>NC_090362.1:308678-617357 GCF_035084215.1 Heptranchias perlo
AATCATTGACTCTGTACAGAGAGGGAGTCAGTGACTCTCTACAGACCGTTCGTCAGTGGCTCTGTCAGACCGGGAATCAGTAACTCTGTACAGTCCTGCAATCAGTGACTCTGTACGGACCGGGAGCCAGTGAATTCGTACAGACGGGGTGTCAGTAAATCTGTACAGAGTCACTGCCTTCCGGTCTATAGAGAGTCACTGACACCGAGAGTTCCTGACTCTGTACAGACCTTGAGTCAGTGACTCTGCACAGACCGGGAGTCAGTGACTGTACAGACAGGGAGTCAGTGAATCTGTACAGGCCGGGAGTCGGTGACTCTGCATGGACCGGAATCAGTGACTCTGGTCAGACAGTGAGTCAGTGAAACTGTGCAGACCTGGAGTCAGTGGCTCTGCACAGATCGGGTGTCAGTGACTCTGTACAGACCGGAAGTCAGTGACTGTGTCCAGGCCGGGAGTCCGTGACTCTGTATGGACCGGAATCAATGACTCTGTTCAGACAGTGAGTCAGTGAAACTGTGCGGACCTGGCGTCAGTGGCTCTGTAAAGACCGGGTGTCAGTGACTCTGTGCAGACGTGGATTCAGTGTCCCTGTGCAGTCCGGGATTCAATGGCTCTGTGCAGACCGGGAGTCGGTGACTCTGTGCAGACCGGAAGTCAGTGACTCTGCATAGACCGGAAGTCAGTTGCTCTGTACAGAACGGGAGTCAGTGACTTTGAGCAAAGCGGGATTCAGTGACTCTCTGCAGTCCTGGAGTCAGTGAATCTGTACAGACCGGGAGTTAGTGGCTCTGTGCAGACCGGGAGTAAGTGATTCTGTCCAGATCGGGAGGCAGTGAGTCTTTCCAGACCGGGAGTCAGTAACTCTGAACAGACCGAATGTTAGGGACTCTGTCCAAACGGTAGTCAGTGACGCTTTACGATCGGGAATCAATGATGCTGTGCAGACCTGGAATCAGTGCCTCTGTACAGACCGGGAGTTAGCGTCTCTGTGCAGACCGGGAGAAAGTGACTCTTTACAGACCGAGAGTTTCTGACGCTGTCCGACGGGAGTCATTGACTCTGTGCAGAACTGGAGTCAGTGACTCTGTGCAGGCTGGGAGTTAGTGACTTTGTACGGACCGCAATCATGATTCTGTACAGACAGGGAGTCGGTGAATATGTACAGGACGGGAGTCAGTCACCCTGTGCTGACCTGGAGTCAGTTACTCTGTATGGAACGGGAGTCAATGACTCTGTACACGCCCGGAGTTTGTGACTCTGTCCGGACCGGAATCAGTGATTCTGTAAAGGGAGTCAGTGGCTCTGTACAGACCTGGAGTCAGTGACTCTGTACCGACCTTAAGTCAGTGACGCTGCGCAGACCGGGAGTCAGTGACTTTGTACAGACCTGGAGTTGGGTTGTCCGTACAGACGGGGAGTCAGTGGTTCTGTACAGAACAGGATTCAGTGACTCTGTACAGAACGGGAGTCATTGATTCTGTGCACACCTGGAGTCAGTGATTCTGTACAGACCGGGAGTCATTGTCTCTGTACAGACCGAGAATCAGTAACTCCGAACAGACCGAGAGTTGCTCGCTCTGTACGACCGGGAGTCGGTGACGCTGTACGACGTGGAGTCAGTGACTCTGGATAGAACCGGAGTCACTGACTCTGCAGGCCGGGAGTTAGTAACTCTGTACGGACCGGAATCAGTGATTCTGTGCAGACTGGGAGTCAGTTTATCTGTACCGGACGGGAGTCAGTCACTCTGTACAGACCTGGACTCACCGTCTCCCTTCAGACCGGGAGTCAGTTACTCTGTACAGACCGGGAGTCAGTGACTCTGTACAGACCAGTAGTCAGTGACTTTGTCCAGACGGAATGTCAGTGACTCTCCACAGACGGGGAGGCAATGATTCTGCACAGACCGGGAGGCAGTGCCCCTGTGCAGACCGGGATTCAATGGCTCTGTGCAGACCGGGAGTCGGTGATTCTGTACGGACTTCAACTCGGTGACTTTGTGCAGACCGGGAGTCAGTGACTCTGCATAGACCGGAAGTCAGTTACTCTGTACACACCGGGAGTCAGTGATTCTGTGCATAGCGGGATTCAGTGACTCGCTGCAGACCAGGAGTCAGTGAATCTGTACAGACCGGGAGTTAGTGCGTCTTTCCAGACCGGGAGTCAGTAACTCTGAATAGACCAAGTGTTAGTGACACTGTCCAACCGGGAGCCAATGACGCTGTACGACCGGGAGTCAGTGATGCTGTGCAGACCTGGAGTCAGTGCCTCTGTACAGACTGGGAGTTAGTGTCTCTGTGCAGACCGGGAGTCAGTGTCTCTGTGCAGACCGGATTCAGTGATTCTGCACAGACCGGGAGTCAGTGACTCTTTACACACCGTGAGTAAGTGAATCTGTACAGACGGGGAATTATTGATTCTGTGCAAACCTGGAGTCAGCGACTCTGTGCAGACCTGGAGTCAGTGATTCTGTACAGACCGCGTGTCAGTAACTCTGAACAAACGGAGAGTTACTGACTCTGTACGACCGGGTGTCAGTGACGCTGTCCGACGGGAGTCAGTGACTCTGCACAGACCGGGAGACAGTTACACTGTAAAGAACCGGAGTCAGTGACTCTGTGCAGGCCAGGAGTTCGTGACTTTGTACGGACCAGAATCAGTGATTCTGTACAGACATGGACTCCGTAGATATGTACAGGACGGGAGTCAGTCACCCTGTGCAGACCTGGAGTCAGTTACTCTGTATAGAAAGGGAGTCATAACTGTGTACAGGCCGGGTGTTTGAGACTCTGTACAGACCTTATTGTAATTACGCTGTGCAGACCGGGAGTGAGTGACTCTGTGGAGACCTGGAGTCGGGTTCTCTGTACAGACCGGGAGTCAGTGGTTCTGTACAGAATGGGAATGTGTGATTCTGTACGGATCGAGAGTCAGTGAATCCGTACAGATGGGGAGTCATTGATTCTGTACACACCTGGAGTCAGTGACTGTCCAGACTTGGGGACATTAGTTTGCACAGAGCTGGAGCCAGTGACGCTGTACAGACCGAGAATCAGTAATTCTGAACAGGCCGAGAGTTACTGACTCTGCACGACCGGGATTCATTGACTCTGTACAGTCGGGGAGTCATTGATTCTGTACAGGCCGGTCGTCAGTGATTCTTTACAGACCTGAATTCAGTGACGTTGTCCAGACCGGGAATCGGTGTTTCTGTCCGGACCGGATCTCGTTGACTCTGTACAGACCGGGCGTCAGTGACTCTTTGCAGACCGGGAGTCGGTCACTCTGTACAGACCGGGTGTCCGTGATTCTGGACAGACCTGGAATCAGTTACTGTGCACAGACCTGGAGTTGGGTTCTCTGCACAGACCGGGGGTCTGTGATACTGTACGGACCGGGAGTCAGTGAATCTGTAAAGACAGGGAATCATTGACCCTGTACAGACCGAGAGTTAGTGTCTTTGAAGAGGCAGGGTGTCAGTAACTCTGCATAGACCGGAAGTCAGATTCGCTGCACGGACCGCAAGTCAGTGATTCTGGAGAGAAAGGGAGTCAGTGACTCTGCATAGACCGGGAATCGGTGACACTGTGCAGACCGGGAGTCAGTGAGTCTGTACAGACAGGGAGTCAGTGACTCTGTAGGACTGGGAGTCATTGACTCTGCACAGAATCTGGAGTCAGTATCTCTATTCAGACAGTTAGTCAGTGACTCTGCACAGGCCTGGAGTCATTTCCCTGTGCAGACCGGGATTCAATAGCTCTGTGCAGACCCGGAGTCGGTGATTCTGCGCGGACTTGAAGTCGGTGACTCTGTGCAGACCGGAAGTCAGTGACTCTGCATAGACCGGAAGTCAGTGATTCTGTGCAGACCGGGAGTCAGTGATTCTGTCCAGATCGGGTGTCAGTGAGTCTTTACAGACCGGGAGTCAGTAACTCTGAACAGACCGAGTGTTAGTGACTCTGTCCAACCGGGAGTCAGTGACGCTGTGCAGAACGGGAGTCGGTGACTCTGTACAGACCGGAATCAGTGACTCTGTACAGACCGAGAGTCAGTAACTCTGAACAGACCGAGAGTTACTGACTCTGTACGACCGGGTGTCAGTGACGCTGTCCGACTGTAGACAGTGACTCTGTGCAGACCTGGAGTCAGTGACTCTGCACACACCGGGAGACAGTTACTCTGTATGGAACCGCAATCCGTGACTCTGTGCAGGCCGGGAGTTAGTGACCTTGTACGGACCGGAATCAGCGATTCTGTACAGACAGGGAGTCAGTGAATGTGTACAGGACGGGAGTCAGTCACCCTGTGCAGACCTGGAGTCAATTACTCTGCATAGAACGGGAGTCAGTGTCTCTGTGCAGGCCGGGAGTTTGTGACTCTGTACGGACCGGAAACTGTGATTCTGTAAAGAAAGGGAGTCAGTGGCTCTGTACAGACCTGGAATCAGTGAATCTGTGCAGACCGAGAGGCACTCACTCTGTACGACCGGGAGTCAGTGACGCTGTACGACGGGGAGTCAGTGACTCTGGATAGATCCGGAGTCACTGACTCTGTACAGGCCGGGAGTTAATAACTCTGTACGGACCGGAATCAGTGATTCTGTGCAGACTGGGAGTCAGTGTATCTGTACCGGACGGGAGTCAGTCACTCTGTACAGACCTGGACTCACCGTCTCCCTTCAGACCGGGATTCAGTTACTCTGTACAGACCGGAAGTCAGTGAATCTGCATGGACCGGAAGTCAATTACTCTTTACAGACCGGGAGTCAGTGACTCTGTACAGACCAGTAGTCAGTGAGTTTGTCCAGACGGAATGTCAGAGACTCTCCACAGACTGGGAGGCAATGATTCTGCACAGACCGGGAGGCAGTTTCTCTGTACAGACAGTTAGTCAGTGACTCTGTACAGGCCTGGAGTCAGTGTCCCTGTACAGACCGGGATTCAATGGCTCTGTGCAGACCGGGAGTCGGTGATTCTGTACGGACTTGAAGTCGGTGACTCTGTGCAGACCAGGAGTCAGTGAATCTGTACAGACCGGGAGTTAGTGGCTCTGTGCAGTCCGGGAGTCATTGATTCTGTCCAGACCGGGTGTCAGTGCGTCTTTCCAGACCGGGAGTCAGTAACTCTGAACAGACCGAGTGTTAGTGACACTGTCCAACCGGGAGCCAGTGACGCTGTACGACCGGGAGTCAGTGACGCAGTGCAAACCTGGAGTCAGTGCCTCTGTACAGACCGGGAGTTAGTGTCTCTGTGTGGACCGGGAGTCACTGTCTCTGTGCAGACCGGATTCAGTGATTCTGCACAGACCGGGAGTCAGTGACTCTATACACACCGGGAGTCAGTGACTCTGTACAGACGGGGCATTATTGATTATGTGCACACTTGGAGTCAGCGACTCTGTGCAGACCTGTAGTCATTGACTCTGTACAGACCGGGAGTCAGTGACGCTGTACAGACCGAGTGTCAGTTACTCTGAACAGACGGAGAGTTACTGACTCTGTACGACCGGGATTCATTGACTCTGTACAGTCGGGGAGTGATTGATTCTGTACAGGCCGGTCGTCAGTGATTCTTTACAGACCTGAATTCAGTGACGTTGTCCAGACCGGGAATCGGTGTTTCTGTACGGACCGGAACTCGTTGACTCTGCACAGACCGGGCGTCAGTGACTCTTTGCAGACCGGGAGTCGGTCACTCTGTACAGACCGGGTGTCCGTGATTCTGGACAGACCTGGAATCAGTTACTGTGCACAGACCTGGAGTCGGGTTCTCTGCACAGACCGGGAGTCTGTGATACTGTACGGACCGGGAGTCAGTGAATCTGTACAGACAGGGAATCATTGACCCTGTACAGACCGAGAATTATTGTCTTTGAACAGGCAGGGTGTCAGTAACTCTGCATAGATCGGAAGTCAGATTCGCTGCACGGACCGGAAATCAGTGATTCTGGTCAGAAAGGGAGTCAGTGACTCTGCACAGACCGGGAATCAGTGACACTGTGCAGACCGGGAGTCAGTGAGTCTGTACAGACAGGGAGTCGGTGAATCTGTACAAACCGAGAGTCAGTGAATCTGTACAGACTGGGAGTCAGTGACTCTGTAGGACTGGGAGTCATTTACTCTGTACAGACCTGGAGTCAGTATCTCTGTTCAGACAGTTAGTCAGTGACTCTGTACAGGCCTGGAGTCATTTCCCTGTGCAGACCGGGATTCAATGGCTCTGTGCAGACCCGGAGTCGGTGATTCTGTACGGACTTGTAGTCGGTGACTCTGTGCAGACCGGAAGTCAGTCACTCTGCATAGACCGGAAGTCAGTTACTCTGTACAGACCGGGAGTCAGTGAATCTGTGCAGACCGGGAGTCAGTGATTCTGTCCAGATCGGGTGTCAGTGAGTCGTTACAGACCGGGCGTCAGTAACTCTGAACAGACCGAGTGTAAGTGACTCTGTCCAACCGGGAGTCAGTGACGCTGTACGACCGGGAGTCAGTGATGCTGTGCAGACCTGGAGTCAGTGCCTCTGTGCAGACCGGGAGTTAGTGTCTCTGTTCAGAACGGGAGTCCGTGTCTCTGTGCAGACCGGATTCAGTGATTCTGCACAGACCGGAAGTCAGTGACTCTGTACAGACAGGGAATCATTGACCCTGTACAGAATGAGAGTGAGTGACTTTGAACAGACAGGGATTCGGTGCCTCTGCACAGACCGGAAGTCAGATTCGCTGCACGGACCGGAACTCAGTGATTCTGGACAGAAAGGGAATCAGTGACTCTGCATCGACCGGGAATCAGTGACAATGTGCAGAACGGGAGTCAGTGACTCTGTACAGACCGGAATCAGTGACTCTGTACAGACCGGGAGTCAGTGACTCTGTACAGAAGGGGAATTTTTGACTATTTTACACCTGGAGTCAGCGACTCTGTGCAGACCTGGAGTCAGTGAATCTGCACAGACCGAGAGTCAGTAACTCTATACACACCGGGAGTCAGTGACTCTGTACAGACGGGGCATTATTGATTATGTGCACACTTGGAGTCAGCGACTCTGTGCAGACCTGTAGTCATTGACTCTGTACAGACCGGGAGTCAGTGACGCTGTACAGACCGAGTGTCAGTTACTCTGAACAGACGGAGAGTTACTGACTCTGAACGACCGGGATTCATTGACTCTGTACAGTCGGGGAGTCATTGATTCTGTACAGGCCGGTCGTCAGTGATTCTTTACAGACCTGAATTCAGTGACGTTGTCCAGACCGGGAATCGGTGTTTCTGTACGGACCGGAACTCGTTGACTCTGCACAGACCGGGCGTCAGTGACTCTTTGCAGACCGGGAGTCGGTCACTCTGTACAGACCGGGTGTCCGTGATTCTGGACAGACCTGGAATCAGTTACTGTGCACAGACCTGGAGTCGGGTTCTCTGCACAGACCGGGAGTCTGTGATACTGTACGGACCGGGAGTCAGTGAATCTGTACAGACAGGGAATCATTGACCCTGTACAGACCGAGAATTATTGTCTTTGAACAGGCAGGGTGTCAGTAACTCTGCATAGACCGGAAGTCAGATTCGCTGCACGGACCGGAAATCAGTGATTCTGGTCAGAAAGGGAGTCAGTGACTCTGCACAGACCGGGAATCAGTGACACTGTGCAGACCGGGAGTCAGTGAGTCTGTACAGACAGGGAGTCGGTGAATCTGTACAAACCGAGAGTCAGTGAATCTGTACAGACTGGGAGTCAGTGACTCTGTAGGACTGGGAGTCATTTACTCTGTACAGACCTGGAGTCAGTATCTCTGTTCAGACAGTTAGTCAGTGACTCTGTACAGGCCTGGAGTCATTTCCCTGTGCAGACCGGGATTCAATGGCTCTGTGCAGACCCGGAGTCGGTGATTCTGTACGGACTTGTAGTCGGTGACTCTGTGCAGACCGGAAGTCAGTCACTCTGCATAGACCGGAAGTCAGTTACTCTGTACAGACCGGGAGTCAGTGAATCTGTGCAGACCGGGAGTCAGTGATTCTGTCCAGATCGGGTGTCAGTGAGTCGTTACAGACCGGGCGTCAGTAACTCTGAACAGACCGAGTGTAAGTGACTCTGTCCAACCGGGAGTCAGTGACGCTGTACGACCGGGAGTCAGTGATGCTGTGCAGACCTGGAGTCAGTGCCTCTGTGCAGACCGGGAGTTAGTGTCTCTGTTCAGAACGGAAGTCCGTGTCTCTGTGCAGACCGGATTCAGTGATTCTGCACAGACCGGAAGTCAGTGACTCTGTACAGACAGGGAATCATTGACCCTGTACAGACTGAGAGTGAGTGACTTTGAACAGACAGGGATTCGGTGCCTCTGCACAGACCGGAAGTCAGATTCGCTGCACGGACCGGAACTCAGTGATTCTGGACAGAAAGGGAATCAGTGACTCTGCATCGACCGGGAATCAGTGACAATGCGCAGAACGGGAGTCAGTGACTCTGTACAGACCGGAATCAGTGACTATGTACAGACCGGGAGTCAGTGACTCTGTAAAGAAGGGGAATTTTTGACTATTTTACACCTGGAGTCAGCGACTCTGTGCAGACCTGGAGTCAGTGAATCTGCACAGACCGAGAGTCAGTAACTCTGAACAGACCGAGAGTTACTGTCTCTGTACGACCGGGTGTTAGTGACGCTGTCCGACGGGAGTCAGTGACTCTGTGCAGAGCTGGAGTCAGTCACTCTGCACACACCGGGAGACAGTTACTCTGTATGGAACCGCAATCAGTGACTCTGTGCAGGCCGGGAGTTAGTGACCTTGTACGGACCGGAATCAGCGATCCTGTGCAGACAGGGAGTCCGTGAATGTGTATCGGACGGGAGTCAGTCCCCTGTGCAGACCTGGAGTCAATTACTCTGCATAGAACGGGAGTCAGGTTCTCTGTACAGGCCGGGAGTTTGTGACTCTGTACGGACCTGAATCAGTGATTCTGTAAAGAAAGGGAGTCAGTGGCTCTGTACAGACCTGGAATCAGTGAATCTGTGCAGACCGAGAGGCACTCACTCTGTACGACCGGGAGTCAGTGACGCAGTACGACGGGGAGTCAGTGACTCTGGATAGAACCGGAGTCACTGACTCTGTACAGGCCGGGAGTTAATAACTCTGTACGGACCGGAATCAGTGATTCTGTGCAGACTGGGAGTCAGTTTATCTGTACCGGACGGGAGTTAGTGAATCTGCATAGACCGGAAGTCAATTACTCTTTACAGACCGGGAGTCAGTGACTCTGTACAGACCAGTAGTCAGTGACTTTGTCCAGACGGAATGTCAGTGAATCTCCACGGACCGGGAGACAATGATTCTGGACAGACCGGGAGGCAGTGAGTGTTCATAGACCCGGAGTCAGTGACCCTGTAAAGACCGGAATCAGTGATTCTGTGCAGACAGTGAATCAATGAATCTGTACAGACCTGGATTCAGTGGCTCTGCACACGCCGAGTGTCAGTGGCTCTGTCGAGTCCGGGTGTCACTGATTCTGTACAGACAGGAAGTCAGTGACTCTGCACAGGCCGGGGAGTCAGAGATTCTGCACAGACCTGGAGTCAGTAGCGCTATACAGACCGGGTGTCAGTGACTCTCCACAGACCTGCAGTGAGTGATTCTGCACAGGCCTGGAGCAAGTGACGCTGTACAGAACGGAAGTCAGTGAATCTGGACAGACCGGGAGTCAGTGACTCTGTACAGACGTGGAGTACGTGATTCTGTGCAGAGCGAGAGTCAGTGATTCTGTACAGACCGGAGTTAGTGACTGCACAGACCGTGCGCAAGTGACTCTGGACAGACCTGGTGTCAGTGACTCTGTACAGACCTGGAGTCAGCGAGTCTGTACAGACCGGGAGTAAGTGACTCTATTCAGACCGAGAGTCAGTGCCTCTGTACGGACCGAGAGTCAGTGAGTCTTTACAGACCGGGAATCAGTGACTCTGTACAGTCGGGGAGTCATTGATTCTGTACAGACATGGAGTCAGTGAAGCTGCACAGACCGGGAGTCAGTGACTCTCTACAGACCTGCAGTGAGTGATTCTGCACAGGCCTGGAGCAAGTGACGCTGTACAGAACGGAAGTCAGTGAATCTGGACAGACCGGGAGTCAGTGACTCTGTACAGACGTGGAGTACGTGATTCTGTGCAGAGCGGGAGTCAGTGATTCTGTACAGACCGGAGTTAGTGACTCTGCACAGACCGTGCACAAGTGACTCTGTGCAGACCTGGTGTCAGTGACTCTGTACAGACCTGGAGTCAGTGAGTCTGTACAGACCGGGAGTAAGTGACTCTATTCAGACCGAGAGTCAGTGATTCGGAAAGGACCGTGAGTCAGTGACTCTGTACAAACAGGAGTCAGTGACTCTGTGCAAACAGTGAGTCAGTGCATCTGCACAGACCTGAAGTCAGTGGCTCTGTACAGGCCGGGTGTCAGTGACTCTGCACAGACCGGATGTAAGTGAATCTTCATAGATCGGGAGTCAGTAAGTCTGTTCAGACCGAGAGTCAGTGACAATGTACGGAACGGAATCACTGAATCTGCACAGAGTGGGAGTCAATGACTCTGTACAGACCGGTAGTCAGTGGCTCTGTAAGACCGGGAATCAGTACCTCTGTACAGTCCTTCAGTCAGTTACTCTGTACGGAACGGGAGTCAGTGACTTTGTACAGACGGGGAGTCAGTGACTCTCTGCAGTGTCACCGACTTCCGGTCTCTACTGAGTCACTGCCTTCCGGTCTGCACAGAGTCACTGACACCGAGAGTTCGTGACTCTGTACAGACCGGGAATCAGTGACTCTGTACAGTCGGGGAGTCATTGATTCTGTACAGACATGAAGTCAGTGAAGCTGCACAGACTGGGAGCCAGTGACTCTCTACAGACCTGCAGTGAGTGATTCTGCACAGACCTGGAGCAAGTGACTCTGCACAGACCGTGCGCAAGTGACTCTGTGCAGACCTGGTGTCAGTGACTCTGTACAGACCTGGAGTCAGTGAGTCTGTACAGACCGGGAGTAAGTGACTCTATTCAGACCGAGAGTCAGTGATTCGGAATGGACCGTGAGTCAGTGACTCTGTACAAACAGGAGTCAGTGACTCTGTGCAAACACTGAGTCAGTGAATCTGCACAGACCTGAAGTCAGTGGCTCTGTACAGGCCGGGTGACAGTGACTCTGTACAGACCGGAAGTCAGTGACTGTGTACAGGCCGGGGAGTCAGTGAATCTGTACATACCGAGAGTCATTGAATCTGTACAGACCGGGAGTCAGTGACTCTGTAGGACAGGGAGTCACTGACTCTGTACGGACCTGGAGTCAGTGTCTCTGTACAGACAGTTCTTCAGTGAATCTGTACAGACCTGGCGTCAGTGGCTCTGCACAGACCGGGTGACCGTGAATCTGTACAGACCTGGAGTCAGTGTCCCTGTGCAGACCGGGATTTAATGGCTCTTTGCAGACCGGGAGTCGGTGATTCTGTACGGACTTGAAGTCGGTGACTCTGTGCAGACGGGAAGTCAGTGACTCTGCATATAACGGAAGTCAGTTACTCTGTGCAGACCGTGAGTCACTGACTCTGTGCACAGCGGGATTCAGTGACTCTCTGCAGACCTGGAGTCATTGAATCTGTACAGACCGGGAGTTAGTGTCTCTGTACAGACCGGGAGTCAGTGACTCTGTACAGACCGGTAGTCAGTGGCTCTGTAAGAGCGGGAGTCAGTCACTCTGTACAGACCGGGCGTCCGTGACTCCGTACAGACCGGGAGTCAGTGACTTTGTACAGACGGGGAGTCAGTGACTCTCTGCAGTGTCACTGCCTTCCGGTCTCTACTGAGTCACTGCCTTCCGGTCTGTACAGACTCACTGACACCGAGAGTTCTTGCCTCTGTCCAGACCTGGAATCAGTGAATCTGTAAAGACAGGGTGTCAGTGAAACTGTGCAGACCTGGAGTCAGTGGCTCTGTACAGATCGGGTGTCAGTGACTGTGTACAGGCCGGGGAGTCAGTGACTCTGCACAGACCTGGAGTCAGTGACTCTGTGCAGACAGGGAGTCAGTGAATCTGTACATACCGAGAGTCATTGAATCTGTACAGACCGGGAGTCAGTGACTCTGTAGGACAGGGAGTCACTGACTCTGTACGGACCTGGAGTCAGTAACTCTGTACAGACAGTTCTTCAGTGAATCTGTACAGACCTGGCGTCAGTGGCTCTGTACAGACCGGGTGACCGTGACTCTGTACAGACCTGGAGTCATTGACACTGTGCACAGCGGGATTCAGTGACTCTCTGCAGACCTGGAGTCATTGAATCTGTACAGACGGGGAGTTAGTGGCTCTGTACAGACCGGGCGTCCGTGACTCCGTACAGACCGGGAGTCAGTGATTCTGTACAGACCTGGAGTCAGTGCCGCTGTACAGACCGAGAGTCAGTGAGTCTGTACAGACCGGGAGTCAGTGTCTCTGTGCAGTCGGGGAGTCATTGATTCTGTACAGACATGGAGTCAGTGAAGCTGCACAGACCGGGAGTCAGTGACTCTATACAGACCTGCAGTGAGTGATTGTGCACAGACCTGGAGCAAGTGACGCTGCACAGACCGGAAGTCAGTGAATCTGGACAGACTGGGAGTCAGTGACTCTGTACAGATGTGGAGTACGTGATTCTGTGCGGACCGTGAGTCAGTGATTCTTTACAGACCTGGAGTCAGTGCCGCTGTACGGACCGAGAGTCAGTGAGTCTGTACTGACCGGGAGTCAGTGACTCTGTACAGTCGGGGAGTCATTGATTCTGTACAGACATGGAGTCAGTGAAGCTGCACAGACCGGGAGTCAGTGACTCGATACAGACCTGCAGTGAGTGATTGTGCACAGACCTCGAGCAAGTGACGCTGCACAGACCGGAAATCAGTGAATCTGGACAGACAGGGAGTCAGTGACTCTGTACAGACGTGGAGTGCGTGATTCTGTACAGACCGGAGTTAGTGACTCTGCACAGACCGTGCGCAAGTGAATCTGCACAGACCTGGTGTCAGTGACTCGGTACAGACCTGGAGTCAGTGAGTCTGTACAGACCAGGAGTAAGTGACTCTATTCAGACCGAGAGTCAGTGATTCGGAAAGGACCGTGAGTCAGTGACTCTGTACAAACAGGAGTCAGTGACTCTGTGCAGACAGTGAGTCAGTGAATCTGAACAGACCTGAAGTCAGTGGGTCTGTGCAGGCCGGGTGCAAGTGAGTCTTCATAGATCGGGAGTCAGTAAGTCTGTACAGACCGGGAGTCAGTGACAATGTACAGAACGGAATCACTGAATCTGCATAGAGTGGGAGTCAGTGACTCTGTACAGACCGGTAGTCAGTGGCTCTGTAAGACCGGGAATCAGTACCTCTGTACAGTCCTTCAGTCAGTTACTCTGTACGGACCGGGAGTCAGTGACTTTGTACAGACGGGGAGTCAGTGACTCTCTGCAGTGTCACTGCCTTCCGGTCTCTACTCAGTCACTGCCTTCCGGTCTGCACAGACTCACTGATACCGAGAGTTCTTGACTCTGTCCAGACCTGGAATCAGTGAATCTGTAAAGACAGGGTGTCAGTGAAACTGTGCAGACCTGGAGTCAGTGGCTCTGTACAGATCGGGTGTCAGTGACTCTGTGCAGACAGGGAGTCAGTGAATCTGTACATACAGAGAGTCATTGAATCTGTACAGACCGGGAGTCAGTGACTCTGTAGGGCAGGGAGTCACTGACTCTGTGCGGACCTGGAGTCAGTGTCTCTGTACAGACAGTTCTTCAGTGAATCTGTACAGACCTGGCGTCAGTGGCTCTGTACAGACCGGGTGACCGTGACTCTGTACAGACCTGGAGTCAGTGTCCCTGTGCAGACCGGGATTCAATGGCTCTGTGCAGACCGGGAGTCGGTGATTCTGTACGGACTTGAAGTCGGTGACTCTGTGCAGACCGGAAGTCAGTGACGCTGTGCCGACCGGGAGTCAGTGATTCTGTGCATAGCGGAATTCTGTGGCTCTCTGCAGACCTGTAGTCAGTGATTCTGTACCGACCGGAAGTAGGTGACTCTGTACAGACCGGAATCAGTGACTCTGCACAGACAGTGAGTTAGTGAATCTGCACAGACCTGGAGTCAGTTACTCTGTACACACCGGGTGTCAATGACTGTGTACAGACCTGGAGTCAGTGCCCTTGTGCAGACCGGGATTCAATGGCTCTGTGCAGACCCGGAGACGGTGATTCTGTCCGGACTTGAAGTCGGTGACTTTGTGCAGACCGGACGTCATGACTCTATGCCGACCGGGAGTCAGTGACTCTGTGCATCGCGGGATTCAGTGAATCTCTGCAGACCTGGAGTCAGTGAATCTGTACAGACCGGGAGTTAGTGGCTCTGTGCAGACCGGGAGTCAGTGATTCTGTCCAGACCGGGAGTAAGTGTGTCTTTACAGACCGGGCGTCACTGACGCTGTCCGACCGGGAGTCAGTGATGCTGTGCAGACCTGGAGTCAGTGACTCTGCACAGACCGGGAGTCAGTTACTCTGTACAGAACGGGAGTTAATTACTCTGTGCAGGCCGGGAGTCAGCGACTCCGTACAGAGCGGGAGTCAGTGATTCGGTACCGACCGGAAGTAGGTGACTCTGTACAGACCGGAATCAGCGACTCTGTACAGACAGTGAGTTAGTGAATCTGCTCAGACCTGGAATCAGTGGCTCTGTACAGACCGGGTGTCAGTGACTCTGTACAGACCGGGATTCAGTCAGTCTGTCCAGACCGGGAATCACTGACCCTGTACAGACAGGGAATCATTGACCCTGAACAGACCGAGAGTTAGTGGCTTTGCAGAGACCGGGAGTCAGTGACAGTGCTTCGACTGGAAGTCAGTTTCGCTGCACGGACCGGAAGTCAGTGAATCTGGACAGACCGGGAGTCAGTGATTCTCTACGACCGGGAGTCAGTGAATCTGAACAGGCCTAGCGAGAGTGACTCTGCACAGAGCCGAGTCAGTGACACTGTGCAGACCGGGAGTCAGTGACTCTGTTCAGACCGGAATCAGTCACTCCGTGCATACAGGGAGTGAGTGAATCTGAACATACCGAGAGTCAGTGGCTCTGTACAGACCAGGAGTCACTGATTCTGTACAGACCTGGAGTCAGTTACTCTGTCCAGACCGAGAGTCAGTGCGACTGTCCAGACCGGGAGTCAATGACTATGTACAGTCGGGGAGTCATTGATTCTGTGCAGACCTGGAGTAAGTGACGCTCTGCGGACAGTGTGTCAGTGACTCTGCACAGACCGGATTCAGTTACTCTGTACAGACCGGGAGTCACTGACTCTGTACAGACGGGGAATTATTGATTATGTACAGGCCTGGAGTGAGCGACTCTGTACAGACCCGGAGTCAGTGACTCTTTACAGACCGGGTGCCAGTTACTCTGTCCAGACCGAGGGAAAGTGAGTCTGCACAGACCTGGAGCCAGTGACGCGGTACAGACCTGGAGTCAGTGTCTCTACACAGACCGAGAGTCAGTAACTCTGAACATACCGAGAGTTACTGACTCTGTCCGACCGCGAGTCAGTAACGCTGTGCGACGGGGACTCAGTGAACCTGCAAAGACCGGGAAGCAGTTACTCTGTATAGAACCGGTGTCAGTGACTCTGTACATGCCGGGAGTGAGTGACTCTGTACGGACCGGAATCAGTGATTCTGTAAAGACAGGGAGTCAGTAAATTTGTACAGGACGGGAGTCAGTCACTCTGTACAGACCTGTACAGACATGGAATCAGTGACCCTGTACAGACATGGAATCAGTGACCCTGCACAGACCGAGAGTTAGTGACTTTGTACAGACAGGGAGTCAGTGGCACCGCACAGACCTGGAGTCACTGACTCTGTACATGCCTGAAGTCAGTGACGCTGTACAGACCGGGAGTATGTGACGCTGTACAGACCGGGAGTCGGTGACTCTGGATAGACGGGAATCATTGATTATGTACAGACGTGGAGTGAGCGACTCTGTACTGACCTGCAGTCAATGACTCTGTGCAGACCGGGAGTCAGTGACGCTGTCCAGACCTGGAGTCAGTGAGTCTGTACAGAACTGGAGCCAGTGACGCTGTACAGACCGAGAGTCAATGAATCTGGACAGACCGGGAGTCTGCGACTCTGTGCAGACCTGCAGTCGGTGACTCTGTTCAGGACGGGAGTCATTGGCTCTGTTCAGAACGGGAGTCATTGGCTCTCTACAGAGCGGGACTCAGTGATTCTGTACGGACCCGGAGTCTGTGAATCTACATGGACCGGAAGTTAATTACTCGCTACAGACCGGGAGTCAATGATTCTGTGCAGACTGGGAGTCAGTGAGTCTTTATAGTGCGGGAGTCAGTAACTCTGAGCACACCGAGAGTTAGTGACTTTGCACAGACAGCGAGTCAGTGACTCTGTATACACCGTGAGTCATTGACTCTGTGCAGAACCGGAATCAATGACTCTGTACAGACCGGGAATTAGTGACTCTGTGCATACCGGGAGCAAGTGACACTGCATAGACCGGAAGTCAGTTACACTGCCCGGACCGGAAGTCAGTGACTCTGTGCAGACAGGTAGTCGGTGACTCTGCACATACCGGAATCAGTGACTCTGTTCCGACAGGGATTCAGTGAATCTGAACATACCGAGAGTCAGTGCATCTGTACAGATTGGGTGTTAGTTTCTCTGTAGGACCGGGAGTCAGTGTCTTTGTCCAGACCGGGAGTCACTGACTCTGTACAGACGGGGAATTACTGATTATATACAGACCCAGAGTCAGGGACTCTGTAATAACCTGGAGTCACTGACTCTTTACAGATCGGGTGCCAGTTACTCTGTCCGGACCTGGGGAAAATGAGTCTGCACAGACCTGGAGCCAGTGACCCGGTACAGGCCTGGAGTCAGTGTCTCTGCACAGACCGAGAGTCAGTAACACTGAACAGACCGAGAATTACTGACTCTGTACGACCGCGAGTCAGTGACGCTGTGCGATGGGGAGTCAGTGACTCTGTACCTGGAGTCAGTGAACCTGCAAAGACCGTGAATCAGTTACTCTGTATAGAACCGGATTCAGTGACTCTGTACAGGCCGGGAGTTCGTGATTCTGTACGGACCGGAATCAGTGAATTTGTACAGGACGGGAGTCAGTTACTCTGTACAGACCTGGAGTTAGTTACTCTGTATAGAACGGGAGTCAGTGACTCTGGACAAAACCTGGAGTCAGTGACGCTGTACAGACCGGATACAGTGACTCCGTACAGACCTGGAGTCAGTGAGTCTGTGCAGACCTGGAGCAAGTGAAGATGCTCAGACCGGGAGTCAGTGAGTCTGTACAGACCGGGAATCACTGACCCTGTACAGTCATGGAATCAGTGACCCTATACAGACCGAGAGTTAGTGACTTTGTACAGACAGGGAGTCAGTGGCACTGCACAGACCTGGAGTCACTGACTCTGTACAGGCCTGAAGTCAGTGACGCTGTACAGACTGGCAGTAAGTGACTCTGTACAGACCGGGAGTCTGTAATTCTGTACGGACCGGGAGACAGTGAATCTGTGCAGACGGGGAGTCACTGATTCTGCACAGCCGTGGAGTCAGTGACTCTGAACAGACCGAGAGTTACTGACTCTGTACGACCGCGAGTCAGTGACGCTGTGCGATGGGGAGTCAGTGACTCTGTACCTGGAGTCAGTGAACCTGAAAAGACCGTGAATCAGTTACTCTGTATAGAACCGGATTCAGTGACTCTGTACAGGCCGGGAGTTCGTGATTTTCTACGGACCGGAATCAGTGAATTTGTACAGGACGGGAGTCAGTTACTCTGTACAGACCTGGAGTTAGTTACTCTGTATAGAACGGGAGTCAGTGACTCTGGACAAAACCTGGAGTCAGTGACGCTGTACAGACCGGATACAGTGACTCCGTACAGACCTGGAGTCAGTGAGTCTGTGCAGACCTGGAGCAAGTGACGATGCTCAGACCGGGAGTCAGTGAGTCTGTACAGACCGGGAATCACTGACCCTGTACTGACAGGGAATCATTGACCCTGCACAGGCCGAGAGTTAGTGACTTTGTTGGGACAGGTAGTCAATGACTCTGTATAGACCGTGATTCATTGACTCTGTGCAGATCAGGAATCAGTGACTCTGGACAGATCGGGAGTCTGTGACGCTGCATGGACCGGAAGTCAGTTTCGCTGCACGGACCGGAAGCCAGTGTTTCTGTGCAGACCGGGAGTCAGTTACTCTGTCCTTCCGGGAGCCAGTGACTCTGGAGTCAGTGACTCTGCGTAGACCGGCAGTAAGTGACACTGTACAGACCGGAATCAGTGTCTCTGTACAGACAGGGAGTCCCTGAATCTGAACATACCGAGAGTCAGTGGCTCTGTGCAGACCGGGAATCAGTGACTCTCAAATAACCTGGAGTCAGTTTCTCTGTACAGACCGGGAGTCAGTGGCTCTGCACAGACCGGGAGTCACTGACTCTGTACAGACCGGATTCAGTGACTCTGCACAGAGCGGGAGTCAGGGACTCTGTTCAGACCGCGAGTTAGTGACTCTGTACAGATGGGGAATTATTGATTATGTACAGACCTGGAGTCAACGACTCTGTCCAGACGTGGGGACAGTGAGTCTGTACAGACCTGCAGCCAGTGGCGCTGCACAGACCTTAAGTCAGTGTTTCTATACAGATCGAGAGTCAGTAACTCTGAACAGACCGAGAGTTACTGACGATGTAAGACCGGGAGTCAGTGACACTATGCGACGGGGAGTCAGTGACTCTGTTCAGACCTCAGGTCATTGACTCTGCACAGACCCGGAGTCAGTTAATCTGTATAGAACCGGAGTCAATGAGTCTGTACAGGCCGGGAGTTATTGAGTCTGTACGGACCGGAATCAGTGATTCTGTACAGACAGGGATTCAGTGAATCTGTGCAGAACGGGAGTCAGTCAATCTGTACAGACCTGGAGTCAGTTGCTCTGTTTAGAACGGGAATCTGTGACTCTGTACATGCCGGGAGATAGTGACTCTGCACGGACCGGAATCAGTGATTCTGTACAATCGGGGAGTCATTGATTCTGTACAGACCTGGAGTCAGTGACGCTGTCCAGACCGGGTTTCAGTTACTCTGTACAGACCTGCAGTGAGTGAGTCTGCACAGACTTGGAGCAAGTGACGCTGTACAGACCGAAAGTCAGTGACACTGCACAGACCGGGAGTCAGTGACTCTGTGCAGACCTGGAGTCAGTGACTTTTTAAAGACGGGGTGTCAGTGACTCTCTGCAGAGTACCTTCCTCCGGTCTGTACAGAGTTACTGACACCGAGAGTTTGTGACTCTGTACAGACCGGAATCAGTGACTCTGTGCAGACAGTGAGTCAGTGAATCTGCACAGACCTGGAGTCAGTGGCTCTGTACAGGCCGGGTGTCACTGACTCTGAACTGAACGGGTGTCAGTGAGTCTTCACAGATGGGGAGTCAGTAAGTCTGTACATACCGGGAGTCAGTGATTCGGTACAGGCCTGGAGGAAGTGTCTCTGTACAGACCGGAATCAGTGAATCTGTACAGACAGGGAGTCAGTGAATCTGTACAGGCCGGGAGTCCGTGACTCTGTATGGATCGGAATCAGTGACTCTTTTCAAACAGTGAGTCAGTGAGTCTGTACAGACCTGGAATCAGTGACTCTGCACAGACCGAGAGTCAGTGACACTGTGTAGACCGAGAGTCAGTGACTCTGTGCAGACAGAGAGTCCGTGAATCTGAACATACAGAGAGTCAGTGAATCTGAACAGGCCTGGAGTCCGTGACTCTGTCTGTACCGGAATCAGTGACTCTGTTCAGACAGTGAGTCACTGAAACTGTGCAGACCTGGAGTCAGTGGCTCTGTACAGATCGGGTGTCATTGACTCTGTACAGACCGGAAGTCAGTGACTGTGTACAGGCCGGGGAGTCAGTGACTCTGTACAGACTTGGAGTCAGTAACTCTGTACGGACCGGGAGTCAGTGACTTTTTTACAGACGGGGTGTCAGTGAGCCGTTGCAGACCGGGAGTCAGTAATTCTGAACAGACCGAGTGCTAGTGACTCTGTCCAACCGGTAGTCAGTTACTCTGTACAGAACAGGAGTCAATTACTGTGGACAGGCCGGGAGTCAGGGACTCTGTACAGAGCAGAAGTCAGTGATTCTGTACCGACCGGTGTCAGTGAGGCTTCATAGATCGGGAGTCAATAAATCTGTACAAACCGGGAGTCAGTGATTCGGTGCAGGCCGGGGAGTCAGTGACTCTGTACAGATCGTTATCATTGACTCTGTACAGAGATGTAGTCAGTGACTCTTTACAGACCGGTACTCAATGGCTCTGTAAGACAGCGAATCAGTAACTCTGTGCAGTGCTGCAATCAGTGACTCTGCACGGACCGGGAGTCAGTGACTTTGTACAGACCGCGAGTCAGTGACTGTACAGGCCGGGAGTCAGTGACTCTGTTGAGACAGTGAGTCAGTCAAACTGTGCAGACCTGGAGTCAGTGGCTCTGCACAGATCGGGTGTCATTGTCACTGTACAGACCGGTTGTCAGTTACTGTGTACAGGCCGGGGAGTCAAAGACTGTGTACAGACCTGGAGTCAGTAACTCTGTACAGACCGGGAGTCAGTGACTTTTTACAGACGGGGTGTCAGTGACTCTCTGCAGAGTACCTTCCTCCGGTCTGTACAGAGTTACTGACACCGAGAGTTTGTGACTCTGTACAGACCGGAATCAGTGACTCTGTGCAGACAGTGAGTCAGTGAATCTGCACAGACCTGGAGTCAGTGGCTCTGTACAGGCCGGGTATCACTGACTCTGAACTGAACGGGTGTCAGTGAGTCTTCACAGATGGGGAGTCAGTAAGTCTGTACATACCGGGAGTCAGTGATTCGGTACAGGCCGGGGAGTCAGTGACTCTGTACAGATCGGAATCATTGACTCTGTACAGAGATGTTGCCAGTGACTCTGTACAGACCGGTAGCCAGTGACTCTGTAAGACCGGGAATCAGTAACTCTGTACACTGGTGCAATCAGTGACTCTGTACGGAGCGGGAGTCAGTGACTATGTACAGACGGGGTGTCAGTGATTCTCTGCAGACCGCGAGTCAGTGACTGTACAGGCCGGGAGTCATCGTCTCTGTGCGGACCGCAATCAGTGAATCTGTACAGGCAGGGAGTCAGTGAATCTATACAGGCCGGGAGTCCGTGACTCTGTATGGACAGGAGTCAGTGACTCTGTTCAGACAGTGAGTCACTGAAACTGTGCAGTCCTGGAGTCAGTGGCTCTGTACAGATCGGGTGTCATTGACTCTGTACAGACCGGAAGTCAGTGACTGTGTACAGGCCGGGGAGTCAGTGACTCTGTACAGACTTGGAGTCAGTGACTCTGTACGGACCGGGAGTCAGTGACTTTTTTACAGACGGGGTGTCAGTGAGCCGTTGCAGACCGGGAGTCAGTAACTCTGAACAGACCGAGTGCTAGTGACTCTGTCCAACCGGTTGTCAGTTACTCTGTACAGAACAGGAGTCAATTACTGTGGACAGGCCGGGAGTCAGCGACTCTGTACAGAGCAGAAGTCAGTGATTCTGTACCGACCGGTGTCAGTGAGGCTTCATAGATCGGGAGTCAATAAATCTGTACAAACCGGGAGTCAGTGATTCGGTGCAGGCCGGGGAGTCAGTGACTCTGTACAGATCGTTATCATTGACTCTGTACAGAGATGTAGTCAATGACGCTTTACAGACCGGTAGTCAATGGCTCTGTAAGACAGCGAATCAGTAACTCTGTGCAGTGCTGCAATCAGTGACTCTGCACGGACCGGGAGTCAGTGACTTTGTACAGACCGCGAGTCAGTGACTGTACAGGCCGGGAGTCAGTGACTCTGTTGAGACAGTGAGTCAGTCAAACTGTGCAGACCTGGAGTCAGTGGCTCTGCACAGATCGGGTGTCATTGACACTGTACAGACCGGTTGTCAGTGACTGTGTACAGGCCGGGGAGTCAGTGACTGTGTACAGACCTGGAGTCAGTAACTCTGTACAGACCGGGAGTCAGTGACTTTTTACAGACGGGGTGTCAGTGACTCTCTGCAGAGTACCTTCCTCCGGTCTGTACAGAGTTACTGACACCGAGAGTTTTTGACTCTGTACAGACCGGAAGTCAGTGACTGTGTACAGGCCGGGGAGTCAGTGACTCTGTACAGACTTGGAGTCAGTAACTCTGTACGGACCGGGAGTCAGTGACTTTTTTACAGACGGGGTGTCAGTGAGCCGTTGCAGACCGGGAGTCAGTAATTCTGAACAGACCGAGTGCTAGTGACTCTGTCCAACCGGTAGTCAGTTACTCTGTACAGAACAGGAGTCAATTACTGTGGACAGGCCGGGAGTCAGGGACTCTGTACAGAGCAGAAGTCAGTGATTCTGTACCGACCGGTGTCAGTGAGGCTTCATAGATCGGGAGTCAATAAATCTGTACAAACCGGGAGTCAGTGATTCGGTGCAGGCCGGGGAGTCAGTGACTCTGTACAGATCGTTATCATTGACTCTGTACAGAGATGTAGTCAGTGACTCTTTACAGACCGGTACTCAATGGCTCTGTAAGACAGCGAATCAGTAACTCTGTGCAGTGCTGCAATCAGTGACTCTGCACGGACCGGGAGTCAGTGACTTTGTACAGACCGCGAGTCAGTGACTGTACAGGCCGGGAGTCAGTGACTCTGTTGAGACAGTGAGTCAGTCAAACTGTGCAGACCTGGAGTCAGTGGCTCTGCACAGATCGGGTGTCATTGTCACTGTACAGACCGGTTGTCAGTTACTGTGTACAGGCCGGGGAGTCAAAGACTGTGTACAGACCTGGAGTCAGTAACTCTGTACAGACCGGGAGTCAGTGACTTTTTACAGACGGGGTGTCAGTGACTCTCTGCAGAGTACCTTCCTCCGGTCTGTACAGAGTTACTGACACCGAGAGTTTGTGACTCTGTACAGACCGGAATCAGTGACTCTGTGCAGACAGTGAGTCAGTGAATCTGCACAGACCTGGAGTCAGTGGCTCTGTACAGGCCGGGTGTCACTGACTCTGAACTGAACGGGTGTCAGTGAGTCTTCACAGATGGGGAGTCAGTAAGTCTGTACATACCGGGAGTCAGTGATTCGGTACAGGCCGGGGAGTCAGTGACTCTGTACAGATCGGAATCATTGACTCTGTACAGAGATGTTGCCAGTGACTCTGTACAGACCGGTAGCCAGTGACTCTGTAAGACCGGGAATCAGTAACTCTGTACACTGGTGCAATCAGTGACTCTGTACGGAGCGGGAGTCAGTGACTATGTACAGACGGGGTGTCAGTGATTCTCTGCAGACCGCGAGTCAGTGACTGTACAGGCCGGGAGTCATCGTCTCTGTGCGGACCGCAATCAGTGAATCTGTACAGGCAGGGAGTCAGTGAATCTATACAGGCCGGGAGTCCGTGACTCTGTATGGACAGGAGTCAGTGACTCTGTTCAGACAGTGAGTCACTGAAACTGTGCAGTCCTGGAGTCAGTGGCTCTGTACAGATCGGGTGTCATTGACTCTGTACAGACCGGAAGTCAGTGACTGTGTACAGGCCGGGGAGTCAGTGACTCTGTACAGACTTGGAGTCAGTGACTCTGTACGGACCGGGAGTCAGTGACTTTTTTACAGACGGGGTGTCAGTGAGCCGTTGCAGACCGGGAGTCAGTAACTCTGAACAGACCGAGTGCTAGTGACTCTGTCCAACCGGTTGTCAGTTACTCTGTACAGAACAGGAGTCAATTACTGTGGACAGGCCGGGAGTCAGCGACTCTGTACAGAGCAGAAGTCAGTGATTCTGTACCGACCGGTGTCAGTGAGGCTTCATAGATCGGGAGTCAATAAATCTGTACAAACCGGGAGTCAGTGATTCGGTGCAGGCCGGGGAGTCAGTGACTCTGTACAGATCGTTATCATTGACTCTGTACAGAGATGTAGTCAATGACGCTTTACAGACCGGTAGTCAATGGCTCTGTAAGACAGCGAATCAGTAACTCTGTGCAGTGCTGCAATCAGTGACTCTGCACGGACCGGGAGTCAGTGACTTTGTACAGACCGCGAGTCAGTGACTGTACAGGCCGGGAGTCAGTGACTCTGTTGAGACAGTGAGTCAGTCAAACTGTGCAGACCTGGAGTCAGTGGCTCTGCACAGATCGGGTGTCATTGACACTGTACAGACCGGTTGTCAGTGACTGTGTACAGGCCGGGGAGTCAGTGACTGTGTACAGACCTGGAGTCAGTAACTCTGTACAGACCGGGAGTCAGTGACTTTTTACAGACGGGGTGTCAGTGACTCTCTGCAGAGTACCTTCCTCCGGTCTGTACAGAGTTACTGACACCGAGAGTTTTTGACTCTGTACAGACCGGAATCAGTGACTCTGTACAGACAGGGAGTCATTCAATCTATACATACCGAGAGTCATTGATTCTGTACAGACCGGAAGTCAGTGAATGAACAGGCCGGGGAGTCAGTGACTCTACACAGACTTTGAGTCAGGAACTCTGTACGGACCGGGAGTCAGTGACTTTTTTACAGACAGGGTGTCAGTGAGCCGTTGCAGACCGGGAGTCAGCAACTCTTAACAGACCGAGTGCTAGTGACTCTGTCCAACCGGGAGTCCGTTACTCTGTATAGAACGGGAGTCAGTGACTCTGTACAGGCCGGGAGTCAGCGACTCTGTGCAGTTCGGAATCATTGATTATTTACAGACCAGGAGTCAGCGACTCTGTGCAGACGGGAGTCAGTGATTCTGCACCGACAGGATGTCGATGACGCTGTACAGACCGGAATCAGTGACTCTGTGCAGACAGTGAGTCAATGAATCTGCACATACCAGCAGTCAGTGGCTCTGTACAGGCCGGGTGTCACTGACTCTGAACAGACCGGGTGTCAGTGAGTCTTGACAGATGGGGAGTCAGTAAGTCTGTACATACCGGGAGTCAGTGATTCGGTACAGGCCGGGGAGTCAGTGAATCTGTACAGATCGGAATCATTGACTCTGTACAGAGATGTTGCCAGTGACTCTGTACAGACCGGTAGCCAGTGACTCTGTAAGACCGGGAATCAGTAACTCTGTACAGTGGTGCAATCAGTGACTCTGTACGGAGCGGGAGTCAGTGACTATGTACAGACGGGGTGTCAGTGACTCTCTACAGACCGCGAGTCAGTGACTGTACAGGCCGGGAGTCAGTGTCTCTGTGCGGACCGCAATCAGTGAATCTGCACAGGCAGGGAGTCAGTGAATCTGTACAGGCCGGGAGTCCGTGACTCTGTATGGATCGTAATCAGTGACTCTGTTCAGACAGTGAGTCACTGAAACTGTGCAGACCTGGAGTCAGTGGCTCTGTTCAGATCGGGTCTCATTGACTCTGTACAGACCGGAAGTCAGTGACTGTGTGCAGGCCTGGGATTCAGTGACTCTGTGCGGACCTGGAGTCAGTGAATCTGTACGGACCGGGAGTCAGTGACTTTTTACAGACGTGGTTTATGTGACTCTCTGCAGAGTCACTTCCTCCGGTCTGTACAGAGTCACTGACACCGAGAGTTCGTGACTCTGTACAGACCGGAATCAGTGACTCTGTACAGACAGGGAGTCAGTGAATCTGTACATACCGAGAGTCAGTGAATCTGTACAGAACGGAGCCAGTGACTCTGTCGGAACTGGAGTCACTGACTCTGTAACGGACCTGGCGTCAGTGGCTCTGTGCAGACCGGATGTTAGTGACTCTGCACAGACCTGGAGTCGGTGATTCTGTACGGACTTGAAGTCGGTGACTCTGTGCAGACCGGAAGTCAGTGACTCTGAACAGACCGAGTGTTAGTGACTCTGTCCAACCGGGAGTCAGTGATGCTGTGCAGACCTGGACTCAGTGACTCTGCACAGACCGGGAGTCAGTTACTCTGCACAGAACGGGAGTCAATTACTCTGTACAGGCCGGGAGTCAGCGACTCTGTGCAGTTCGGAATCATTGATTATTTACAGACCTGGAGTCAGCGACTCTGTGCAGAGCGGGAGTCAGTGATTCTGTACCGACCGTAAGTCGGTGACTCTGTACAGACCGGAATCAGTGACTCTGTGCAGACAGTGAGTCAGTGAATCTGCACAGTCCTGGAGTCAGTGGCTCTGTACAGGCCAGGTGTCAGTGAATCTTTGCAGACCGGTAGTCAATGGCTCTGTAAGACCGGGAATCAGTATCTCTGTACAGTCCTGCAGTCAGTGACTCTGTGCAGACCGGAATCAGTGAATCTGTACAGACAGGGTGTCGGTGAGTCTTTACAGGTCGAGAGTCCGTGAATCCGTATTGACCGGAATCAGTGACTCTTTTCAGACAGTGAGTCAGTGAAACTGTGCAGACCTGGATTCAATGGCTCTCTCCAGATCGGGTGTCAGTGACTCTGTACAGACCGGAAGTCAGTGACTCTGTCGAGACCGGGAGTCAGTGGCTCTGTTGGACCGGGAGTCTGTAACTCTGTACAGACCGGGCGTCACTGACTCCGTACAGACCCGGAGTCGGTGACTCTGTACAGACCGGAGTCAGTGAATCTGTACAGTTCGGAATCATTGATTATGTACAGACCTGGAGTCAGCGACTCTGTACAGACCGGGAGTCAGTGATTCTGTACGTACCTCAAGTGCGTGACTCTTTACAGACCGGCAGTCAGTGATTCTGTACGGCCCGGGAGTCAGTTACTCTGTCCAGACCGGGATTCGGTGAATCTGTATGGACCGGAAGTCAATTACTATGTACAGACCGGGAGTCAGTGATTCTGTTCAGACCGGGAGTCAGTGACATTGTACAGAATGGGTATCAATGACTCTCTGCAGACCGGGAGTCAGTGAATCTTCATAGACCGGGAGTCAATAACTTTGAACGGAACGAGAGTTAGTGACTCTGTGCTGATCTGGAGTCAGTGACACTGCACAGATCGGGAGTCAGTGATTCTGTCCAGGCCGGGAGCCAGTGACTCTGTACAGACCGGAATCAGTGACTCTGTTCAGATAGTGAGTCAGTGAAACTGTGCAGACCTGGAGTCAGTGGCTCTGTACAGATCGGGTGGCAGTGACTCTGTACATACCGGAAGTCAGTGACTGTGTACAGGCCGGGGAGTCAGTGACTCTGTGCAGACCTGGAGTCAGTGAATCTGTACGGACCGGGAGTCAGTGACTTTTTACAGACGGGGTGTCAGTGACTCTCTGCAGAGTCACTGCCTTCCGGTCTGTACAGAGTCACTGACACCGAGAGTTCGTGCCTCTGTACAGACCGGAATCAGTGACTCCTTACAGACAGGGAGTCAGTGTCTCTGTACAGACAGTTAGTCAGTGAATCTGCACAGACCTAGCGTCAGTGGTTCTGTGCAGACCGGGTGTCAGTGACTCTGTACAGACCTGGAGTCAGTGTCCCTGTGCAGACCGGGATTCAATGGCTCTGTGCAGACCAGGAGTCGGTGATTCTGTACGGACTTGAAGTCGGTGACACTGTGCAGACCGGAGGTCAGTGACTCTGCATAGACCGGAAATCAGTTACTCTGTACAGACCGGGAGTCAGTAACTTTGTGCATAGCGGGATTCAGTGACTCTCTGCAGACCTGCAGTCAGTGAATATGTAGAGACCGGGAATTAATGGCTCTGTGCAGACCGTGAGTCAGTGAGCCTTTACAGACCGGGAGTCAGGAAATCTGAACAGACCGAGTGTTCGTTACTCTGTCCAACCGGGAGTCAGTGACGCTATACGACCGGCAGTCAGTGATGCTGTGCAGACCTGGAGTCAGTGACTCTGCACAGACCGGCAGTCAGTGACTATGTATAGAACGGGAGTCAATTACTCAGTCCAGGCCCGGAGTCAGCGACTCTGTGCAGTTCGGAATCATTGATTATTTACAGACCTGGAGTCAGCAACTCTGTGCAGAGCGGGAGTCAGTAATTCTGTACCGACCGGAAGTCGGTGACTCTGTACAGACCGGAATCAGTGACTCTGTGCAGACAGTGAAACAGTGAATCTGCACAGACCTAGCGTCAGTGGTTCTGTGCAGACCGGGTGTCAGTGACTCTGTACAGACCTGGAGTCAGTGTCCCTCTGCAGACCGGGATTCAATGGCTCTGTGCAGACCAGGAGTCGGTGATTCTGTACGGACTTGAAGTCGGTGACACTGTGCAGACCGGAAGTCAGTGACTCTGAACAGACCGAGTGTTAGTGACTCTGTCCAACGGGGAGGAAGTGACGCTGTGCGATGGGGAGTCAGTGACTCTGTACCTGGAGAAAGTGACACTGCATGGACCGGAAGTCAGTTAGGTGCAGACAGGTAGTCGGTGACTCTGTACATACCGGAATCAGTGACTCTGTTCCGACAGGGATTCAGTGAATCTGAACATACCGAGAGTCAGTGCATCTGTACAGATTGGGTGTTAGTTTCTCTGTAGGACCGGGAGTCAGTGTCTTTGTCCAGACCGGGAGTCACTGACTCTGTACAGACGGGGAATTACTGATTATATACAGACCCAGAGTCAGGGACTCTGTAATAACCTGGAGTCACTGACTCTTTACAGATCGGGTGCCAGTTACTCTGTCCGGACCTGGGGAAAATGAGTCTGCACAGACCTGGAGCCAGTGACCCGGTACAGGCCTGGAGTCAGTGTCTCTGCACAGACCGAGAGTCAGTAACACTGAACAGACCGAGAATTACTGACTCTGTACGACCGCGAGTCAGTGACGATGTGCGATGGGGCGTCAGTGACTCTGTACCTGGAGTCAGTGAACCTGCAAAGACCGTGAATCAGTTACTCTGTATAGAACCGGATTCAGTGACTCTGTACAGGCCGGGAGTTCGTGATTCTGTACGGACCGGAATCAGTGAATTTGTACAGGACGGGAGTCAGTTACTCTGTACAGACCTGGAGTTAGTTACTCTGTATAGAACGGGAGTCAGTGACTCTGGACAAAACCTGGAGTCAGTGACGCTGTACAGACCGGATACAGTGACTCCGTACAGACCTGGAGTCAGTGAGTCTGTGCAGACCTGGAGCAAGTGAAGATGCTCAGACCGGGAGTCAGTGAGTCTGTACAGACCGGGAATCACTGACCCTGTACAGTCATGGAATCAGTGACCCTATACAGACCGAGAGTTAGTGACTTTGTACAGACAGGGAGTCAGTGGCACTGCACAGACCTGGAGTCACTGACTCTGTACAGGCCTGAAGTCAGTGACGCTGTACAGACTGGCAGTAAGTGACTCTGTACAGACCGGGAGTCTGTAATTCTGTACGGACCGGGAGACAGTGAATCTGTGCAGACGGGGAGTCACTGATTCTGCACAGCCGTGGAGTCAGTGACTCTGAACAGACCGAGAGTTACTGACTCTGTACGACCGCGAGTCAGTGACGCTGTGCGATGGGGAGTCAGTGACTCTGTACCTGGAGTCAGTGAACCTGAAAAGACCGTGAATCAGTTACTCTGTATAGAAACGGATTCAGTGACTCTGTACAGGCCGGGAGTTCGTGATTTTGTACGGACCGGAATCAGTGAATTTGTACAGGACGGGAGTCAGTTACTCTGTACAGACCTGGAGTTAGTTACTCTGTATAGAACGGGAGTCAGTGACTCTGGACAAAACCTGGAGTCAGTGACGCTGTACAGACCGGATACAGTGACTCCGTACAGACCTGGAGTCAGTGAGTCTGTGCAGACCTGGAGCAAGTGACGATGCTCAGACCGGGAGTCAGTGAGTCTGTACAGACCGGGAATCACTGACCCTGTACTGACAGGGAATCATTGACCCTGCACAGGCCGAGAGTTAGTGACTTTGTTGGGACAGGTAGTCAATGACTCTGTATAGACCGTGATTCATTGACTCTGTGCAGATCAGGAATCAGTGACTCTGGACAGATCGGGAGTCTGTGACGCTGCATGGACCGGAAGTCAGTTTCGCTGCACGGACCGGAAGCCAGTGTTTCTGTGCAGACCGGGAGTCAGTTACTCTGTCCTTCCGGGAGCCAGTGACTCTGGAGTCAGTGACTCTGCGTAGACCGGCAGTAAGTGACACTGTACAGACCGGAATCAGTGTCTCTGTACAGACAGGGAGTCCCTGAATCTGAACATACCGAGAGTCAGTGGCTCTGTGCAGACCGGGAATCAGTGACTCTCAAATAACCTGGAGTCAGTTTCTCTGTACAGACCGGGAGTCAGTGGCTCTGCACAGACCGGGAGTCACTGACTCTGTACAGACCGGATTCAGTGACTCTGCACAGAGCGGGAGTCAGGGACTCTGTTCAGACCGCGAGTTAGTGACTCTGCACAGATGGGGAATTATTGATTATGCACAGACCTGGAGTCAACGACTCTGTCCAGACGTGGGGACAGTGAGTCTGTACAGACCTGCAGCCAGTGGCGCTGCACAGACCTTAAGTCAGTGTTTCTGTACAGATCGAGAGTCAGTAACTCTGAACAGACCGAGAGTTACTGACGATGTAAGACCGGGAGTCAGTGACACTATGCGACGGGGAGTCAGTGACTCTGTTCAGACCTGAGGTCATTGACTCTGCACAGACCCGGAGTCAGTTAATCTGTATAGAACCGGAGTCAGTGAGTCTGTACAGGCCGGGAGTTATTATAGAATCATAGAATCATAGAAGTTACAACATGGAAACAGGCCCTTCGGCCCAACATTTCCATGTCGCCCAGTTTATACCACGAAGCGAGTCCCAATTGCCTGCACTTGGCCCATATCCCTCGATACACATCTTCCCCATGTAACTGTCCAAATGCTTTTTAAAAGACAAAATTGTACCCGCCTCTACTACTGCCTCTGGCAGCTCGTTCCAGACACTCATCACCCTTTGAGTGAAAAAATTGCCCCTCTGGACCCTTTTTTATCTCTCCCCTCTCACCTTAAATCTATGCCCCCTCGTTATAGACTCCCCTACCTTTGGGAAAAGATTTTGACTATCGACCTTATCTATGCCCCTCATTATTTTATAGACTTCTATAAGATCACCCCTTAACCTCCTACTCTCCAGGGAAAAAAGTCCCAGTCTGTCTAACCTCTCCCTGTAAGTCAAACCATCAAGTCCCGGTAGCATCCTAGTAAATCTTTTCTGCACTCTTTCTAGTTTAATAATATCCTTTCTATAATAGGGTGACCAGAACTGTACACAGTACTCCAAGTGTGGCCTCACCAATGCCCTGTACAACTTCAACAAGACATCCCAACTCCTGCATTCAATGTTCTGACCAATGAAACCAAGCATGCTGAATGCCTTCTTCACCACCCTATCCACCTGTGACTCCACTTTTAAGGAGCTATGAACCTGTACTCCTAGATCTCTTTGTTCTATAACTCTCCCCAACGCCCTCCCATTAACGGAGTAGGTCCTGGCCCGATTCGATCTACCAAAATGCATCACCTCACATTTATCTAAATTAAACTCCATCTGCCATTCATCGGCCCACTGGCCCAATTTATCAAGATCCCGTTGCAATCCTAGATAACCTTCTTTACTGTCCACAATGCCACCAATCTTGGTGTCATCTGCAAACTTACTAACCATGCCTCCTAAATTCTCATCCAAATCATTAATATAAATAACAAATAACAGCGGACCCAGCACCGATCCCTGAGGCACACCGCTGGACACAGGCATCCAGTTTGAAAAACAACCCTCGACAACCACCCTCTGTCTTCTGTCGTCAAGGCAATTTTGTATCCAATTGGCTACCTCACCTTGGATCCCATGAGATTTAACCTTATGTAACAACCTACCATGCGGTACCTTGTCAAATGCTTTGCTGAAGTCCATGTAGACCACGTCTACTGCACAGCCCTCATCTATCTTCTTGGTTACCCCTTCAAAAAACTCAATCAAATTCGTGAGACATGATTTTCCTCTCACAAAACCATGCTGACTGTTCCGAATTAGTCCCTGCCTCTCCAAATGCCTGTAGATCCTGTCCCTCAGAATACCCTCTAACAATTTACCCACTACAGATGTCAGGCTCACTGGTCTGTAGTTCCCAGGCTTTTCCCTGCCGCCCTTCTTAAACAAAGGCACAACATTTGCTACCCTCCAATCTTCAGGCACCTCACCTGTAGCGGTGGATGATTCAAATATCTCTGCTAGGGGACCCGCAATTTCCTCCCTAACCTCCCATAACGTCCTGGGATACATTTCATCAGGTCCCGGAGATTTATCTACCTTGATGCGCGTTAAGACTTCCAGCACCTCCCTCTCTGTAATATGTACACTCCTCAAGACATCACTATTTATTTCCCCAAGTTCCCTAACATCCATGCCTTTCTCAACCGTAAATACCGATGTGAAATATTCATTCAGGATCTCACCCATCTCTTGTAGACCTTGTTGATCCTTAAGAGGCCCTACTCTCTCCCTAGTTACCCTTTTGCCCTTTATGTATTTGTAGAAGCTCTTTGGATTCACCTTTGCCTGATCTGCCAAAGCAATCTCATATCCCCTTTTTGCCCTCCTGATTTCTCTCTTAACTCTACTCCGGCAATCTCTATACTCTTCAAGGGATCCACTTGATCCCAGCTGCCTATGCATGTCATATGCCTCCTTCTTCTTTTTGACTAGTGCCTCAAGCTCCCGAGTCATCCAAGGTTCCCTACTTCTACCAGCCTTGCCCTTCACTTTATAAGGAATGTGCTTACTCTGAACCCTGGTTAACACCCTTTTGAAAGCCTCCCACTTACCAGACGTCCCTTTGCCTGCCAACAGACTCTCCCAATCAACTTCTGAAAGTTCCTGTCTAATACCATCAAAATTGGCCTTTCCCCAATTTAGAATTTTAACTTTTGGGCCAGACCTATCCTTCTCCATAGCTATCTTAAAACTAATGGAATTATGATCACTGGTCCCAAAGTGATCCCTCACTAACACTTCTGTCACCTGCCCTTCCTTATTTCCCAAGAGGAGGTCAAGTTTTGCCCCCTCTCTAGTCGGGCCATCCACATATTGAATGAGAAATTCCTCCTGAATACACTCAACAAATTTCTCTCCATCCAAGCCCCTAATGCTATGGCTGTCCCAGTCAATGTTGGGAAAGTTAAAGTCCCCTACTATTACCACCCTATTTTTCTTGCAGCTGTCTGTAATCTCCTTACATATTTGCTCCTCAATTTCCCGTTGACTATTTGGGGGTCTGTAGTACAATCCTATCAAAGTGATCTCTCCCTTCTTATTTTTCAGTTCTACCCATATAGACTCAGTGGGCGAACCCTCGGATATATCCCCTCTCACTACTGCCGTGATGTTCTCCCTAATCAAGAACGCAACTCCCCCTCCTCTCTTACCTCCTGCTCTATCTTTCCTATAGCATCTGTACCCTGGAACATTGAGCTGCCAGTCCTGCCCCTCCCTTAGCCATGTTTCAGTAAAATCCGAGTCCCATGTACCCATCCATGCCCTGAGTTCATCTGCCTTGCCCATCAGACTTCTTGCATTGAAATAAATGCAGTTTAATCTAGACTTCCCTTGGTCTTTGCCCTGCTTTCTCAGACCATCTGTCCGGTCATGTCCGAACACTCTCCCTTACTGCCTTTTGTTTCTGTCACCACTTTATTTCCCACTGACTTCCTGCATCGGTTCCCATCCCCCTGCCACATTAGTTTAAACCCTCCCCAACAGCACTGGCAAACACTTCCCCTAGGACATTGGTTCCAGTCCTGCCCAGATGCAGACCGTCCAATTTGTACTGGTCCCACCTCCCCCAGAACCGGTTCCAATGGCCCAGGAATTTGAATCCCTCCATCTTGCACCATCTCTCAAGCCACGTATTCATCTTAGCTATCCTGTCATTCCTACTCTGACTAACCCGTGGCACTGGTAGCAATCCTGAGATTACTACCTTTGAGGTCCTACTCTTTAGTTTAACTCCTAACTCCCTAAATTCAGCTTGTAGGACCTCATCCTGTTTTTTACCTATGTCGTTGGTGCCTATATGCACCACGACAACTGGCTGTTCACCCTCCCCCTCCAGAATGTCCTGCAGCCGCTCCGAGACATCCTTGACCCTTGCACCAGGGAGGCAACATACCATCCTGGAGTCTCGGTTGCGTCCGCAGAAACGCCTGTCTATTCCCCTTACAATCGAGTCCCCTATCACTATAGCTCTGCCACTCTTTTTCCTGCCCTCCTGTGCAGCAGAGCCAGCCACGGTGCCATGAACCTGGCCACTGCCACCTTCCCCTGGTGAGCCATCTCCCCCAACAGTATCCAAAACGGTATACCTGTTTTGGAGGGAGATGACCGCAGGGGACCCCTGCACTGCCTTCCTACTCTTCCTCTGTCTGTTGGTCACCCATTCACTATCTCCCTCAGTAATTTTTATCTGCGGTGTGACCAACTCACTGAACGTGCTATCCACGACTTTCTCAGCATCGCGGATGCTCCAAAGTGAATCCATCCGCAGCTCCAGAGCCGTCAAGCGGTCAAACAATAGCTGCAGCTGGACACACTTCCCGCAGGTGAAGGAATCAGGGATACAGGAAGGAGCCCTGAATTCCCACATCCCACAAGAGGAACATGACACGGCGCTGGGATCTCCTGCCATGACTTAACCCTTAAATTAGCTTAAGAACAACTACAATGTCAAGAGAAAAAAAAAGGAAAGAAAAACTACTTTATTGAGTCTGTACGGACCGGAATCAGTGATTCTGTACAGACAGGGATTCAGTGAATCTGTGCAGAACGGGAGTCAGTCAATCTGTACAGACCTGGAGTCAGTTGCTCTGTTTAGAACGGGAATCTGTGACTCTGTACATGCCGGGAGATAGTGACTCTGCACGGACCGGAATCAGTGATTCTGTACAATCGGGGAGTCATTGATTCTGTACAGACCTGGACGCTGTCCAGACCGGGTTTCAGTTACTCTGTACAGACCTGCAATGAGTGAGTCTGCACAGACTTGGAGCAAGTGACGCTGTACAGACCGAAAGTCAGTGACACTGCACAGACCGGGAGTCAGTCACTCTGTGCAGACCTGGAGTCAGTAACTTTGCACAGATCGGGCGTCAGTGACTCCGTACAGAGCGGGAGTCAGTGAGTATGTACAGACCTGGAGCCAGTGACGCTGTACAGACCTTGAGTCAGTGTTTCTGTACAGACCGAGAGTCAGTAACTCTGAACAGACCGAGAGTTACTGACTCTGCAAGGCCGGGAGTCAGTGACGCTGTGCGACGGGGAGTCAGTGACTCTGCACAGACCGGGAGTCAGTTACTCTGTACAGAACGGGAGTCAATTATTCTGTACAGGCTAGGATGCAGCGACTCTGTGCAGTTCGGAATCATTGATTATGTACAGACCTGGAGTCAGCGACTCTGGATACAGCGGGAGTCAGTGATTCTGTACCGACCGGAAGTCGGTGACTCTGTGCAGACAGTGAGGCAGTGAATCTGCACAGACCTGAAGTCAGTGGCTCTGTGCAGGCCGGGTGTCAGTGACCCTGTACAGACAGGGTCTCAGTGTGTCTTCAGAAATCGGGAGTCAGTAAGTCTGTACAGACCGGTAGTCAGTGGCTCTGCAAGACCGGGAATCAGTAACTCTGTTCAGTCCTGCAGTCAGTTACTCTGTATGGAACGGGAGTCAGTGGCTTTGTACAGACGGGGTGTCTGTCACTGTACAGGCCTGGAGGAAGTGTCTCTGTACAGACCGGAATCAGTGAATCTGTACAGACAGGGAGTCAGTGAATCTGTACAGGCCGGGAGTCCGTGACTCTGTATGGATCGGAATCAGTGACTCTTTTCAAACAATGAGTCAGTGAGTCTGTACAGACCTGGAATCAGTGACTCTGCACAGACCGAGAGTCAGTGACACTGTGTAGACCGAGAGTCAGTGACTCTGTGCAGACCGAGAGTCAGTGACACTGTGTAGACCGAGAGTCAGTGACTCTGTGCAGACCGGAATAAGTGACTCTGTGCAGACAGAGAGTCCGTGAATCTGAACATGCAGAGAGTCAGTGAATCTGAACAAGCCTGGAGTCCGTGACTCTGTATGTACCGGAATCAGTGACTCTGTTCAGACAGTGAGTCACTGAAACTGTGCAGACCTGGAGTCAGTGGCTCTGTACAGATAGGGTGTCATTGACTCTGTACAGACCGGAAGTCAGTGACTGTGTACAGGCCGGGGAGTCAGTGACATTTTTACAGACGGGGTGTCAGTGAGCCGTTGCAGACCGGGAGTCAGTAACTCTGAACAGACCGAGTGCTAGTGACTCTGTCCAACCGGTAGTCAGTTACTCTGTACAGAACAGGAGTCAATTACTGTGGACAGGCCGGGAGTCAGGGACTCTGTGCAGAGCAGAAGTCAGTGATTCTGTACCGACCGGTGTCAGTGAGGCTTCTTAGATCGGGAGTCAATAAATCTGTACAAACCGGGAGTCAGTGATTCGGTGCAGGCCGGGGAGTCAGTGACTCTGTACAGATCGTTATCATTGACTCTGTACAGAGATGTAGTCAGTGACTCTTTACAGACCGGTAGTCAATGGCTCTGTAAGACAGCGAATCAGTAACTCTGTGCAGTGCTGCAATCAGTAACTCTGCACGGACCGGGAGTCAGTGACTTTGTACAGACCGCGAGTCAGTGACTGTACAGGCCGGGAGTCAGTGACTCTGTTGAGACAGTGAGTCAGTCAAACTGTGCAGACCTGGAGTCAGTGGCTCTGCACAGATCGGGTGTCATTGACACTGTACAGACCGGTTGTCAGTGACTGTGTACAGGCCGGGGAGTCAAAGACTGTGCACAGACCTGGAGTCAGTAACTCTGTACAGACCGGGAGTCAGTGACTTTTTACAGACGGGGTGTCAGTGACTCTCTGCAGAGTACCTTCCTCCGGTCTGTACAGAGTTACTGACACCGAGAGTTTGTGACTCTGTACAGACCGGAATCAGTGACTCTGTACAGACAGGGAGTCATTCAATCTATACATACCGAGAGGCATTGAATCTGTACAGACCGGAAGTCAGTGAATGAGCAGGCCGGGGAGTCAGTGACTCTGTACAGACTTGGAGTCAGTAACTCTGTACGGACAGGGAGTCAGTGACTTTTTTACAGACGGGGTGTCAGTGAGCCGTTGCAGATCGGGAGTCAGCAACTCTTAACAGACCGAGTGCTAGTGACTCTGTCCAACCGGGAGTCCGTTACTCTGTATAGAACGGGAGTCAATTACTCTGTACAGGCCGGGAGTGAGCGACTCTGTGCAGTTCGGAATCATTGATTATTGACAGACCAGGAGTCAGCGACTCTGTGCAGACGGGAGTCAGTGATTCTGCACCGACAGGATGTCGATGACGCTGTACAGACCGGAATCAGTGACTCTGTGCAGACAGTGAGTCAGTGAATCTGCACAGACCTGGAGTCAGTGGCTCTGTACAGGCCGGGTGTCACTGACTCTGAACAGAACGGGTGTCAGTGAGTCTTCACAGATGGGGAGTCAGTAAGTCTGTACATACCGGGAGTCAGTGATTCGGTACAGGCCGGGGAGTCAGTGACTCTGTACAGATCGGAATCATTGACTCTGTACAGAGATGTTGCCAGTGACTCTGTACAGACCGGTAGCCAGTGACTCTGTAAGACCGGAAATCAGTAACTCTGTACACTGGTGCAATCAGTGACTCTGTACGGAGCGGGAGTCAGTGACTATGTACAGACGGGGTGTCAGTGACTCTCTACAGACCGCGAGTCAGTGACTGTACAGGCCGGGAGTCAGTGTCTCTGTGCGGACTGCAATCAGTGAATCTGTACAGGCAGGGAGTCAGTGAATCTGTACAGGCCGGGAGTCCGTGACTCTGTATGGACAGGAGTCAGTGACTCTGTTCAGACAGTGAGTCACTGAAACTGTGCAGTCCTTGAGTCAGTGGCTCTGTACAGATCGTGTGTCATTGACTCTGTACAGACCGGAAGTCAGTGACTGTGTACAGGCCGGGGAGTCAGTGACTCTGTACAGACTTGGAGTCAGTGACTCTGTACGGACCGGGAGTCAGTGACTTTTTTACAGACGTGGTGTCAGTGAGCCGTTGCAGACCGGGAGTCAGTAACTCTGAACAGACCGAGTGCTAGTGACTCTGTCCAACCGGTTGTCAGTTACTCTGTACAGAACAGGAGTCAATTACTGTGGACAGGCCGGGAGTCAGCGACTCTGTACAGAGCAGAAGTCAGTGATTCTGTACCGACTGGTGTCAGTGAGGCTTCATAGATCGGGAGTCAATAAATCTGTACAAACCGGGAGTCAGTGATTCGGTGCAGGCCGGGGAGTCAGTGACTCTGTACAGATCGTTATCATTGACTCTGTACAGAGATGTAGTCAGTGACGCTTTACAGACCGGTAGTCAATGGCTCTGTAAGACCGCGAATCAGTAACTCTGTGCAGTGCTGCAATCAGTGACTCTGCACGGACCGGGAGTCAGTGACTTTGTACAGACCGCGAGTCAGTGACTGTACAGGCCGGGAGTCAGTGACTCTGTAGAGACAGTGAGTCAGTCAAACTGTGCAGACCTGGAGTCAGTGACTCTGCACAGATCGGGTGTCATTGACACTGTACAGACCGGTTGTTAGTGACTGTGTACAGGCCGGGGAGTCAGTGACTGTGTGCAGACCTGGAGTCAGTAACTCTGTACAGACCGGGAGTCAGTGACTTTTTACAGACGGGGTGTCAGTGACTCTCTGCAGAGTACCTTCCTCCGGTCTGTACAGAGTTACTGACACCGAGAGTTTTTGACTCTGTACAGACCGGAATCAGTGACTCTGTACAGACAGGGAGTCATTCAATCTATACATACCGAGAGTCATTGATTCTGTACAGACCGGAAGTCAGTGAATGAACAGGCCGGGGAATCAGTGACTCTACACAGACTTGGAGTCAGGAACTATGTACGGACCGGGAGTCAGTGACTTTTTTACAGACAGGGTGTCAGTGAGCCGTTGCAGACCGGGAGTCAGCAACTCTTAACAGACCGAGTGCTAGTGACTCTGTCCAACCGGGAGTCCGTTACTCTGTATAGAACGGGAGTCAATTACTCTGTACAGGCCGGGAGTCAGCGACTCTGTGCAGTTCGGAATCATTGATTATTTACAGACCAGGAGTCAGCGACTCTGTGCAGACGGGAGTCAGTGATTCTGCACCGAAAGGATGTCGATGACGCTGTACAGACCGGAATCAGTGACTCTGTGCAGACAGTGAGTCAGTGAATCTGCACATACCTGCAGTCAGTGGCTCTGTACAGGCCGGGTGTCACTGACTCTGAACAGACCGGGTGTCAGTGAGTCTTGACAGATGGGGAGTCAGTAAGTCTGTACATACCGGGAGTCAGTGATTCGGTACAGGCCGGGGAGTCAGTGAATCTGTACAGATCGGAATCATTGACTCTGTACAGAGATGTTGCCAGTGACTCTGTACAGACCGGTAGCCAGTGACTCTGTAAGACCGGGAATCAGTAACTCTGTACAGTGGTGCAATCAGTGACTCTGTACGGAGCGGGAGTCAGTGACTATGTACAGACGGGGTGTCAGTGACTCTCTACAGACCGCGAGTCAGTGACTGTACAGGCCGGGAGTCAGTGTCTCTGTGTGGACCGCAATCAGTGAATCTGTACAGGCAGGGAGTCAGTGAATCTGTACAGGCCGGGAGTCCGTGACTCTGTATGGATCGTAATCAGTGACTCTGTTCAGACAGTGAGTCACTGAAACTGTGCAGACCTAGAGTCAGTGGCTCTGCATAGATCGGGTGTCATTGACTCTGTACAGACCGGAAGTCAGTGACTGTGCACAGGCCGCGGAGTCAGTGACTCTGCACGGACCGGGAGTCAGTGACTTTTTACAGACGGGGTGTCAGCGACTCTCTGCAGAGTCACTTCCTCCGGTCTGTACAGAGTCACTGACACCGAGAGTTCGTGACTCTTTACAGACCGGAATCAGTGAATCTGTACAGACAGGGAGTCAGTGAATCTGTGCAAACCGAGAGTCAGTGAATCTGTACAGACCGGGTGTCAGTGAGTATTCATGGATCGGGAATCAGTAACCCTGTACACTGCTGCAATCAGTGACTCTGCACGGACCGGGAGTCAGTGACTTTGTACGGACGGGGTGTCAGTGACTCTGCAGACCGCGAGTCAGTGACTGTACAGGCAGGGAGTCAGTGTCTCTGTGCAGACCGCAACCAGTGAATCTGGACAGGCAGGGAGTCAGTGAGTCTGTACAGGCCGGGAGTCCGTGACTCTGTATGGAACGGAATCAGTGACTCTGTTCAGACAGTGAGTCACTCAAACTGTGCAGACCTGGAGTCAGTGGCTCTGTTCAGATCGGGTCTCATTGACTCTGTACAGACCGGAAGGCAGTGACTGTGTGCAGGCCTGGGATTCAGTGACTCTGTGCGGACCTGGAGTCAGTGAATCTGTACGGACCGGGAGTCAGTGACTTTTTACAGACGTGGTTTATGTGACTCTCTGCAGAATCACTTCCTCCGGTCTGTACAGAGTCACTGACACCGAGAGTTCGTGACTCTGTACAGACCGGAATCAGTGACTCTGTACAGACAGGGAGTCAGTGAATCTGTACATACCGAGAGTCAGTGAATCTGTACAGAACGGAGCCAGTGACTCTGTCGGACCTGGAGTCACTGACTCTGTAACGGACCTGGCGTCAGTGGCTCTGTGCAGACCGGATGTTAGTGACTCTGCACAGACCTGGAGTCGGTGATTCTGTACGGACTTGAAGTCGGTGACTCTGTGCAGACCGGAAGTCAGTGACTCTGAACAGACCGAGTGTTAGTGACTCTGTCCAACCGGGAGTCAGTGATGCTGTGCAGACCTGGACTCAGTGACTCTGCACAGACCGGGAGTCAGTTACTCTGCACAGAACGGGAGTCAATTACTCTGTACAGGCCGGGAGTCAGCGACTCTGTGCAGTTCGGAATCATTGATTATTTACAGACCTGGAGTCAGCGACTCTGTGCAGAGCGGGAGTCAGTGATTCTGTACCGACCGTAAGTCGGTGACTCTGTACAGACCGGAATCAGTGACTCTGTGCAGACAGTGAGTCAGTGAATCTGCACAGTCCTGGAGTCAGTGGCTCTGTACAGGCCGGGTGTCAGTGAATCTTTGCAGACCGGTAGTCAATGGCTCTGTAAGACCGGGAATCAGTATCTCTGTACAGTCCTGCAGTCAGTGACTCTGTGCAGACCGGAATCAGTGAATCTGTACAGACAGGGTGTCGGTGAGTCTTTACAGGTCGAGAGTCCGTGAATCCGTATTGACCGGAATCAGTGACTCTTTTCAGACAGTGAGTCAGTGAAACTGTGCAGACCTGGATTCAATGGCTCTCTCCAGATCGGGTGTCAGTGACTCTGTACAGACCGGAAGTCAGTGACTCTGTCGAGACCGGGAGTCAGTGGCTCTGTTGGACCGGGAGTCTGTAACTCTGTACAGACCGGGCGTCACTGACTCCGTACAGACCCGGAGTCGGTGACTCTGTACAGACCGGAGTCAGTGAATCTGTACAGTTCGGAATCATTGATTATGTACAGACCTGGAGTCAGCGACTCTGTACAGACCGGGAGTCAGTGATTCTGTACGTACCTCAAGTCCGTGACTCTGTACAGACCGGCAGTCAGTGATTCTGTACGGCCCGGGAGTCAGTTACTCTGTCCAGACCGGGATTCGGTGAATCTGTATGGACCGGAAGTCAATTACTATGTACAGACCGGGAGTCAGTGATTCTGTTCAGACCGGGAGTCAGTGACATTGTACAGAATGGGTATCAATGACTCTCTGCAGACCGGGATTCAGTGAAACTTCATAGACCGGGAGTCAATAACTTTGAACGGAACGAGAGTTAGTGACTCTGTGCTGATCTGGAGTCAGTGACACTGCACAGATCGGGAGTCAGTGATTCTGTCCAGGCCGGGAGCCAGTGACTCTGTACAGACCGGAATCAGTGACTCTGTTCAGATAGTGAGTCAGTGAAACTGTGCAGACCTGGAGTCAGTGGCTCTGTACATATCGGGTGGCAGTGACTCTGTACATACCGGAAGTCAGTGACTGTGTACAGGCCGGGGAGTCAGTGACTCTGTGCAGACCTGGAGTCAGTGAATCTGTACGGACCGGGAGTCAGTGACTTTTTACAGACGGGGAGTCACTGCCTTCCGGTCTGTACAGAGTCACTGACACCGAGAGTTCGTGCCTCTGTACAGACCGGAATCAGTGACTCCTTACAGACAGGGAGTCAGTGTCTCTGTACAGACAGTTAGTCAGTGAATCTGTACAGACCTGGCGTCAGTGGCGCTGTTCAGACCGGGTGTCAGTGACTCTGTACAGACCTGGAGTCAGTTTCCCTGTGCATACCGGGATTCAATGGCTCTGTGCAGACCGGGAGTCGATGATTCTGTACGGACTTGACGTCGGTGACTCTGTGCAGACCGGAGGTCAGTGACTCTGCATAGACCGGAAATCAGTTACTCTGTACAGACCGGGAGTCAGTAACTTTGTGCATAGCGGGATTCAGTGACTCTCTGCAGACCTGCAGTCAGTGAATATGTAGAGACCGGGAATTAATGGCTCTGTGCAGACCGTGAGTCAGTGAGCCTTTACAGACCGGGAGTCAGGAAATCTGAACAGACCGAGTGTTCGTTACTCTGTCCAACCGGGAGTCAGTGACGCTATACGACCGGCAGTCAGTGATGCTGTGCAGACCTGGAGTCAGTGACTCTGCACAGACCGGCAGTCAGTGACTATGTATAGAACGGGAGTCAATTACTCAGTCCAGGCCCGGAGTCAGCGACTCTGTGCAGTTCGGAATCATTGATTATTTACAGACCTGGAGTCAGCAACTCTGTGCAGAGCGGGAGTCAGTAATTCTGTACCGACCGGAAGTCGGTGACTCTGTACAGACCGGAATCAGTGACTCTGTGCAGACAGTGAAAGAGTGAATCTGCACAGACCTAGCGTCAGTGGTTCTGTGCAGACCGGGTGTCAGTGACTCTGTACAGACCTGGAGTCAGTGTCCCTGTGCAGACCGGGATTCAATGGCTCTGTGCAGACCAGGAGTCGGTGATTCTGTACGGACTTGAAGTCGGTGACACTGTGCAGACCGGAAGTCAGTGACTCTGAACAGACCGAGTGTTAGTGACTCTGTCCAACGGGGAGTAAGTGACGCTGTCCGACCGGGAGTCAGTGATGCTATGCAGACCTGGATTTAGTGACTCTTTACAGACCGGGTTTCAGAGAGTCATCATGATCGGGAGTCAGTAAGTCTGCACAGATTGAGGTCAGTGACTCGGTCCAGGCTGGGGAGTCAGAGACGATGCAAAGATCGGAATCATTGACTCTGCGCAGAGAGGGAGTCAGTGACTCTGTGCAGGCCGGGAGTCCGTGAGTCTGTATGCACCGGAATCAGTGACTCTTTTCGGACAGTGAGTCAGTGAACCTGTTCCGACCTGGATTCAGTGTCTACAGATCGGGTGTCAGTGACTCTGTCCAGACCGGAAGTCAGTGACTCTGTAGTGACCGGGAGTCAGTGGCTCTGTAAGACCTGGAGTCAGTAACTCTGTACAGACCGGGCGCCAGTAACTCTGTACAGACCGGGCGTCAGTGACTCCGTACAGACGCGGAGTCTCTGAGTCTGTACAGACCGGGAGTCAGTGACTCTGTACAGTAGGGGAGTCATTGATTCTGTGCAGACCTGGAGTCGGTGACTCTGTACATGCCGGGAGTCAGTTAATCTGTACAGTTCGGAATCATTGATTGTGTACAGAACTAGAGTCAGCGACTCTGCACAGACCGGGAGTCGGTGATCTGTACGTACCGCAAGTCGATGACTCTGTACAGACCGGCCGTCAGTGATTCTGTACGGCCCGGGAGTCAGTTACTCTGTCCAGACCGTGAGTCAGTGAATCTGCATCGACCGGAAGTTAATTACTATGTACAGACCGGGACTCAGTGACACTGTTCAGACCGGGAGATAGTGTCTTTGCACAGACTGGGTTTCAATGACTCTCTGCAGACCGGGAGTCAGTGAGTCTTCATGGACCGGGAGTCAGTTACTCTTTTCAGACGTGGTGTCAGTGACTCTCTTCAGACCGGGAGTCAGTGACTGTACAGGCCAGGAGTCAGTGTCTCCGTACAGAACGGAATCAGTGAATCTGTACAGGCCGGGATTCCGTGACTCTTCATGGACCGGAATCAGTGACTTTGTTCAGACAGTGAGTCAGTAAAACTGTGCGGACCTGGCGTCAGTGGCTCTGTACAGACCGGGTGTCAATGACTGTGTACAGACCTGGAGTCAGTGTCCCTGGGCAGACACGGTATCTATGGCTCTGTGCAGACCGGGAGTCGGTGATTCTGTACGGATTTGAATTCGGTGACTCTGACGGAAGTCAGTGACTCTGCAAAGACAGGAAGTCAGTTACTCTGTACCGACCGCGAGTCAGTGACTCTTTATGGACCGGAATCATTGACTTTGTTCAGACAGTAAGTCAGTCAAACTGTGCGGACCTGGCGTCAGTGGCTCTGTACAGACCTGGAGTCAGTGTCCCTGGGCAGACACGGTATCTATGGCTCTGTGCAGACCGGGTGTCGGTGATTCGGTCCGGATTTGAAGTCGGTGACTCTGACGGAAGTCAGTGACTGTTCAGGCGGGCTTTCAGTGACTCTCTCCAGACCGGGCGGCAATGATTCTGTACAGATTGGGAGTCAGTGATTCTTCATAGTCCGGGAGTCAGAAACTCTCTCCAGACCGCGTTTCAGTTACTCTGTTCAGACCGGGTATCAGTGACTCTGTACAGACCGGGAGTCAGTGATTCGGTACAGGCCGGGGAGTCAGTGACTCTGCACAGATCTGAATCATTGACTCTGTACAGAGAGTGAGTCAGTGACTCTGTCCAGACCGGTAGTCAGTGGCTCTGTATGACCAGGAATCAGTACCTCTGTACAGTCCTGCAGTCAGTGACTCTGTACGGCCCGGCAGTCAGTGACTTTGTACAGACGGGGTGTCTGTGATTGTACAGGCCTGGAGTAAGTGTCTCTGCACAGACCGGAATCAGTGAATCTGTACAGACAGGGAGTCAGTGAATCTGCACAGGCCGGGAGTCCGTGACTCTGTATGGACCGGAATGATTGACTCTTTTCAGACAGTGCGTCAGTGACTCTGTACAGACATGGAGTCAGTGAATCTGCACAGACCGGGAGTCAGTGACACTGTGTAGACCGAGAGTCAGTGACTCCGTGCAGACCGGAATCAGTGACTCTGTACAGACAAGTAGTCCGTGAATCTGAACATGCCGAGAGTCAGTGGCTCTGTACTGACCGGGAGTCAGTGACTGTGTACAGACCGGGAGTCAATTGTTATGTACAGAACGGTAGTCTGTGATTCTGTACGGACCGGGAGTCAGTGAATCGGGACAGACGGGGAGTCATTGATTCTGTACAGACCTGGAGTCAGTGAATCTGTTCAAAGCCTGGAGTCAGTGACGCTGTGCAGACCGGGATTCAGTGACTTCATGCAGACCTGGAGTCAGTGAGTCTGTGCAGACCTGGAGCAAGTGACGATGCACAGATTGGGATTCAGTGAGTTTCTCCAGACCGGGAATCACTGAACCTGTACAGCCAGGGAATTATTGACCCTGTACAGACGGAGATTTAGTGACTTTGCACAGATAGGGATTCAGTGACTTCTTTGGACCGTGTGTCATTGACTCTGTGCAGACTCACTGATTGCTGGTCTGCACAGAGTCAATGACAGTGCTTAGACCGGAAGTCAGATTCGCTGCACGGACCGGAAGTTAGTCAATCTCTGCAGACTGGGAGTCAGTGAATCCACAGGACCGGGAGTCAGTGAATCTCTACGACCGGGAGTCAATGACTCTGTACAGACCTGGGGACAGTGACACTGCACAGACCGGGAGTCATTGACACTGTGTGGACCGGGAGCCTGTGACTCTGTACAGACCGGAATCAGTGACTCTGTGCTGATAGGGATTCAGTGAATCTGAACATACCGAGTGACAGTGGCTCTGTACAGACTGGTTTTCAGTATCTCTGTAGGACCGGGAGTCAGTGACTCTGCACAGACCGGTATCAGTGACTCTGTCTTGACAGGGAGTCGGTGAATCTGAACATGCCGAGAGTCAGTGGCTCTGTACAGACCGGCTGTCAATGTGTCTGTCGGACCGTTGTCAGTGACTCTGTACCGACCTGGAGTCGGTGCCTCTTTACAGGCCGGGAGTTAGTTTCTCTGTGCAGACCGGTTACAGTGATCCTGTACAGACCCGGAGTCAGTGCCATTGTACAGACCGGGGGTTAGTGTCACTGTGCAGATCGGAATCATTGACTCTGTCCAGGGAGGAAGTCAGTTATTCTGTAAAGACCGGCAGTCAGTGGCTCTGTAAGACCGGGAATCAGTAACTCTGTACAGTCCTGCAATCAGTGACTCTGTACGGACCGGGAATCAGTGACTTTGTACAGACGGGGTGTCAGTGATTCTGTGCAAAGTCACTGCCTTCCGGTCTGTACAGACTCACTTACACCGAGAGTTCCTGACTCTGTACAGACCTGGAATCAGTGACTCTGCACAGACCGGGAGGCAGTGACTGTGCAGACAGGGAGCCAGTGTATCTGTACAGGCCGGGAGTCCGTGACTCTGTATGGACCGGAATCAGTGACTCTGTTCAGGCCGTGAGTCAGTGAAACTGTGCAGACCTGGATTCAGTGGCTCTGAACAGATCGGGTGTCAGTGTCTCTGTACAGACGGGAAGTCAGTGACTCTGCACAGACCGGGGGTCAGTTACTCTGTATAGAACGGGAGTCAATGACTCTGTACAGGCCGGGACTCAGCGACTCTGTGCAGTTCGGAATCATTGATCATGTACAGACCTGGAGTCAGCGACTCTATACAGAGCGGGAGTCAGTGATTCTGTACCGACCGGAAGTCGGTTACTCTTTACAGACCGGAATCAGTGACTCTGTGCAGACAGTGAGTTAGTGAATCTGCACAGACCTGGAGTCAGTGGCTCTGTACAGGCCGGGTGTTAGTGACTCTTTAAAGACCGGGTTTCAGTGAGTCTTCATAGATCGGGAATCAGTGACTCTGTGCAGACAGTGAGTTAGTGAATCTGCACAGACCTGGAGTCAGTGGCTCTGTACAGACCGAGAGTCAGTGACTTTGTACCGACGGGCTGTCAGTGACTCTCTACAGACCGGGAGGCAATGATTCTGCACAGATTGGAGTCAATGATTCCTCATAGACTGGGAGTCAGAAACTCTCTCCAGACCGAGTGTCAGTTACTCTGTTCAGACCGGGTATCAGTGACTCTGTGCAGACCGGGAGTCAGTGTCTCTGTGCAGACCGGATACAGTGACCCTGTACAGACCTGGAGTCAGTGCCAGTGTACAGACGGGAGCGAGTGTCTCTGTGCAGACCGGATTCAGTGATTCTGCACCGACCGGGAATCAGTGAATCTGTACAGGCCGGGGAGCCAGTGACTCTGTGCAGATCCGAATCATTGACTCTGTACAGGGAGGGAGTCAGTTACTCTGTAAAGACCGGTAGTCAGTGGCTCAGTAAGACAGGGAATCAGTGACTCTGTACGGACCGGGAGTCAGTGTCTCTGCACAGACCGGGAGTCAGTGACACTGTGTAGACCGAGAGTCAGTGACTCTGCAGAGACCGGGAGTCAGTGACACTCTGTAGACCGAGAGTCAGAGACTCTGTGCAGACCGGAATCAGTGACTCCTTATAGACAGGGAGTCAGTGAATCTGAATATGACGCGAGGCAGTGGCTCTGTACTGACCGGTAGTCAGTGACTGTGTACAGACCGGGAGTCCATGTCTCTGTACAGACCTCGAGTCGGGTTCTCTGTACAGACCGGGGGTCAATTTTTCTGCACAGAACGGTAGTCTGTGATTCTGTACGGACCGGGAGTCAGTGAATCGGTACAGACGGGGAGTCATTGATTCTGTTCAGACCTGGAGTCAGTGAATCTGTACAATACCGAGAGTCAGTGACGCTGTGCAGACCGGGATTCAGTGACTCCGTGCAGACCTGGAGTCAGTGAGTCTGTGCAGACCTGGAGCAAGTGACGATGAACAGACTGGGATTCAGTGAGTTTGTCCAGACCGGGAATCACTGACCCTGTGCAGCCAAGGAATTATTGACCTTGTACAGACGGAGAGTTAGTGACTTTGCAATGACTTCTTTGGACCGTGTGTCATTGACTCTGTGCAGACCAGCAATCAGTGAGTCTGCACAGACCGGAGTCAGTGACAGTGCTTAGACCGGAAGTCAGTTTCGCTGCACGGACCGGAAGTCAGTGACTCGACGCAGACTGGGAGTCAGTGAATCTCCAGGACCGGGAGTCAATGACTCTGCACAGACCTGGAGACAGTGACACTGCACAGACCGGGAGTCAGTGACACTGTGTCGACCGGGAGTCTGTGACTCTGTGCAGACCGGAATCAGTGACTCTGTGCAGATAGGGATTCAGTGAATCTGAACGTACCGAGAGTGAGTGGCTCTGTGCAGACTGGTTTTCAGCATCTCTGCAGGACCGGGAGTCAGTGACTCTGTACTGACCGGTATCAGTGAATCTGTCTTGACAGGGAGTCGGTGAATCTGAACATGCCGAGAGTCAGTGGCTCTGTACAGACCGGGTGTCCGTTTGTCTGTCGGACCGGTCGTCAGTGATTCTGTGCAGACCTGGAGTCAGTGCCTCTGTACAGACCGGGAGTTAGTGTCTCTGTGCAGACCGGGAGTCAGTGATTCTGTCCAGACCGGGTGTCAGTGAGTCTTTACAGGCCGGGAGTCAGTAACTCTCAACAGACCGAGTGTTAGTGACTCTTCCCAACCGGGATTCAGTGACGCTTTACAGATCTGGAGTCATTGACTCTGCACAGACCGGGAGTCAGTTGCTTTGTATGGAACGGGAGTGAATTACTCTGTACAGGCCAGGAGTCAGCGAATCTGTGCAGTTCGGAATCATTGATTATGTACAGACCTGGAGTCAGCGACTCAGTACAGAGCGGGAGTCAGTGATTCTGTACCGACCGGAAGTCGTTGACTCTGTACAGACCGGAATCAGTGACTCTGTACAGACCGGTAGTCAGTGGCTCTGTAAGACCGGGAATCAGTAACTCTGTACGGTCCTGGAGTCAGTGTCTCAATACAGACAGTTAGTCAGTAAATCTGTACAGACCTGGAGTCAGTGGCTCTGTAAAGAACGGGTGTCAGTGTCTCTGCACAGACCGGTTGTCAGTGAGTCTTCAGAGACCGGGAGTCGGTAACCCTGAACGAACCGAGACTTCGTGACTCTGCACCGACCTGGAGTCAGTGACTCTGCACAGAACGGGAGTCAGTGACACTGCACAGACCGGAATCAGTGAATCTGTAAAAACAGGGAGTCATTGATTCAGTACAGACCTGGAGTCAGGTTCTCTGTCCAGACTGGGAGTCAGTGACTCTGTGCAGACCTGGAGTCAGTGTCCATGTGCAGACCGGGATACAATGGCTCTGTGCAGACCGGGAGTCGGTGATTCTGTACGGACCTGAAGTCGGTGACTCTGTGCAGACCGGAAGTCAGTGACCGTGCATAGACCGGAAGTCCGTTACTCTGTACAGACTCGGAGTCAGTGACTCTGTGCATAGCGGGATTCAGTGACTCTCTGCAGACCTGGAGTCAGTGATTCTGTGCAGACCTGGAGTCAGTGTCCTTGTGCAGACCGGGATTCAGTGACCGTGCATAGACCGGAAGTCAGTGGCTCTGTACAGACTGGTTTTCAGTATCTCTGTAGGACCGGGAGTCAGTGTCTCTGTACAGACCGGTATCAGTGACTCTGTCTTGACAGGGAGTCCGTGAATCTGAGCATGCCGAGAGTCAGTGGCTCTGTACAGACCGGCTGTCAATTCGTCTGTCGGACCGGTAGTCAGTGACTCTGTACCGACCTGGAGTCGGTGCCTCTTTTCAGACCGGGAGTTAGTTTGTCTTTGCAGACCGGGAGTCAGTGTCTCTGTGCAGACCGGATACAGTGATCCTGTACAGACCTGGAGTCAGTGCCAGTGTACAGACGGGGAGTTAGTGTCTCTGTGCAGACCGGGAGTCAGTGTCTCTGCGCAGACCGGATTCAGTGATTCTGCACAGACCGGGAATCAGTGAATCTGTACAGGCCGGGGAGCCAGTGACTCTGTGCAGATCGGAATCATTGACTCTGTACAGGGAGGGAGTCAGTTACTCTGTAAAGACCGGTAGTCAGTGGCTCTGTAAGACAGGGAATCAGTAACTCTGTACAGTCCTGCAATCAGTGACTCTGTACGGACCGGGAGTCAGTAAATCTGCACAGACCGGGAGTCAGTGACACTGTGTAGACCGAGAGTCAGTGACTGTGTACAAACCGGGAGTCCATGTCTCTGTACAGACCTCGAGTCGGGTTCTCTGTACAGACCGGGGGTCACTTGTTCTGTACAGAACGGTAGTCTGTGATTCTGTACGGACCGGGAGCAAGTGAATCTGCACAGACGGGGAGTCATTGATTCTGTACAGACCTGGAGTCAGTGAATCTGTACAAAACCTAGAGTCAGTGACGCTGTGCAGACCGGGATTCAGTGACTCCGTGCAGACCTGGAGTCAGTCAGTCTGTGCAGACCGGGAATCACTGACCCTGTACAGCCAGGGAATTATTGACCCTGTACAGACGGAGAGTTAGTGACTTTGCAATGACTTCTTTAGACCGTGTGTCATTTATTCTGTGCAGACCAGAAATCAGTGAGTCTACACAGACCGGTGTCAGTGACAGTGCTTAGACCGGAAGTCAGTGTCTCTGCACAGACCGGGAGTTAGTGTCTCTGGGCAGACCGGGAGTCAGTGTCTCTGTGCAGACCGGATTCAGTGATTCTGCACAGACCGGGAGTCAGTGACTCTGTACAGGCCGGGGAGTCAGTAACTCTGTACAGTCCTGCAATCAGAGACTCTGTACCGTCCGGGAATCAGTGACTTTGTACAGACAGTGAGGCAGTGAAACTGTGCAGACCTGGAGTCAGTGGATCTGTACAGATCGGGTGTCAGTGACTCTGTACAGACTGGAAGTCAGTGACTGTGTACAGGCCGGGGAGTCAGTGACTCTGTACAGACCTGGAGTCAGTGACTCAGTACGGACCTGGAGTCAGTGACTTTGTACAGACGGGGTGTCAGTGTCTCTCTGCAGAGTCATTGCCTTCCGGTCTGTACAGAGTCACTGACACCGAGAGTTCGTGACTCTGTACAGATCGGAATCATTGACTCTGCACAGAGAGCGAGTCAGTGACTCTGTACAGGCCGGGAATCCGTGAGTCTTTATGCACCCGAATCAGTGACTCTTTTCGGACAGTGAGTCAGTGAACCTGTGCCGACCTGGATTCAGTGGCTGTCTGCAGATTGGGTGTCAGTGACTCTGTACAGACCGGGTGTCAGTGAATCTGTACGGGCCGGGAGTCAGTGAATCTGTACATTTCGGAATCATTGATTGTGTACAGATCTAGAGTCAGCGACTCTGCACAGACCGGGAGTCGGTGATTCTGTACGTACCGCAAGTCGGTGACTCTGCACAGACCGGCCGTCAGTGATTATGTACATCCCGGGAGTCAGTTACTCTGTCCAGACCGGGAGTCAGTGAGTCTGCATCGACCGGAAGTCAATTACTATGTACAGACCGTGAGTCAGTGACACTGTTCAGACCGCCAGTCAGTGTCTTTGCACAGACTGGGTATCAATGACTCTCTGCAGACCGGGAGTCAGTGAGTCTTCATAGGCCGGCAGTCAGTTGCTCTTCACAGACGTGGTGTCAGTGACTCTCTTCAGACCGCGAGTCAGTGACTGTGTACAGACCGGAATCAGTGAATCTGTACAGGCCGGGAGTCCGTGACTCTTTATGGACCGGAATCAGTGACTCTGTTCAGACAGTGAGTCAGTCAAACTGTGCGGACCTGACGTCAGTGGCTCTGTGCAGACCGGGTGTCAATGAATGTGTACAGACCTGGAGTCAGTGTCCCTGGGCAGACCTGGATTCAATGGCTCTGTGCAGACCGGGAGTCGGTGATTCTGTACGGATTTGAAGTCGGTGACTGTGGTGGAAGTCAGTGACTCTGCATAGACAGGAAATCAGTTACTCTGTACCGACCGGGAGTCAATGACTCTGTGCATAGCGGGTATCAGTGACTGTCTGCAGACCTGGAGTCAGTGAATCTGTGCAGACCGGGTGTCAGTGAGTATTTACAGACCGGGAGTCAGTAATTCTGAACAGACCGAGTGTTAGTGACTCTGTCCAACCGGGATTCAGTGACGCTGTGCGACCGGGAGTCAGTGATGCGATACAGACCTGGAGTCAGTGACTCCACACAGACCGGGAGTCAGTTACTCTGTATAGAATGGGAGTCAATTACTCTGAACAGGCTGGGAGTCAGCGACTCTGTGCAGTTCGGAATCATTGATTATGCACAGATCTGGAGTCAGCGATGCTGTACAGAGCGGGAGTCAGTGATTCTGTGCTGACTGGAAGTCAGTTACTCTGTACAGACCGGGATCAGTGACTCTGTGCAGACAGTGAGTCAGTGAATCTGCACAGACCTGGAATCAGTGGCTCTGTACAGGCCGGGTGTCAGTTTCTCTGCACAGACCGGGTGTCAGTGAGTCTTCATAGATCGGGAGTCAGTAAGTCTGTACAGAGCGGGAGTCAGTGACTCGGTACAGGCCGGGGTGTCAGTGTCTCTGCACAGACCGGGTGTCAGTGAGTCTTCATCGACCGGGAATCAGTAACTCTGTACGCTCCTGCAGTCAATGACTCTGTACAGACCGGAATCAGTTAATCTGTACAGATAGGGAGTGAGTGAATCTGTACAGACCAGGAGTCAGTGACTTTGTCCAGACGGAATGTCAGTGACTCTCCACAGACCGGTAGGCAATGAGTCTTCATGGACCGGGAGTCAGTAACTCTGAACGGACCGACAGTTAGCCACTCTGTTCAAAACTGGAGTCAGTGACTCTGCACAGACCAGGATTCAGTGACCCTGTAAAGACCGGAATCATTGACTCTGTACAGCCAGTGAGTCAATGATTCTGTACAGACCTGGATTCAGTGGCTCTGCACAGTCCGGGTGTCAGTGATTCTGTACAGACAGGAAGTCAGTGACTCTGTACAGGCCGGGGAGTCAGTGACTCTGCACAGACCTGAAGTCAGTGGCTCCATACATTCCGGGTGTCTGTGACTCTGCACAGAGCAGGTGTCAAAGACTCTGCACAGAGAGGGATTCAGTGACTCTGTACAGACCGGTAGTCAGTGGCTTTGTAAGACCACGAGTCAGTAACTCTGTTCAGACCGGGCGTCCGTGACTCCGTACAACACGGGAGTCAGATGATTCTGTACATACCTGGAGTCAGTGCCTCTGTACGGAACAAGAGTCAATGAGTCTGTACAGACCGGGAGTCAGTGACTCTGTACAGTCGGGGAGTCACTGATTCTGTACAGACCTGGAGTCAGTGAAGCTGCACAGACCGGGTGTCAGTGACTATCTACGGACCTGGAGTGAGTGAGTCTGCACAGACCTGCAGCAAGTGACGCTGTACAGACCGGAAGATAGTGAATCTGGACAGACCGGGAGTCAATGTCTCTCGACGGACGTGGAGTCACTGAGTCTGCACAGACCTGGAGGACGTGACTCTGTACAGATCGTGAGTAAGTGATTCTGTACAGACCGGAGTCAGTGACTCTGCACAGACCGTGCGTAAGTGACTCTGTACAGACCTGGAGACAGTGACTCGGTACAGGCCATGGAGTCAGTGACTCTGTGCAGATCGGAATCATTGACTCTGTACAGGGAGGGACTCAGTGACTCTGTACAGATCGTTAGTCAGTGGCTTCTGTATGGACCGGAATCAATGACTCTGATCAGACAGTGAGTCAGTGAAACTGTGCAGACCTGGGGTCAGTGGCTTTGTAAAGACCGGGTGTCAGTGACTCTGCACAGACGTGCATTCAGTGTCCCTGTGCAATCCGGGATTCAATGGCTCTGTGCAGACCGGAAGTCAGTTATTCTGTCCAGACCGGGAGTCAGTGACTTTGTGGTGAGCGGGATTCAGTGACTCTCTGCAGACCTGGAGTCAGTGAACCTGTACAGACCGGGAAGTAGTGGCGCTGTGCAGACCGGGTGTCAGTGAGTCTTTACAGACCGGGAATCAGTAACTCTGAACAGACCGAGTGTTCGTGACTCTGTCCAACCGGGAGTCAGTGACGCTGTGCAACCGGGAGTCAGTGATGCAGTGCAGACAAGGAGTCAGTGACTCTGTCTAGAACGGGAGTGAATTACTCCGTACAGGCCGGGAGTCTGCGACTCTGTGCAGTTCGGAATCATTGATCATGTACTGACCTGGAGTCAGCGACTCTGCACAGAGCGGGAGTCAGTGATTCTGTACCGACCGGAAGTCGGTGACTGCACAGAACGGAATCAGTGACTTTGTGCAAACAGTGAGTCAGTGAATCTGCACAGACCTGGAGTCAGTGGCTCTGTACAGGCCGGGTGTCAGTGACTCTTTACAAACCGGGTGTCAGTGCGACTTCACAGATCGGGAGTCAGTAAGTCTGTACAGACCGGGAGTCAGTGACTCGGTACAGGCCGGGGAGTCAGTGACTCTGTGCAGATCGGAATCATTGACTCTGCACAGAGAGGGAGTCAGTAACTCTGTACAGGCCGGTAGTCAGTGGCTCTGTAAGACCGGGAGTCAGTAACTCTGTATAGTCCTGCAATCAGTGACTCTGTACGGACGGGAGTCAGTGACACTGCACAGACCGGGAATCAGTGACTGTACAGACAGCGAGTCAGTGAATCTGTACAGGCCGGGAGTCCGTGACTCTGTATGGACCGGAATCAGTGACTCTGTTCAGACAGTGAGTCAGTGAAACTGTGCAGACCTGGAGTCAGTGGCTCTGCACAGATCGGGTGTCAGTGACTTTGTACAGACCGGAAGTCAGTGACTGTGTACAGGCCGGAGAGTCAGTGACTCTGTACAGACCTGGAGTCAGTGACTCTGTCCGGACCGGGAGTCAGTAACTTTTTACAGACGGGGTGTCAGTGTCTCCCTGCAGAGTCACTGCCTTCCGGTCTGTACAGAGTCACTGACACCGAGAGTTCGTGACTCTGTACAGACCGGAATCAGTGACTCTGTACAGACAGGACGTCAGTGAATCTGTACATCCCGAGACTCAGTGAATCTGTACAGTCCGGGAGTCAGTGACTCTGTACGGAGCGGGAATCACTGACTCTGTACGGACCTGGCGTCACTGGCTCTGTACAGGCCTGGATTCAGTTTCCCTGTGCAGACCGTGATTCAATGGCTCTGTGCAGACCGGGAGTCGGTGATTCTGTACTGACTTGAAGTCGGTGACTCTGTGCAGACCGGAAGTCAATGACTCTGCATAGACCGGAATTCAGTTACTCTGTACAGACCGGGAGTCAGTGACTCTGTGCATAGCGGGATTCAATGACTCTCTGCAGACCTGGAGTCAGTGAATCTGTACAGACCGGGAGTAAGTGACTCTGTGCAGACCGGGAATCAGTGATTCAGTCCAGACCGGGTGTCAGTGAGTCTTTACAGTCAGTAACTCTGAACAGACCGAGTGTTAGTGACTCTGTCCAACCGGGAGTCAGTGACGCTGTACGACCGGGAGTCAGTGATGCTGTACAGACCTGGAGTAAGTGACACTGCACAGACCGGGGGTCAGTTACTCTGTACAGAACGGGAGTCAGCGACTCTGTACAGAGCGGGAGTCAGTGATTTTGTACAGACCGGAAGTCGGTTACACTTTTCAGACCGGAATCAGTGACTCTGTGCAGACAGTGAGTCAGTGAATCTGCACAGACCTGGAGTCAGTGGCTCTGTACAGGCCGGGTGTCAGTGACTCTTTAAAGACCGGGTGTCAGTTACTCTGTTCAGACGAGGTATCAGTGACTCTGTACAGACCGGGAGTCAGTGACTCGGTACAGGCCGGGGAGTCAGTGACTCTGCACAGATCGGAATCATTGACTCTGTACAGAGAGGGAGTCAGTGACTGTTCAGACCGGTGGTCAGTGGCTCTGTAAGTCCGGGAATCATTAACTCTGTACAGTCCTGCAGTCAGTGACTCTGTACGGACCGGCAGTCAGTGACTTTGTACAGACGGGGTGTCTGTGTCTGTACAGGCCTGGAGTAAGTGTCTCTGCACAGACCGGAATCAGTGAATCTGTACAGACCGGGTGTCAGTGAATCTGTACGGGCCGGGAGTCAGTGAATCTGTACATTTCGGAATCATTGATTGTGTACAGATCTAGAGTCAGCGACTCTGCACAGACCGGGAGTCGGTGATTCTGTACGTACCGCAAGTCGGTGACTCTGCACAGACCGGCCGTCAGTGATTATGTACATCCCGGGAGTCAGTTACTCTGTCCAGACCGGGAGTCAGTGAGTCTGCATCGACCGGAAGTCAATTACTATGTACAGACCGTGAGTCAGTGACACTGTTCAGACCGCCAGTCAGTGTCTTTGCACAGACTGGGTATCAATGACTCTCTGCAGACCGGGAGTCAGTGAGTCTTCATAGGCCGGCAGTCAGTTGCTCTTCACAGACGTGGTGTCAGTGACTCTCTTCAGACCGCGAGTCAGTGACTGTGTACAGACCGGAATCAGTGAATCTGTACAGGCCGGGAGTCCGTGACTCTTTATGGACCGGAATCAGTGACTCTGTTCAGACAGTGAGTCAGTCAAACTGTGCGGACCTGACGTCAGTGGCTCTGTGCAGACCGGGTGTCAATGAATGTGTACAGACCTGGAGTCAGTGTCCCTGGGCAGACCTGGATTCAATGGCTCTGTGCAGACCGGGAGTCGGTGATTCTGTACGGATTTGAAGTCGGTGACTGTGGTGGAAGTCAGTGACTCTGCATAGACAGGAAATCAGTTACTCTGTACCGACCGGGAGTCAATGACTCTGTGCATAGCGGGTATCAGTGACTGTCTGCAGACCTGGAGTCAGTGAATCTGTGCAGACCGGGTGTCAGTGAGTATTTACAGACCGGGAGTCAGTAATTCTGAACAGACCGAGTGTTAGTGACTCTGTCCAACCGGGATTCAGTGACGCTGTGCGACCGGGAGTCAGTGATGCGATACAGACCTGGAGTCAGTGACTCCACACAGACCGGGAGTCAGTTACTCTGTATAGAATGGGAGTCAATTACTCTGAACAGGCTGGGAGTCAGCGACTCTGTGCAGTTCGGAATCATTGATTATGCACAGATCTGGAGTCAGCGATGCTGTACAGAGCGGGAGTCAGTGATTCTGTGCTGACTGGAAGTCAGTTACTCTGTACAGACCGGGATCAGTGACTCTGTGCAGACAGTGAGTCAGTGAATCTGCACAGACCTGGAATCAGTGGCTCTGTACAGGCCGGGTGTCAGTTTCTCTGCACAGACCGGGTGTCAGTGAGTCTTCATAGATCGGGAGTCAGTAAGTCTGTACAGAGCGGGAGTCAGTGACTCGGTACAGGCCGGGGTGTCAGTGTCTCTGCACAGACCGGGTGTCAGTGAGTCTTCATCGACCGGGAATCAGTAACTCTGTACGCTCCTGCAGTCAATGACTCTGTACAGACCGGAATCAGTTAATCTGTACAGATAGGGAGTGAGTGAATCTGTACAGACCAGGAGTCAGTGACTTTGTCCAGACGGAATGTCAGTGACTCTCCACAGACCGGTAGGCAATGAGTCTTCATGGACCGGGAGTCAGTAACTCTGAACGGACCGACAGTTAGCCACTCTGTTCAAAACTGGAGTCAGTGACTCTGCACAGACCAGGATTCAGTGACCCTGTAAAGACCGGAATCATTGACTCTGTACAGCCAGTGAGTCAATGATTCTGTACAGACCTGGATTCAGTGGCTCTGCACAGTCCGGGTGTCAGTGATTCTGTACAGACAGGAAGTCAGTGACTCTGTACAGGCCGGGGAGTCAGTGACTCTGCACAGACCTGAAGTCAGTGGCTCCATACATTCCGGGTGTCTGTGACTCTGCACAGAGCAGGTGTCAAAGACTCTGCACAGAGAGGGATTCAGTGACTCTGTACAGACCGGTAGTCAGTGGCTTTGTAAGACCACGAGTCAGTAACTCTGTTCAGACCGGGCGTCCGTGACTCCGTACAACACGGGAGTCAGATGATTCTGTACATACCTGGAGTCAGTGCCTCTGTACGGAACAAGAGTCAATGAGTCTGTACAGACCGGGAGTCAGTGACTCTGTACAGTCGGGGAGTCACTGATTCTGTACAGACCTGGAGTCAGTGAAGCTGCACAGACCGGGTGTCAGTGACTATCTACGGACCTGGAGTGAGTGAGTCTGCACAGACCTGCAGCAAGTGACGCTGTACAGACCGGAAGATAGTGAATCTGGACAGACCGGGAGTCAATGTCTCTCGACGGACGTGGAGTCACTGAGTCTGCACAGACCTGGAGGACGTGACTCTGTACAGATCGTGAGTAAGTGATTCTGTACAGACCGGAGTCAGTGACTCTGCACAGACCGTGCGTAAGTGACTCTGTACAGACCTGGAGACAGTGACTCGGTACAGGCCATGGAGTCAGTGACTCTGTGCAGATCGGAATCATTGACTCTGTACAGGGAGGGACTCAGTGACTCTGTACAGATCGTTAGTCAGTGGCTTCTGTATGGACCGGAATCAATGACTCTGATCAGACAGTGAGTCAGTGAAACTGTGCAGACCTGGGGTCAGTGGCTTTGTAAAGACCGGGTGTCAGTGACTCTGCACAGACGTGCATTCAGTGTCCCTGTGCAATCCGGGATTCAATGGCTCTGTGCAGACCGGAAGTCAGTTATTCTGTCCAGACCGGGAGTCAGTGACTTTGTGGTGAGCGGGATTCAGTGACTCTCTGCAGACCTGGAGTCAGTGAACCTGTACAGACCGGGAAGTAGTGGCGCTGTGCAGACCGGGTGTCAGTGAGTCTTTACAGACCGGGAATCAGTAACTCTGAACAGACCGAGTGTTCGTGACTCTGTCCAACCGGGAGTCAGTGACGCTGTGCAACCGGGAGTCAGTGATGCAGTGCAGACAAGGAGTCAGTGACTCTGTCTAGAACGGGAGTGAATTACTCCGTACAGGCCGGGAGTCTGCGACTCTGTGCAGTTCGGAATCATTGATCATGTACTGACCTGGAGTCAGCGACTCTGCACAGAGCGGGAGTCAGTGATTCTGTACCGACCGGAAGTCGGTGACTGCACAGAACGGAATCAGTGACTTTGTGCAAACAGTGAGTCAGTGAATCTGCACAGACCTGGAGTCAGTGGCTCTGTACAGGCCGGGTGTCAGTGACTCTTTACAAACCGGGTGTCAGTGCGACTTCACAGATCGGGAGTCAGTAAGTCTGTACAGACCGGGAGTCAGTGACTCGGTACAGGCCGGGGAGTCAGTGACTCTGTGCAGATCGGAATCATTGACTCTGCACAGAGAGGGAGTCAGTAACTCTGTACAGGCCGGTAGTCAGTGGCTCTGTAAGACCGGGAGTCAGTAACTCTGTATAGTCCTGCAATCAGTGACTCTGTACGGACGGGAGTCAGTGACACTGCACAGACCGGGAATCAGTGACTGTACAGACAGCGAGTCAGTGAATCTGTACAGGCCGGGAGTCCGTGACTCTGTATGGACCGGAATCAGTGACTCTGTTCAGACAGTGAGTCAGTGAAACTGTGCAGACCTGGAGTCAGTGGCTCTGCACAGATCGGGTGTCAGTGACTTTGTACAGACCGGAAGTCAGTGACTGTGTACAGGCCGGAGAGTCAGTGACTCTGTACAGACCTGGAGTCAGTGACTCTGTCCGGACCGGGAGTCAGTAACTTTTTACAGACGGGGTGTCAGTGTCTCCCTGCAGAGTCACTGCCTTCCGGTCTGTACAGAGTCACTGACACCGAGAGTTCGTGACTCTGTACAGACCGGAATCAGTGACTCTGTACAGACAGGACGTCAGTGAATCTGTACATCCCGAGACTCAGTGAATCTGTACAGTCCGGGAGTCAGTGACTCTGTACGGAGCGGGAATCACTGACTCTGTACGGACCTGGCGTCACTGGCTCTGTACAGGCCTGGATTCAGTTTCCCTGTGCAGACCGTGATTCAATGGCTCTGTGCAGACCGGGAGTCGGTGATTCTGTACTGACTTGAAGTCGGTGACTCTGTGCAGACCGGAAGTCAATGACTCTGCATAGACCGGAATTCAGTTACTCTGTACAGACCGGGAGTCAGTGACTCTGTGCATAGCGGGATTCAATGACTCTCTGCAGACCTGGAGTCAGTGAATCTGTACAGACCGGGAGTAAGTGACTCTGTGCAGACCGGGAATCAGTGATTCAGTCCAGACCGGGTGTCAGTGAGTCTTTACAGTCAGTAACTCTGAACAGACCGAGTGTTAGTGACTCTGTCCAACCGGGAGTCAGTGACGCTGTACGACCGGGAGTCAGTGATGCTGTACAGACCTGGAGTAAGTGACACTGCACAGACCGGGGGTCAGTTACTCTGTACAGAACGGGAGTCAGCGACTCTGTACAGAGCGGGAGTCAGTGATTTTGTACAGACCGGAAGTCGGTTACACTTTTCAGACCGGAATCAGTGACTCTGTGCAGACAGTGAGTCAGTGAATCTGCACAGACCTGGAGTCAGTGGCTCTGTACAGGCCGGGTGTCAGTGACTCTTTAAAGACCGGGTGTCAGTTACTCTGTTCAGACGAGGTATCAGTGACTCTGTACAGACCGGGAGTCAGTGACTCGGTACAGGCCGGGGAGTCAGTGACTCTGCACAGATCGGAATCATTGACTCTGTACAGAGAGGGAGTCAGTGACTGTTCAGACCGGTGGTCAGTGGCTCTGTAAGTCCGGGAATCATTAACTCTGTACAGTCCTGCAGTCAGTGACTCTGTACGGACCGGCAGTCAGTGACTTTGTACAGACGGGGTGTCTGTGTCTGTACAGGCCTGGAGTAAGTGTCTCTGCACAGACCGGAATCAGTGAATCTGTACAGACCGGGTGTCAGTGAATCTGTACGGGCCGGGAGTCAGTGAATCTGTACATTTCGGAATCATTGATTGTGTACAGATCTAGAGTCAGCGACTCTGCACAGACCGGGAGTCGGTGATTCTGTACGTACCGCAAGTCGGTGACTCTGCACAGACCGGCCGTCAGTGATTATGTACATCCCGGGAGTCAGTTACTCTGTCCAGACCGGGAGTCAGTGAGTCTGCATCGACCGGAAGTCAATTACTATGTACAGACCGTGAGTCAGTGACACTGTTCAGACCGCCAGTCAGTGTCTTTGCACAGACTGGGTATCAATGACTCTCTGCAGACCGGGAGTCAGTGAGTCTTCATAGGCCGGCAGTCAGTTGCTCTTCACAGACGTGGTGTCAGTGACTCTCTTCAGACCGCGAGTCAGTGACTGTGTACAGACCGGAATCAGTGAATCTGTACAGGCCGGGAGTCCGTGACTCTTTATGGACCGGAATCAGTGACTCTGTTCAGACAGTGAGTCAGTCAAACTGTGCGGACCTGACGTCAGTGGCTCTGTGCAGACCGGGTGTCAATGAATGTGTACAGACCTGGAGTCAGTGTCCCTGGGCAGACCTGGATTCAATGGCTCTGTGCAGACCGGGAGTCGGTGATTCTGTACGGATTTGAAGTCGGTGACTGTGGTGGAAGTCAGTGACTCTGCATAGACAGGAAATCAGTTACTCTGTACCGACCGGGAGTCAATGACTCTGTGCATAGCGGGTATCAGTGACTGTCTGCAGACCTGGAGTCAGTGAATCTGTGCAGACCGGGTGTCAGTGAGTATTTACAGACCGGGAGTCAGTAATTCTGAACAGACCGAGTGTTAGTGACTCTGTCCAACCGGGATTCAGTGACGCTGTGCGACCGGGAGTCAGTGATGCGATACAGACCTGGAGTCAGTGACTCCACACAGACCGGGAGTCAGTTACTCTGTATAGAATGGGAGTCAATTACTCTGAACAGGCTGGGAGTCAGCGACTCTGTGCAGTTCGGAATCATTGATTATGCACAGATCTGGAGTCAGCGATGCTGTACAGAGCGGGAGTCAGTGATTCTGTGCTGACTGGAAGTCAGTTACTCTGTACAGACCGGGATCAGTGACTCTGTGCAGACAGTGAGTCAGTGAATCTGCACAGACCTGGAATCAGTGGCTCTGTACAGGCCGGGTGTCAGTTTCTCTGCACAGACCGGGTGTCAGTGAGTCTTCATAGATCGGGAGTCAGTAAGTCTGTACAGAGCGGGAGTCAGTGACTCGGTACAGGCCGGGGTGTCAGTGTCTCTGCACAGACCGGGTGTCAGTGAGTCTTCATCGACCGGGAATCAGTAACTCTGTACGCTCCTGCAGTCAATGACTCTGTACAGACCGGAATCAGTTAATCTGTACAGATAGGGAGTGAGTGAATCTGTACAGACCAGGAGTCAGTGACTTTGTCCAGACGGAATGTCAGTGACTCTCCACAGACCGGTAGGCAATGAGTCTTCATGGACCGGGAGTCAGTAACTCTGAACGGACCGACAGTTAGCCACTCTGTTCAAAACTGGAGTCAGTGACTCTGCACAGACCAGGATTCAGTGACCCTGTAAAGACCGGAATCATTGACTCTGTACAGCCAGTGAGTCAATGATTCTGTACAGACCTGGATTCAGTGGCTCTGCACAGTCCGGGTGTCAGTGATTCTGTACAGACAGGAAGTCAGTGACTCTGTACAGGCCGGGGAGTCAGTGACTCTGCACAGACCTGAAGTCAGTGGCTCCATACATTCCGGGTGTCTGTGACTCTGCACAGAGCAGGTGTCAAAGACTCTGCACAGAGAGGGATTCAGTGACTCTGTACAGACCGGTAGTCAGTGGCTTTGTAAGACCACGAGTCAGTAACTCTGTTCAGACCGGGCGTCCGTGACTCCGTACAACACGGGAGTCAGATGATTCTGTACATACCTGGAGTCAGTGCCTCTGTACGGAACAAGAGTCAATGAGTCTGTACAGACCGGGAGTCAGTGACTCTGTACAGTCGGGGAGTCACTGATTCTGTACAGACCTGGAGTCAGTGAAGCTGCACAGACCGGGTGTCAGTGACTATCTACGGACCTGGAGTGAGTGAGTCTGCACAGACCTGCAGCAAGTGACGCTGTACAGACCGGAAGATAGTGAATCTGGACAGACCGGGAGTCAATGTCTCTCGACGGACGTGGAGTCACTGAGTCTGCACAGACCTGGAGGACGTGACTCTGTACAGATCGTGAGTAAGTGATTCTGTACAGACCGGAGTCAGTGACTCTGCACAGACCGTGCGTAAGTGACTCTGTACAGACCTGGAGACAGTGACTCGGTACAGGCCATGGAGTCAGTGACTCTGTGCAGATCGGAATCATTGACTCTGTACAGGGAGGGACTCAGTGACTCTGTACAGATCGTTAGTCAGTGGCTTCTGTATGGACCGGAATCAATGACTCTGATCAGACAGTGAGTCAGTGAAACTGTGCAGACCTGGGGTCAGTGGCTTTGTAAAGACCGGGTGTCAGTGACTCTGCACAGACGTGCATTCAGTGTCCCTGTGCAATCCGGGATTCAATGGCTCTGTGCAGACCGGAAGTCAGTTATTCTGTCCAGACCGGGAGTCAGTGACTTTGTGGTGAGCGGGATTCAGTGACTCTCTGCAGACCTGGAGTCAGTGAACCTGTACAGACCGGGAAGTAGTGGCGCTGTGCAGACCGGGTGTCAGTGAGTCTTTACAGACCGGGAATCAGTAACTCTGAACAGACCGAGTGTTCGTGACTCTGTCCAACCGGGAGTCAGTGACGCTGTGCAACCGGGAGTCAGTGATGCAGTGCAGACAAGGAGTCAGTGACTCTGTCTAGAACGGGAGTGAATTACTCCGTACAGGCCGGGAGTCTGCGACTCTGTGCAGTTCGGAATCATTGATCATGTACTGACCTGGAGTCAGCGACTCTGCACAGAGCGGGAGTCAGTGATTCTGTACCGACCGGAAGTCGGTGACTGCACAGAACGGAATCAGTGACTTTGTGCAAACAGTGAGTCAGTGAATCTGCACAGACCTGGAGTCAGTGGCTCTGTACAGGCCGGGTGTCAGTGACTCTTTACAAACCGGGTGTCAGTGCGACTTCACAGATCGGGAGTCAGTAAGTCTGTACAGACCGGGAGTCAGTGACTCGGTACAGGCCGGGGAGTCAGTGACTCTGTGCAGATCGGAATCATTGACTCTGCACAGAGAGGGAGTCAGTAACTCTGTACAGGCCGGTAGTCAGTGGCTCTGTAAGACCGGGAGTCAGTAACTCTGTATAGTCCTGCAATCAGTGACTCTGTACGGACGGGAGTCAGTGACACTGCACAGACCGGGAATCAGTGACTGTACAGACAGCGAGTCAGTGAATCTGTACAGGCCGGGAGTCCGTGACTCTGTATGGACCGGAATCAGTGACTCTGTTCAGACAGTGAGTCAGTGAAACTGTGCAGACCTGGAGTCAGTGGCTCTGCACAGATCGGGTGTCAGTGACTTTGTACAGACCGGAAGTCAGTGACTGTGTACAGGCCGGAGAGTCAGTGACTCTGTACAGACCTGGAGTCAGTGACTCTGTCCGGACCGGGAGTCAGTAACTTTTTACAGACGGGGTGTCAGTGTCTCCCTGCAGAGTCACTGCCTTCCGGTCTGTACAGAGTCACTGACACCGAGAGTTCGTGACTCTGTACAGACCGGAATCAGTGACTCTGTACAGACAGGACGTCAGTGAATCTGTACATCCCGAGACTCAGTGAATCTGTACAGTCCGGGAGTCAGTGACTCTGTACGGAGCGGGAATCACTGACTCTGTACGGACCTGGCGTCACTGGCTCTGTACAGGCCTGGATTCAGTTTCCCTGTGCAGACCGTGATTCAATGGCTCTGTGCAGACCGGGAGTCGGTGATTCTGTACTGACTTGAAGTCGGTGACTCTGTGCAGACCGGAAGTCAATGACTCTGCATAGACCGGAATTCAGTTACTCTGTACAGACCGGGAGTCAGTGACTCTGTGCATAGCGGGATTCAATGACTCTCTGCAGACCTGGAGTCAGTGAATCTGTACAGACCGGGAGTAAGTGACTCTGTGCAGACCGGGAATCAGTGATTCAGTCCAGACCGGGTGTCAGTGAGTCTTTACAGTCAGTAACTCTGAACAGACCGAGTGTTAGTGACTCTGTCCAACCGGGAGTCAGTGACGCTGTACGACCGGGAGTCAGTGATGCTGTACAGACCTGGAGTAAGTGACACTGCACAGACCGGGGGTCAGTTACTCTGTACAGAACGGGAGTCAGCGACTCTGTACAGAGCGGGAGTCAGTGATTTTGTACAGACCGGAAGTCGGTTACACTTTTCAGACCGGAATCAGTGACTCTGTGCAGACAGTGAGTCAGTGAATCTGCACAGACCTGGAGTCAGTGGCTCTGTACAGGCCGGGTGTCAGTGACTCTTTAAAGACCGGGTGTCAGTTACTCTGTTCAGACGAGGTATCAGTGACTCTGTACAGACCGGGAGTCAGTGACTCGGTACAGGCCGGGGAGTCAGTGACTCTGCACAGATCGGAATCATTGACTCTGTACAGAGAGGGAGTCAGTGACTGTTCAGACCGGTGGTCAGTGGCTCTGTAAGTCCGGGAATCATTAACTCTGTACAGTCCTGCAGTCAGTGACTCTGTACGGACCGGCAGTCAGTGACTTTGTACAGACGGGGTGTCTGTGTCTGTACAGGCCTGGAGTAAGTGTCTCTGCACAGACCGGAATCAGTGAATCTGTACAGACCGGGTGTCAGTGAATCTGTACGGGCCGGGAGTCAGTGAATCTGTACATTTCGGAATCATTGATTGTGTACAGATCTAGAGTCAGCGACTCTGCACAGACCGGGAGTCGGTGATTCTGTACGTACCGCAAGTCGGTGACTCTGCACAGACCGGCCGTCAGTGATTATGTACATCCCGGGAGTCAGTTACTCTGTCCAGACCGGGAGTCAGTGAGTCTGCATCGACCGGAAGTCAATTACTATGTACAGACCGTGAGTCAGTGACACTGTTCAGACCGCCAGTCAGTGTCTTTGCACAGACTGGGTATCAATGACTCTCTGCAGACCGGGAGTCAGTGAGTCTTCATAGGCCGGCAGTCAGTTGCTCTTCACAGACGTGGTGTCAGTGACTCTCTTCAGACCGCGAGTCAGTGACTGTGTACAGACCGGAATCAGTGAATCTGTACAGGCCGGGAGTCCGTGACTCTTTATGGACCGGAATCAGTGACTCTGTTCAGACAGTGAGTCAGTCAAACTGTGCGGACCTGACGTCAGTGGCTCTGTGCAGACCGGGTGTCAATGAATGTGTACAGACCTGGAGTCAGTGTCCCTGGGCAGACCTGGATTCAATGGCTCTGTGCAGACCGGGAGTCGGTGATTCTGTACGGATTTGAAGTCGGTGACTGTGGTGGAAGTCAGTGACTCTGCATAGACAGGAAATCAGTTACTCTGTACCGACCGGGAGTCAATGACTCTGTGCATAGCGGGTATCAGTGACTGTCTGCAGACCTGGAGTCAGTGAATCTGTGCAGACCGGGTGTCAGTGAGTATTTACAGACCGGGAGTCAGTAATTCTGAACAGACCGAGTGTTAGTGACTCTGTCCAACCGGGATTCAGTGACGCTGTGCGACCGGGAGTCAGTGATGCGATACAGACCTGGAGTCAGTGACTCCACACAGACCGGGAGTCAGTTACTCTGTATAGAATGGGAGTCAATTACTCTGAACAGGCTGGGAGTCAGCGACTCTGTGCAGTTCGGAATCATTGATTATGCACAGATCTGGAGTCAGCGATGCTGTACAGAGCGGGAGTCAGTGATTCTGTGCTGACTGGAAGTCAGTTACTCTGTACAGACCGGGATCAGTGACTCTGTGCAGACAGTGAGTCAGTGAATCTGCACAGACCTGGAATCAGTGGCTCTGTACAGGCCGGGTGTCAGTTTCTCTGCACAGACCGGGTGTCAGTGAGTCTTCATAGATCGGGAGTCAGTAAGTCTGTACAGAGCGGGAGTCAGTGACTCGGTACAGGCCGGGGTGTCAGTGTCTCTGCACAGACCGGGTGTCAGTGAGTCTTCATCGACCGGGAATCAGTAACTCTGTACGCTCCTGCAGTCAATGACTCTGTACAGACCGGAATCAGTTAATCTGTACAGATAGGGAGTGAGTGAATCTGTACAGACCAGGAGTCAGTGACTTTGTCCAGACGGAATGTCAGTGACTCTCCACAGACCGGTAGGCAATGAGTCTTCATGGACCGGGAGTCAGTAACTCTGAACGGACCGACAGTTAGCCACTCTGTTCAAAACTGGAGTCAGTGACTCTGCACAGACCAGGATTCAGTGACCCTGTAAAGACCGGAATCATTGACTCTGTACAGCCAGTGAGTCAATGATTCTGTACAGACCTGGATTCAGTGGCTCTGCACAGTCCGGGTGTCAGTGATTCTGTACAGACAGGAAGTCAGTGACTCTGTACAGGCCGGGGAGTCAGTGACTCTGCACAGACCTGAAGTCAGTGGCTCCATACATTCCGGGTGTCTGTGACTCTGCACAGAGCAGGTGTCAAAGACTCTGCACAGAGAGGGATTCAGTGACTCTGTACAGACCGGTAGTCAGTGGCTTTGTAAGACCACGAGTCAGTAACTCTGTTCAGACCGGGCGTCCGTGACTCCGTACAACACGGGAGTCAGATGATTCTGTACATACCTGGAGTCAGTGCCTCTGTACGGAACAAGAGTCAATGAGTCTGTACAGACCGGGAGTCAGTGACTCTGTACAGTCGGGGAGTCACTGATTCTGTACAGACCTGGAGTCAGTGAAGCTGCACAGACCGGGTGTCAGTGACTATCTACGGACCTGGAGTGAGTGAGTCTGCACAGACCTGCAGCAAGTGACGCTGTACAGACCGGAAGATAGTGAATCTGGACAGACCGGGAGTCAATGTCTCTCGACGGACGTGGAGTCACTGAGTCTGCACAGACCTGGAGGACGTGACTCTGTACAGATCGTGAGTAAGTGATTCTGTACAGACCGGAGTCAGTGACTCTGCACAGACCGTGCGTAAGTGACTCTGTACAGACCTGGAGACAGTGACTCGGTACAGGCCATGGAGTCAGTGACTCTGTGCAGATCGGAATCATTGACTCTGTACAGGGAGGGACTCAGTGACTCTGTACAGATCGTTAGTCAGTGGCTTCTGTATGGACCGGAATCAATGACTCTGATCAGACAGTGAGTCAGTGAAACTGTGCAGACCTGGGGTCAGTGGCTTTGTAAAGACCGGGTGTCAGTGACTCTGCACAGACGTGCATTCAGTGTCCCTGTGCAATCCGGGATTCAATGGCTCTGTGCAGACCGGAAGTCAGTTATTCTGTCCAGACCGGGAGTCAGTGACTTTGTGGTGAGCGGGATTCAGTGACTCTCTGCAGACCTGGAGTCAGTGAACCTGTACAGACCGGGAAGTAGTGGCGCTGTGCAGACCGGGTGTCAGTGAGTCTTTACAGACCGGGAATCAGTAACTCTGAACAGACCGAGTGTTCGTGACTCTGTCCAACCGGGAGTCAGTGACGCTGTGCAACCGGGAGTCAGTGATGCAGTGCAGACAAGGAGTCAGTGACTCTGTCTAGAACGGGAGTGAATTACTCCGTACAGGCCGGGAGTCTGCGACTCTGTGCAGTTCGGAATCATTGATCATGTACTGACCTGGAGTCAGCGACTCTGCACAGAGCGGGAGTCAGTGATTCTGTACCGACCGGAAGTCGGTGACTGCACAGAACGGAATCAGTGACTTTGTGCAAACAGTGAGTCAGTGAATCTGCACAGACCTGGAGTCAGTGGCTCTGTACAGGCCGGGTGTCAGTGACTCTTTACAAACCGGGTGTCAGTGCGACTTCACAGATCGGGAGTCAGTAAGTCTGTACAGACCGGGAGTCAGTGACTCGGTACAGGCCGGGGAGTCAGTGACTCTGTGCAGATCGGAATCATTGACTCTGCACAGAGAGGGAGTCAGTAACTCTGTACAGGCCGGTAGTCAGTGGCTCTGTAAGACCGGGAGTCAGTAACTCTGTATAGTCCTGCAATCAGTGACTCTGTACGGACGGGAGTCAGTGACACTGCACAGACCGGGAATCAGTGACTGTACAGACAGCGAGTCAGTGAATCTGTACAGGCCGGGAGTCCGTGACTCTGTATGGACCGGAATCAGTGACTCTGTTCAGACAGTGAGTCAGTGAAACTGTGCAGACCTGGAGTCAGTGGCTCTGCACAGATCGGGTGTCAGTGACTTTGTACAGACCGGAAGTCAGTGACTGTGTACAGGCCGGAGAGTCAGTGACTCTGTACAGACCTGGAGTCAGTGACTCTGTCCGGACCGGGAGTCAGTAACTTTTTACAGACGGGGTGTCAGTGTCTCCCTGCAGAGTCACTGCCTTCCGGTCTGTACAGAGTCACTGACACCGAGAGTTCGTGACTCTGTACAGACCGGAATCAGTGACTCTGTACAGACAGGACGTCAGTGAATCTGTACATCCCGAGACTCAGTGAATCTGTACAGTCCGGGAGTCAGTGACTCTGTACGGAGCGGGAATCACTGACTCTGTACGGACCTGGCGTCACTGGCTCTGTACAGGCCTGGATTCAGTTTCCCTGTGCAGACCGTGATTCAATGGCTCTGTGCAGACCGGGAGTCGGTGATTCTGTACTGACTTGAAGTCGGTGACTCTGTGCAGACCGGAAGTCAATGACTCTGCATAGACCGGAATTCAGTTACTCTGTACAGACCGGGAGTCAGTGACTCTGTGCATAGCGGGATTCAATGACTCTCTGCAGACCTGGAGTCAGTGAATCTGTACAGACCGGGAGTAAGTGACTCTGTGCAGACCGGGAATCAGTGATTCAGTCCAGACCGGGTGTCAGTGAGTCTTTACAGTCAGTAACTCTGAACAGACCGAGTGTTAGTGACTCTGTCCAACCGGGAGTCAGTGACGCTGTACGACCGGGAGTCAGTGATGCTGTACAGACCTGGAGTAAGTGACACTGCACAGACCGGGGGTCAGTTACTCTGTACAGAACGGGAGTCAGCGACTCTGTACAGAGCGGGAGTCAGTGATTTTGTACAGACCGGAAGTCGGTTACATTTTTCAGACCGGAATCAGTGACTCTGTGCAGACAGTGAGTCAGTGAATCTGCACAGACCTGGAGTCAGTGGCTCTGTACAGGCCGGGTGTCAGTGACTCTTTAAAGACCGGGTGTCAGTTACTCTGTTCAGACGAGGTATCAGTGACTCTGTACAGACCGGGAGTCAGTGACTCGGTACAGGCCGGGGAGTCAGTGACTCTGCACAGATCGGAATCATTGACTCTGTACAGAGAGGGAGTCAGTGACTGTTCAGACCGGTGGTCAGTGGCTCTGTAAGTCCGGGAATCATTAACTCTGTACAGTCCTGCAGTCAGTGACTCTGTACGGACCGGCAGTCAGTGACTTTGTACAGACGGGGTGTCTGTGTCTGTACAGGCCTGGAGTAAGTGTCTCTGCACAGACCGGAATCAGTGAATCTGTACAGACAGGGAGTCAGTGAATCTGCACAGGGCGGGAGTCCGTGACTCTGTATGGACCGGAATGATTGACTCTTTTCAGACAGTGAGTCAGTGACTCTGTACAGACCTGGAGTCAGTGACTCTGCACAGACCGGGAGTCAGTGACACTGTGTAGACCGAGAGTCAGTGACTTTGTGCAGACCGGAATCAGTGACACTGCATAGACAGGGAGTCCGTGGATCTGAATATGCCGAGAGTCAGTGGCTCTGTACTGACCTGGAGTCAGTGACTGTGCACAAATCGGGAATGCATGTCTCTGTACAGACCTCGAGTCGGGTTCTCTGTACAGAACGGTAGTCTGTGATTCTGTACGGACCGGGAGTCAGTGAACCGGGACAGACGGGGAGTCATTGATTCTGGACAGACGTGGAGTCAGTGAATCTGTTCAAAACCTGGAGTCAGTGACGCTTTGCAGACCGGGATTCAGTGACTCCGTGCAGACCTGGAGTCAGTGAGTCTTTGCAGACCTGGAGCAAGTGACGATGCACAGACTCGGATTCAGTGAGTTTGTCCAGACCGGGAATCACTGACCCTGTACAGCCAGGGAATTATTGAACCTGTACAGACGGAGAGTTAGTGACTTTGCAAAGACAGCGACTCAGTGACTTCTTTAGACGGTGTGTCATTGATTCTGTGCAGACCAGCAATCAGTGAGTCTGCACAGACCGGAGTCAGTGACAGTGCTTAGAGCGGAAGTCAGTTTCGCTGCACGGACCGGAAGTCAGTGACTCTCTGAAAATGGGGATTCAGTGAATCTGAACATACCGAGAGTCAGTGGCTCTGTACAGACTGGTTTTCAGTATCTCTGTATGACCGGTAGTCAGTGATTCTGTGCAGACCTGGAGTCAGTGCCTCTGCGCAGACCGGGAGTTAGTGACTCTGGGCAGACCGGGAGTCAGTGTCCCTGTGCAGACCGGATTCAGTGATTCTGCACAGACCGGGAGTCAGTGACTCTGCACAGTCCTGCAATCAGAGACTCTGTACCGTCCGGGAATCAGTGACTTTGTACAGACAGTGAGTCAGTGAAACTGTGCAGACCTGGAGTCAGTGGATCTGTACAGATCGGGTGTCAGTGACTCTGTACAGACCGGAAGTCAGTGACTGTGTACAGGCCGGGGAGTCAGTGACTCTGTACGGACCTGGAGTCAGTGACTTTGTACAGACGGGGTGTCAGTGTCTCTCTGCAGAGTCATTGCCTTCCGGTCTGTACAGAGTCACTGACACCGAGAGTTCGTGACTCTGGACAGATCGGAATCATTGACTCTGCACAGAGAGGGAGTCAGTGACTCTGTACAGGCCGGGAGTCCGTGAGTCTGTATGCGCCGGAATCAGTGACTCTTTTCGGACAGTGAGTCAGTGAACCTGTGCCGACCTGGATTCAGTGGCTGTCTACAGATCGGGTGTCAGTGACTCTGAACAGACCGGAATTCAGTGACTCTTTAGAGACCGGGAGTCAGTGGCTCTGTAAGAACTGGAGTCAGTAACTCTGTGCAGACCGGGCGTCAGTAACTCTGTACAGACCGGACGTCAGTGACTCCGTACAGACCCGGAGTCTGTGAGTCTGTACAGACCGGGAGTCAGTGACCCTGTACAGTAGGGGAGTCATTGATTCTGTACAGACCTGGAGTCGGTGACTCTGTACGGGCCGGGAGTCAGTGAATCTGTACAGTTCGGAATCATTGATTGTGTACAGATCTAGAGTCAGCGACTCTGCACAGACCGGGAGTCGGTGATTCTGCAAGTACCGCAAGTCGGTGACTCTGTACAGACCGGCCGTCAGTGATTCTGTACGGCCCGGGAGTCAGTTACTCTGTCCAGACCGGGAGTCAGTGAATCTGCATCGACCGGAAGTCAATTACGATGTGCAGACCGGGAGTAAGTGAATCTGCATCGACCGGAAGTCAATTGCTCTTTGCAGTCCGAAAGTCAGTGACTCTGTTCATAGCGGTATTCAGTTACTCTCTGCAGACCTGGAGTCAGTGAATCGGTACAGACCGGGAGTAAGTGACTCTGTGCAGACAGGGAATCAGTGATTCTGTCCAGACCGGGTGTCAGTGAGTCTTTACAGACCGGGAATCAGTAACTCTGAACAGACCGAGTGTTCGTGACTCTGTCCAACCGGGAGTCAGTAACGCTGTACGACCGGGAGTCAGTGATGCTGTACAGACCTGGAGTCAGTGACTCTGCACAGACCGGGGTTCAGTTACTCTGTACAGAACGGGAGTCAGCGACTCTGAACAGAGCGGGAGTCAGTGATTTTGTACCGACCGGAAGTCGGTTACTTTTTACAGACCGGATTCATTGACTCTGTGCAGACAGTGAGTCAGTGAATCTGCACAGACCTGGAGTCAGTGGCTCTGTACAGGCCGGGTGTCTGTGACTCTGCACAGATCGGAATCATTGACTCTGTACAGAGAGGGAGTCAGTGACTCTGTTCAGACCGGTGGTCAGTGGCTCTGTAAGTCCGGGAATCATTAACTCTGTACAGTCCTGCAGTCATTGACTCTGTACGGACCGGCAGTCAGTGACTTTGTACAGACGGGGTGTCTGTGTCTGTACAGGCCTGGAGTAAGTGTCTCTGCACAGACCGGAATCAGTGAATCTGTACAGACAGGGAGTCAGTGAATCTGCACAGGGCGGGAGTCCGTGACTCTGTATGGACCGGAATGATTGACTCTTTTCAGACAGTGAGTCAGTGGCTCTGTACAGGCCGGGTGTCAGTGACTCTTTACAAACCGGGTGTCAGTGCGACTTCACAGATCGGGAGTCAGTAAGTCTGTACAGACCGGGAGTCAGTGACTCGGTACAGGCCGGGGAGTCAGTGACTCTGTGCAGATCGGAATCATTGACTCTGCACAGAGAGGGAGTCAGTAACTCTGTACAGGCCGGTAGTCAGTGGCTCTGTAAGACCGGGAGTCAGTAACTCTGTATAGTCCTGCAATCAGTGACTCTGTACGGACGGGAGTCAGTGACACTGCACAGACCGGGAATCAGTGACTGTACAGACAGCGAGTCAGTGAATCTGTACAGGCCGGGAGTCCGTGACTCTGTATGGACCGGAATCAGTGACTCTGTTCAGACAGTGAGTCAGTGAAACTGTGCAGACCTGGAGTCAGTGGCTCTGCACAGATCGGGTGTCAGTGACTTTGTACAGACCGGAAGTCAGTGACTGTGTACAGGCCGGAGAGTCAGTGACTCTGTACAGACCTGGAGTCAGTGACTCTGTCCGGACCGGGAGTCAGTAACTTTTTACAGACGGGGTGTCAGTGTCTCCCTGCAGAGTCACTGCCTTCCGGTCTGTACAGAGTCACTGACACCGAGAGTTCGTGACTCTGTACAGACCGGAATCAGTGACTCTGTACAGACAGGACGTCAGTGAATCTGTACATCCCGAGACTCAGTGAATCTGTACAGTCCGGGAGTCAGTGACTCTGTACGGAGCGGGAATCACTGACTCTGTACGGACCTGGCGTCACTGGCTCTGTACAGGCCTGGATTCAGTTTCCCTGTGCAGACCGTGATTCAATGGCTCTGTGCAGACCGGGAGTCGGTGATTCTGTACTGACTTGAAGTCGGTGACTCTGTGCAGACCGGAAGTCAATGACTCTGCATAGACCGGAATTCAGTTACTCTGTACAGACCGGGAGTCAGTGACTCTGTGCATCGCGGGATTCAATGACTCTCTGCAGACCTGGAGTCAGTGAATCTGTACAGACCGGGAGTAAGTGACTCTGTGCAGACCGGGAATCAGTGATTCAGTCCAGACCGGGTGTCAGTGAGTCTTTACAGTCAGTAACTCTGAACAGACCGAGTGTTAGTGACTCTGTCCAACCGGGAGTCAGTGACGCTGCACAGACCGGGTGTCAGTGACTATCTACGGACCTGGAGTGAGTGAGTCTGCACAGACCTGCAGCAAGTGACGCTGTACAGACCGGAAGATAGTGAATCTGGACAGACCGGGAGTCAATGTCTCTCGACGGACGTGGAGTCACTGAGTCTGCACAGACCTGGAGGACGTGACTCTGTACAGATCGTGAGTAAGTGATTCTGTACAGACCGGAGTCAGTGACTCTGCACAGACCGTGCGTAAGTGACTCTGTACAGACCTGGAGACAGTGACTCGGTACAGGCCATGGAGTCAGTGACTCTGTGCAGATCGGAATCATTGACTCTGTACAGGGAGGGACTCAGTGACTCTGTACAGATCGTTAGTCAGTGGCTTCTGTATGGACCGGAATCAATGACTCTGATCAGACAGTGAGTCAGTGAAACTGTGCAGACCTGGGGTCAGTGGCTTTGTAAAGACCGGGTGTCAGTGACTCTGCACAGACGTGCATTCAGTGTCCCTGTGCAATCCGGGATTCAATGGCTCTGTGCAGACCGGAAGTCAGTTATTCTGTCCAGACCGGGAGTCAGTGACTTTGTGGTGAGCGGGATTCAGTGACTCTCTGCAGACCTGGAGTCAGTGAACCTGTACAGACCGGGAAGTAGTGGCGCTGTGCAGACCGGGTGTCAGTGAGTCTTTACAGACCGGGAATCAGTAACTCTGAACAGACCGAGTGTTCGTGACTCTGTCCAACCGGGAGTCAGTGACGCTGTGCAACCGGGAGTCAGTGATGCAGTGCAGACAAGGAGTCAGTGACTCTGTCTAGAACGGGAGTGAATTACTCCGTACAGGCCGGGAGTCTGCGACTCTGTGCAGTTCGGAATCATTGATCATGTACTGACCTGGAGTCAGCGACTCTGCACAGAGCGGGAGTCAGTGATTCTGTACCGACCGGAAGTCGGTGACTGCACAGAACGGAATCAGTGACTTTGTGCAAACAGTGAGTCAGTGAATCTGCACAGACCTGGAGTCAGTGGCTCTGTACAGGCCGGGTGTCAGTGACTCTTTACAAACCGGGTGTCAGTGCGACTTCACAGATCGGGAGTCAGTAAGTCTGTACAGACCGGGAGTCAGTGACTCGGTACAGGCCGGGGAGTCAGTGACTCTGTGCAGATCGGAATCATTGACTCTGCACAGAGAGGGAGTCAGTAACTCTGTACAGGCCGGTAGTCAGTGGCTCTGTAAGACCGGGAGTCAGTAACTCTGTATAGTCCTGCAATCAGTGACTCTGTACGGACGGGAGTCAGTGACACTGCACAGACCGGGAATCAGTGACTGTACAGACAGCGAGTCAGTGAATCTGTACAGGCCGGGAGTCCGTGACTCTGTATGGACCGGAATCAGTGACTCTGTTCAGACAGTGAGTCAGTGAAACTGTGCAGACCTGGAGTCAGTGGCTCTGCACAGATCGGGTGTCAGTGACTTTGTACAGACCGGAAGTCAGTGACTGTGTACAGGCCGGAGAGTCAGTGACTCTGTACAGACCTGGAGTCAGTGACTCTGTCCGGACCGGGAGTCAGTAACTTTTTACAGACGGGGTGTCAGTGTCTCCCTGCAGAGTCACTGCCTTCCGGTCTGTACAGAGTCACTGACACCGAGAGTTCGTGACTCTGTACAGACCGGAATCAGTGACTCTGTACAGACAGGACGTCAGTGAATCTGTACATCCCGAGACTCAGTGAATCTGTACAGTCCGGGAGTCAGTGACTCTGTACGGAGCGGGAATCACTGACTCTGTACGGACCTGGCGTCACTGGCTCTGTACAGGCCTGGATTCAGTTTCCCTGTGCAGACCGTGATTCAATGGCTCTGTGCAGACCGGGAGTCGGTGATTCTGTACTGACTTGAAGTCGGTGACTCTGTGCAGACCGGAAGTCAATGACTCTGCATAGACCGGAATTCAGTTACTCTGTACAGACCGGGAGTCAGTGACTCTGTGCATAGCGGGATTCAATGACTCTCTGCAGACCTGGAGTCAGTGAATCTGTACAGACCGGGAGTAAGTGACTCTGTGCAGACCGGGAATCAGTGATTCAGTCCAGACCGGGTGTCAGTGAGTCTTTACAGTCAGTAACTCTGAACAGACCGAGTGTTAGTGACTCTGTCCAACCGGGAGTCAGTGACGCTGTACGACCGGGAGTCAGTGATGCTGTACAGACCTGGAGTAAGTGACACTGCACAGACCGGGGGTCAGTTACTCTGTACAGAACGGGAGTCAGCGACTCTGTACAGAGCGGGAGTCAGTGATTTTGTACAGACCGGAAGTCGGTTACACTTTTCAGACCGGAATCAGTGACTCTGTGCAGACAGTGAGTCAGTGAATCTGCACAGACCTGGAGTCAGTGGCTCTGTACAGGCCGGGTGTCAGTGACTCTTTAAAGACCGGGTGTCAGTTACTCTGTTCAGACGAGGTATCAGTGACTCTGTACAGACCGGGAGTCAGTGACTCGGTACAGGCCGGGGAGTCAGTGACTCTGCACAGATCGGAATCATTGACTCTGTACAGAGAGGGAGTCAGTGACTGTTCAGACCGGTGGTCAGTGGCTCTGTAAGTCCGGGAATCATTAACTCTGTACAGTCCTGCAGTCAGTGACTCTGTACGGACCGGCAGTCAGTGACTTTGTACAGACGGGGTGTCTGTGTCTGTACAGGCCTGGAGTAAGTGTCTCTGCACAGACCGGAATCAGTGAATCTGTACAGACAGGGAGTCAGTGAATCTGCACAGGGCGGGAGTCCGTGACTCTGTATGGACCGGAATGATTGACTCTTTTCAGACAGTGAGTCAGTGACTCTGTACAGACCTGGAGTCAGTGACTCTGCACAGACCGGGAGTCAGTGACACTGTGTAGACCGAGAGTCAGTGACTTTGTGCAGACCGGAATCAGTGACACTGCATAGACAGGGAGTCCGTGGATCTGAATATGCCGAGAGTCAGTGGCTCTGTACTGACCTGGAGTCAGTGACTGTGCACAAATCGGGAATGCATGTCTCTGTACAGACCTCGAGTCGGGTTCTCTGTACAGAACGGTAGTCTGTGATTCTGTACGGACCGGGAGTCAGTGAACCGGGACAGACGGGGAGTCATTGATTCTGGACAGACGTGGAGTCAGTGAATCTGTTCAAAACCTGGAGTCAGTGACGCTTTGCAGACCGGGATTCAGTGACTCCGTGCAGACCTGGAGTCAGTGAGTCTTTGCAGACCTGGAGCAAGTGACGATGCACAGACTCGGATTCAGTGAGTTTGTCCAGACCGGGAATCACTGACCCTGTACAGCCAGGGAATTATTGAACCAGTACAGACGGAGAGTTAGTGACTTTGCAAAGACAGCGACTCAGTGACTTCTTTAGACGGTGTGTCATTGATTCTGTGCAGACCAGCAATCAGTGAGTCTGCACAGACCGGAGTCAGTGACAGTGCTTAGAGCGGAAGTCAGTTTCGCTGCACGGACCGGAAGTCAGTGACTCTCTGAAAATGGGGATTCAGTGAATCTGAACATACCGAGAGTCAGTGGCTCTGTACAGACTGGTTTTCAGTATCTCTGTATGACCGGTAGTCAGTGATTCTGTGCAGACCTGGAGTCAGTGCCTCTGCGCAGACCGGGAGTTAGTGACTCTGGGCAGACCGGGAGTCAGTGTCCCTGTGCAGACCGGATTCAGTGATTCTGCACAGACCGGGAGTCAGTGACTCTGCACAGTCCTGCAATCAGAGACTCTGTACCGTCCGGGAATCAGTGACTTTGTACAGACAGTGAGTCAGTGAAACTGTGCAGACCTGGAGTCAGTGGATCTGTACAGATCGGGTGTCAGTGACTCTGTACAGACCGGAAGTCAGTGACTGTGTACAGGCCGGGGAGTCAGTGACTCTGTACGGACCTGGAGTTAGTGACTTTGTACAGACGGGGTGTCAGTGTCTCTCTGCAGAGTCATTGCCTTCCGGTATGTACAGAGTCACTGACACCGAGAGTTCGTGACTCTGGACAGATCGGAATCATTGACTCTGCACAGAGAGGGAGTCAGTGACTCTGTACAGGCCGGGAGTCCGTGAGTCTGTATGCGCCGGAATCAGTGACTCTTTTCGGACAGTGAGTCAGTGAACCTGTGCCGACCTGGATTCAGTGGCTGTCTACAGATCGGGTGTCAGTGACTCTGAACAGACCGGAATTCAGTGACTCTTTAGAGACCGGGAGTCAGTGGCTCTGTAAGAACTGGAGTCAGTAACTCTGTGCAGACCGGGCGTCAGTAACTCTGTACAGACCGGACGTCAGTGACTCCGTACAGACCCGGAGTCTGTGAGTCTGTACAGACCGGGAGTCAGTGACCCTGTACAGTAGGGGAGTCATTGATTCTGTACAGACCTGGAGTCGGTGACTCTGTACGGGCCGGGAGTCAGTGAATCTGTACAGTTCGGAATCATTGATTGTGTACAGATCTAGAGTCAGCGACTCTGCACAGACCGGGAGTCGGTGATTCTGCAAGTACCGCAAGTCGGTGACTCTGTACAGACCGGCCGTCAGTGATTCTGTACGGCCCGGGAGTCAGTTACTCTGTCCAGACCGGGAGTCAGTGAATCTGCATCGACCGGAAGTCAATTACGATGTGCAGACCGGGAGTAAGTGAATCTGCATCGACCGGAAGTCAATTGCTCTTTGCAGTCCGAAAGTCAGTGACTCTGTTCATAGCGGTATTCAGTTACTCTCTGCAGACCTGGAGTCAGTGAATCGGTACAGACCGGGAGTAAGTGACTCTGTGCAGACAGGGAATCAGTGATTCTGTCCAGACCGGGTGTCAGTGAGTCTTTACAGACCGGGAATCAGTAACTCTGAACAGACCGAGTGTTCGTGACTCTGTCCAACCGGGAGTCAGTAACGCTGTACGACCGGGAGTCAGTGATGCTGTACAGACCTGGAGTCAGTGACTCTGCACAGACCGGGGTTCAGTTACTCTGTACAGAACGGGAGTCAGCGACTCTGAACAGAGCGGGAGTCAGTGATTTTGTACCGACCGGAAGTCGGTTACTTTTTACAGACCGGATTCATTGACTCTGTGCAGACAGTGAGTCAGTGAATCTGCACAGACCTGGAGTCAGTGGCTCTGTACAGGCCGGGTGTCTGTGACTCTGCACAGATCGGAATCATTGACTCTGTACAGAGAGGGAGTCAGTGACTCTGTTCAGACCGGTGGTCAGTGGCTCTGTAAGTCCGGGAATCATTAACTCTGTACAGTCCTGCAGTCATTGACTCTGTACGGACCGGCAGTCAGTGACTTTGTACAGACGGGGTGTCTGTGTCTGTACAGGCCTGGAGTAAGTGTCTCTGCACAGACCGGAATCAGTGAATCTGTACAGACAGGGAGTCAGTGAATCTGCACAGGGCGGGAGTCCGTGACTCTGTATGGACCGGAATGATTGACTCTTTTCAGACAGTGAGTCAGTGACTCTGTACAGCCCTGGAGTCAGTGACTCTGCACAGACCGGGAGTCAGCGATACTGTGTAGACCGAAAGTCAGTGATTCTGTGCAGACCGGAATCAGTGACACTGCATAGACAGGGAGTCCGTGAATCTGAATATGCCGAGAGTCAGTGGCTCTGTAGTGACCGGGAGTCAGTGACTGTGTACAGACCGGGAGTCCATGTTTCTGTGCAGACCTCGAGTCGGGTTCTCTGTACAGACCAGGAGTCAATTGTTCGGTACAGAACGGTAGTCTGTGATTCTGTACGGACCGGGAGTCAGTGAACCGGTACAGACGGGGAGTCATTGATTCTGTACAGACGTGGAGTCAGTGAATCTGTTCAAAACCTGTAGTCAGTGACGCTGTGCAGACCGGGATTCAGTGACTCCGTGCAGACCTGGAGTCAGTGAGTCTTTGCAGACCTGGAGCAAGTGACGATGCACAGACTCGGATTCAGTGAGTTTGTCCAGACCGGGAATCACTGACCCTGTACAGCCAGGGAATTATTGAACCTGTACTGACGGAGAGTTAGTGACTTTGCACATACAGGGAGTCAGTGACTTCTTTAGACCGTGTGTCATTGATTCTGTGCAGACCAGCAATCAGTGAGTCTGCACAGACCGGAGTCAGTGACAGTGCTTAGACCGGAAGTCAATTTCGCTGCACGGACCGGAAGTCAGTGACTCTATGCAGATTGGGATCCAGTGAATCTGAACATACCGAGAGGCAGTGGCTCTGCACAGACTAGTTTTCAGTATCTCTGTAGGACGGGTAGTCAGTGCTTCTGTGCAGACCTGGAGTCAGTGCCTCTGCACAGACCGGGAGTTAGTGTCTCTGTGCAGACCGGGAGTCAGTGTCTCTGTGCAGACCGGATACAGTGATTCTGTACAGACCTGGAGTCAGTCTCTCTGCACAGACCGGGAGTTAGTGTCTCTGGGCAGACCAAGAGTCAGTGTCTCTGTGCAGACCGGATTCAGTGATTCTGCAAAGACCGGGAGTCAGTGACTCTGTACAGGCCGGGGAGTCAGTGACTCTGTACAGTCCTGCAATCAGAGACTCTGTACCGTCTGGGAATCACTGACTTTGTACAGACAGTGAGTCAGTGAAACTGTGCAGACCTGGAGTCAGTGGATCTGTGCAGATCGGCTGTCAGTGACTCTGTACAGACCGGAAGTCAGTGACTGTGTACAGGCCGGGGAGTCAGTGACTCTGTACGGATCTGGAGTCAGTGACTTTGTACAGACGGGGTGTCAGTGTCTCTCTGCAGAGTCATTGCCTTCCGGTCTGTACAGAGTCACTGACACCGAGAGTTCGTGACTCTGGACAGATCGGAATCATTGACTCTGCACAGAGAGGGAGTCAGTGACTCTGTACAGGCCGGGAGTCCGTGAGTCTGTATGCACCGGAATCAGTGACTCTTTTCGGACAGTGAGTCAGTGAACCTGTGCCGACCTGGATTCAGTGGCTGTCTACAGATCGGGTGTCAGTGACTCTGTACAGACCGGAAGTCAGTGACTCTGCAGAGACCGGGAGTCAGTGGCTCTGTAAGAGCTGGATACAGTAACTCTGTACAGACCGGGCGTCAGTAACTCTGTACAGACCGGGCGTCAGTGACTCCGTACAGACCAGGAGTCTGTGCGTCTGTACAGACCGGGAGTCAGTGACCCTGTACAGTAGGGGAGTCATTGATTCTGTACAGACCTGGAGTCGGTGACTCTGTACGGGCCGGGAGTCAGTGAATCTCTACAGTTCGGAATCATTGATTGTGTACAGATCTAGAGTCAGCGACTCTGCACAGACCGGGAGTCGGTGATTCTGTCCGCACCGCAAGTCGGTGACTCTGTACAGACCGGCCGTCAGTGATTCTGTACGGCCCGGGAGTCAGTTACTCTGTCCAGACCGGGAGTCAGTGAATCTGCATCGACAGGAAGTCAATTACTCTGTGCAGACCGGGAGTCAGTGAATCTGCATCGACCGGAAGTCAATTGCTCTGTGCAGTCCCAAAGTCAGTGACTATGTGCATAGCGGTATTCAGTTACTCTCTGCAGACCTGGAGTCAGTGAATCTGTACAGACCGGGAGTTCGTGGCTCTGTGCAGACCGGGAGTCAGTGATTCTGTCCAGACCGAGTGGTGGTGACTCTGCCCAACCGGGAGTCAGTGACGCTGAACGTCCGGGAGTCAGTGGTGATGTTCGGACCTGGAGTCGGTGACTCTGTGCAGACCGGAATCAGTGACTCTGTACTGACAAGGAGTCAGTGAATCTGTGCATACCGAGAGTCAGTGGTTCTGTCCAGACCGGGTGTTAGTGAGTCTTTACAGACCGGGAATCAGTTACTCTGTACAGACGTTGGGTCAGTGACTCTCTTCAGACCGGGAGTCAGTGACTGTACAGGCCAGGAGTCAGTGTCTCTGTACAGACCGGAATCAGTGAATCTGTACAGGGCGGGAGTGCGTGAATCTTAATGGACCGGAATCAGTGACTCTGTTCAGACAGTGAGTCAGTCAAACTGTGCGGACCTGACTTCAGTGGTTCTGTACAGACCGGGTGTCAATGTCTGTGTGCAGACCTGGACTCAGTGTCCCTGGGCAGACCCGGATTCAATGGCTCTGTGCAGACCGGGAGTCTGTGATTCTGTACGGATTTGAAGTCGGTGATTCTGACGGAAGTCAGTGACTCTGCATAGACAGGAAGTCAGTTACCCTGTACCGACCGGGAGTCAGTAACTCTGAACAGACCGAGTGTTTGTGACTCTGCCCAACCGGGAGTCATTGACGCTGTCCGACCGGGAGTCAGTGATGCTGTGCAGACCAGGAGTCAGTTACTCTGCACAGACCGGGAGTCGGTGATTCTGTCCGTACCGCAAGTCGGTGACTCTGTACAGACCGGCCGTCAGTGATTCTGTGCGGCCCGGGAGTCAGTTACTCTGTCCAGACCGGGAGTCAGTGAATCTGCATCGACCGGAATTCAATTACTATGTACATACCGGGAGTCAGTGACACTGTTCAGACCGGGAGTCAGTGACTTTGCACAGACTGGGTATCAATGACTCTCTGCAGATCGGGAGTCAGTGAGTTTTCATAGACCGGGAGTCAGTTACTCTATCCAGACCGGGAGTCAGTGAATCTGCATCGACCGGAATTCAATTACTATGTACAGACCGGGAGTCAGTGACACTGTTCAGACCGGGAGTCAGTGACTTTGCACAGACTGGGTATCAATGACTCTCTTCAGACCGGGAGTCAGTGACTGTACAGGCCAGGAGTCAGTGTCTCTGTACAGACCGGAATCAGTGAATCTCTACAGGGCGGGAGTCCGTGAATCTGAATGGACCGGAATCAGTGACTCTGTTCAGACAGTGAGTCAGTCAAACTGTGCGGACCTGACTTCAGTGGTTCTGTACAGACCGGGTGTCAATGACTGTGTGCAGACCTGGAGTCAGTGTCCCTGGGCAGACCCGGATTCAATGGCTCTGTGCAGACCGGGAGTCGGTGATTCTGTACGGATTTGAAGTCGGTGACTCTGACGGAAGTCAGTGACTCTGCATAGACAGGAAGTCAGTTACTCTGTACCGACCGGGAGTCAGTGATTCAGTCCAGACCGGGTGTCAGTGAGTCTTTACAGACCGGGAGTCAGTAATTCTGAACAGACCGAGTGTTAGTGACTCTGTCCAACCGGGAGTCAGTGACGCTGTACGACCGGGAGTCAGTGATGCTATACAGACCTGGAGTCAGTGACTCCACACAGACCGGGAGTCAGTTACTCTGTATAGAATGGGAGTCAATTACTCTGAACAGGCTGGGAGTCAGCGACTCTGTGCAGTTCGGAATCATTGATTATGCACAGATCTGGAGTCAGCGACTCTGTACAGAGCGGGAGTCAGTGATTCTGTGCCGACTGGAAGTCAGTTACTCTGTGCAGACCGGGATCAGTGACTCTGTGCAGACAGTGAGTCAATGAAACTGCACAGAACTGGAGTCAGTGGCTCTGTACAGGCCGGGTGTCAGTGTCTCTGTACAGACCGGGTGTCAGTGAGTCTTCATAGATCGGGAGTCAGTAAGTCTGTACAGACCGGGAGTCAGTGACTCGGTCCAGGTCGGGGTGTCAGAGGCTCTATTAGACCGGGAATCGGTAACTCTGTACGGTCCTGCAGTCAGTGACTCTGTACAGGCCGGAATCAGTTGATATGTACAGACAGGGAGTCAGTGAATCTCTGCAGACCAGGAGTCAGTGACTTTGTCCAGACGGAAGGTCAGTGACACTCCACAGACCGGCAGGCAACGAGTCTTCATAGACCCGGAGTCAGTAACTCTGAACGGAACGACAGTTAGCCACTCTGTTCAGAACTGGAGTCAGTGACTCTGCACAGACCGGGAGTCAGTGACCCTGTAAAGACCGGGGAGTCAGTGACTCTGCACAGACCTGAAGTCAGTGGCTCCATACATTCCGGGTGTCGGTGACTCTGCACAGAGCAGGTGTCAAAGACTCTGCACAGAGAGGGATTCAGTGACTCTGTACAGACCGGTAGTCAGTGGCTTTGTAAGACCACGAGTCAGTAACTCTGTTCAGACCGGGCGTCCGTGACTCCGTACAAAACGGGAGTCAGATGATTCTGTACAGACCTGGAGTCAGTGCCTCTGTACGGACCAAGAGTCAGTGAGTCTGTACAGACCAGGAGTCAGTGACTTTGTACAGTCGGGGAGTCACTGATTCTGTACAGACCTGGAGTCAGTGAAGCTGCACAGACCGGGTGTCAGTGACTCTCTGCAGACCTGGAGTGAGTGAGTCTGCACAGACCTGGAGGAAGTGACGCTGTCCGACCGGGAGTCAGTGATGCTGTACGGACCTGGAGTCGGTGACTCTGTACTGACAAGGAGTGAGCGAATCTGTGCATACCGAGAGTCAGTGAAGCTGTACAGACCTGGACTCGGTGACTCTGTCGGACCGGGAGTCACTGACTCTGAACGGACGTGGATTCCGTGTCTCTGTACAGACAGTTAGTCAGTGAATCTGTACAGACCTGGAGTCAGTGGCTCTGTACAGACCGGGTGTCAGTGACTCGATTCAGACCTGGAGTCAGTGTCGCTGCGCAGACCGGATTCAATGGCTCTGTGCAGACCGGGAGTCGGTGATTCTGTACGGACTTGAACTCGGTGACTCTGTGCAGACCGGTAGTCAGTGGCTCTGTCACACCGGGTATCAGTAACTCTGTACAGTCCTGCAGTCATTGACTCTGTACGGGCCGGGAGTCAGGGACTTTGTGCAGACCGGGTGTCAGTGACTCTCTACAGAGTCACTGCCTTCCGGTCTGTGCAGAGTCACAGACACCGAGAGTTCGTGACGCTGTACAAACCTGGAGTCAATGTCTCTGCACAGACCGAAATCAGTGAATCTGTACAGACAGGGAGTCATTGAATCTCTACAGGCCGGGAGTCCGTGACTCTGTATGGACCGGAAGTCAGTGACTGTGTACAGACCGGGGAGTCGGTGACTCTATACAGACCTGGAGTCAGTGAGTCTGTACGGACCGGTAGTCAGTGACTTTTTACAGACGGGGTGTCAGTGATTCTCTGCAGAGTCACTGCCTTCCGGTCCGTACAGAGTCAGTGACACCGAGAGTTCGTGACTCTCGGTGTCACTGACTCTGTACGGACATTCGTAACCCTAATGCAGACCGAAATCAGTGAATCTGTACAGACAGGGGTCAGTGAATCTGCACATACCGAGAGTCAGTGAATCTGTACATACCGGGAGTCAGTGACTCTGTTGGACCGGGCATCACTGACTCTGTACGGAGCTGGAGTAAGTGTCTCTGCACAGAGAGTCAGTCAGTGAATCTGTACAGACCTTGCGTCAGTGGCTCTGTGCAGACCGGGTGTCAGTTTGTCTGTAAAGACCTGGAGTCAGTGTCCCTGTGCAGACCGGGATTGAATTGCTCTGTGCAGTCAGGGAGTCGGTGATTGTTTCCGGACTTGAAGTCGGTGACACTGTGCAGACCGGAAGTCAGTTACTCTGTACAGACCGGGATTAAGTGACTTTGTGTCTTGCGGGATTCAATTATTCTCTGCAGACCTGGAGTCAGTGAATCTGTATAGACCGGGAGTTAGTGGCTCTGTACAGACCGGGAGTCAGTGATTCTGTCCAGACCGGGTGTCAGTGAGTCTTTACAGACCGGGAGTCAGTAACTCTGAACAGACCGAGTGTTTGTGACACTGCCCAAGCGGGAGTCAGTGACGCTGTCCGACCGGGAGTCAGTAATGCTGTGCAGACCAGGAGTCAGTTACTCTGCACAGACCGGGAGTCGGTGATTCTGTCAGTACCGCAAGTCGGTGACTCTGTACAGACCGGCCGTCAGTGATTCTGTGCGGCCCGGGAGTCAGTTACTCTGTCCAGACCGGGAGTCAGTGAATCTGCATCGACCGGAAGTCAATTACTATGTACAGACCGGGAGTCAGTGACACTGTTCAGACCGGGAGTCAGTGATTTGCACAGACTGGGTATCAATGACTCTCTGCAGACCGGAAGTCAGTGAGTCTTCATAGACCGGGAATCAGTTACTCTTTACAGACGTTGGGTCAGTGACTCTCTTCAGACCGGGAGTCAGCGACTGTACAGGCCAGGAGTCAGTGTCTCTGTACAGACCGGAATCAGTGAATCTGTACAGGGCGGGAGTGCGTGAATCTTAATGGACCGGAATCAGTGACTCTGTTCAGACAGTGAATCAGTCAAACTGTGCGGACCTGACTTCAGTGGCTCTGTACAGACCGGGTGTCAATGACTGTGTGCAGACCTGGAGTCAGTGTCCCTGGGCAGACCCGGATTCAATGGCTCTGTGCAGACCGGGAGTCGGTGATTCTGTACGGATTTGAAGTCGGTGATTCTGACGGAAGTCAGTGACTCTGCATTGACAGGAAGTCAGTTACTCTGTACCGACCGGGAGTCAGTAACTCTGAACAGACCGAGTGTTTGTGACTCTGCCTAACCGGGAGTCAGTGACGCTGTCCGACCGGGAGACAGTGATGCTGTGCAGACCAGGAGTCAGTTACTCGGCACAGACCGGGAGTCGGTGATTCTGTCCGTACCGCAAGTCGGTGACTCTGTACAGACCGGCCGTCAGTGATTCTGTGCGGCCCGGGAGTCAGTTACTCTGTCCAGACCGGGAGTCAGTGACTTTGCACAGACTGGGTATCAATGACTCTCTGCAGACCGGGAGTCAGTGAGTCTTCATAGACCGGGAATCAGTTACTCTTTACAGACGTTGGGTCAGTGACTCTCTTCAGACCGGGAGTCAGTGACTGTGCAGGCCAGGAGTCAGTGTCTCTGTACAGACCGGAAACAGTGAATCTGTACAGGGCGGGAGTGCGTGAATCTTAATGGAACGGAATCAGTGACTCTGTTCAGACAGTGAGTCAGTCAAACTGTGCGGACCTGACTTCAGTGGTTCTGTACAGACCGGGTGTCAATGACTGTGTACAGACCTGGAGTCAGTGTCCCTGGGCAGACCCGGATTCAATGGCTCTGTGCAGACCGGGAGTCGGTGATTCTGTACGGATTTGAAGTCGGTGACTCTGACGGAAGTCAGTGACTCTGCATAGACAGGAAGTCAGTTACTCTGTACCGACCGGGAGTCAGTGACTCTGTGCATAGCGGGTATCAGTGACTGTCTGCAGACCTGGAGTCAGTGAATCTGTGCAGACCGGCAGTCAGTAATTCAGTCCAGACCGGGTGTCAGTGAGTCTTTACAGACCGGGAGTCAGTAATTCTGAACAGACCGAGTGTTAGTGACTCTGTCCAACCGGGAGTCAGTGACGCTGTACGACCGGGAGTCAGTGATGCTATACAGACCTGGAGTCAGTGACTCCACACAGACCGGGAGTCAGTTACTCTGTATAGAATGGGAGTCAATTACTCTGAACAGGCTGGGAGTCAGCGACTCTGTGCAGTTCGGAATCATTGATTATGCACAGATCTGGAGTCAGCGACTCTGTACAGAGCGGGAGTCAGTGATTCTGTGCCGACTGGAAGTCAGTTACTCTGTACAGACCGGGATCAGTGACTCTGTGCAGACAGTGAGTCAATGAAACTGCACAGAACTGGAGTCAGTGGCTCTGTACAGGCCGGGTGTCAGTGTCTCTGTACAGACCGGGTGTCAGTGAGTCTTCATAGATCGGGAGTCAGTAAGTCTGTACAGACCGGGAGTCAGTGACTCGGTCCAGGCCGGAGTGTCAGAGGCTCTGTTAGACCGGGAATCAATAACTCTGTACGGTCCTGCAGTCAGTGACTCTGTACAGGCCGGAATCAGTTGATATGTACAGACAGGGAGTCAGTGAATCTCTGCAGACCAGGAGTCAGTGACTTTGTCCAGACGGAAGGTCAGTGACACTCCACAGACCGGCAGGCAACGAGTCTTCATAGACCCGGAGTCAGTAACTCTGAACGGACCGACAGTTAGCCACTCTGTTCAGAACTGGAGTCAGTGACTCTGCACAGACCGGGAGTCAGTGACCCTGTAAAGACCGGAATCATTGACTCTGTACAGACAGTGAGTCAATGAATCTGTACAGACCTGGATTCAGTGGCTCTGCACAGACCATGTGTCAGTGGCTCTGTACAGTCCGGGTGTCAGTGATTCTGTACAGACAGGAAGTCAGTGACTCTGTACAGGCCGGAGAGTCAGTGACTCTGCACAGACCTGAAGTCAGTGGCTCCATACATTCCGGGTGTCTGTGACTCTGCATCGAGCAGGTGTCAAAGACTCTGCACAGAGAGGGATTCAGTGACTCTGTACAGACCGGTAGTCAGTGGCTTTGTAAGACCACGAGTCAGTAACTGTTCAGACCGGGCGTCCGTGACACCGTACAAAACGGGAGTCAGATGATTCTGTACAGACCTGGAGTCAGTGCCTCTGTACGGACCAAGAGTCAGTGAGTCTGTACAGACCGGGATTCAGTGACTTTGTACAGTCGGGGAGTCACTGATTCTGTACAGACCTGGAGTCAGTGAAGCTGCACAGACCGGGTGTCATTGACTCTCTACAGACCTGGAGTGAGTGAGTCTGCACAGACCTGGAGCAAGTGACGCTGTCCGACCGGGAGTCAGTGATGCTGTGCAGACCAGGAGTCAGTTACTCTGCACAAACCGGGAGTCGGTGATTCTGTCCGTACCGCAAGTCGGTGACTCTGTGCGGCCCGGGAGTCAGTTACTCTGTCCAGACCGGGAGTCAGTGAATCTGCATCGACCGGAAGTCAATTACTATGTACAGACCGGGAGTCAGTGACACTGTTCAGACCGGGAGTCAGTGACTTTGCACAGACTGGGTATCAATGACTCTCTGCAGACCGGAAGTCAGTGAGTCTTCATAGACCGGGAATCAGTTACTCTTTACAGACGTTGGGTCAGTGACTCTCTTCAGACCGGGAGTCAGTGACTGTACAGGCCAGGAGTCAATGTCTCTGTACAGACCGGAAACAGTGAATCTGTACAGGGCGGGAGTCCGTGAATCTTAATGGAACGGAATCAGTGACTCTGTTCAGACAGTGAGTCAGTCAAACTGTGCGGACCTGACTTCAGTGGTTCTGTACAGACCGGGTGTCAATGACTGTGTACAGACCTGGAGTCAGTGTCCCTGGGCAGACCCGGATTCAATGGCTCTGTGCAGACCGGGAGTCGGTGATTCTGTACGGATTTGAAGTCGGTGACTCTGACGGAAGTCAGTGACTCTGCATTGACAGGAAGTCAGTTACTCTGTACCGACCGGGAGTCAGTGACTCTGTGCATAGCGGGTATCAGTGACTGTCTGCAGACCTGGAGTCAGTGAATCTGTGCAGACCGGCAGTCAGTAATTCAGTCCAGACCGGGTGTCAGTGAGTCTTTACAGACCGGGAGTCAGTAATTCTGAACAGACCGAGTGTTAGTGACTCTGTCCAACCGGGAGTCAGTGACGCTGTACGACCGGGAGTCAGTGATGCTATACAGACCTGGAGTCAGTGACTCCACACAGACCGGGAGTCAGTTACTCTGTATAGAATGGGATTCAATTACTCTGAACAGGCTGGGAGTCAGCGTCTCTGTGCAGTTCAGAATCATTGATTATGCACAGATCTGGAGTCAGCGACTCTGTACAGAGCGGGAGTCAGTGATTCTGTGCCGACTGGAAGTCAGTTACTCTGTACAGACCGGGATCAGTGACTCTGTGCAGACAGTGAGTCAGTGAATCTGCACAGACCTGGATTCAGTGGCTCTGCACAGACCAAGTGTCAGTGGCTCTGTACAGTCCGGGTGTCAGTGATTGTGTACAGACAGGAAGTCAGTGACTCTGTACAGGCCGTGGAGTCAGTGACTCTGCACAGACCTGAAGTCAGTGGCTCCATACATTCCGGGTGTCTGTGACTCTGCACAGAGCAGGTGTCAAAGACTCTGCACAGAGAGGGATTCAGTGACTCTGTACAGACCGGTAGTCAGTGGCTTTGTAAGACCACGAGTCAGCAACTCTGTTCAGACCGGGCGTCCGTGACTCCGTACAAAACGGGAGTCAGATGATTCTGTACAGACCTGGAGTCAGTGCCTCTGTACGGACCAAGAGTCAGTGAGTCTGTACAGACCGGGAGTCAGTGACTTTGTACAGTCGGGGAGTCACTGATTCTGTACAGACCTGGAGTCAGTGAAGCTGCACAGACCGGGTGTCAGTGACTCTCTACAGACCTGGAGTGAGTGAGTCTGCACAGACCTGGAGCAAGTGACGCTGTACAGACCGGAAGTTAGTGAATCTGGACAGACCGGGAGTCAATGACTCTGTACAGACGTGGAGTCAGTGAGTCTGTACAGACCTGGAGTACGTGCCTCTGTACAGACCGTGAGTAAGTGATTCTGTGCAGACCGGAGTCAGTGACTCTGAACAGACCGTGCCGAAGTGCCTCTGTACGGACCTGGAGTCGGTGACTCTGTACAGACCGGAATCAGTGACTCTGTACAGACCGGAATCAGTGACTCTGTACTGACAAGGAGTCAGTGAGTCTGTGCATACCGAGAGTCAGTGAATCTGTACAGACCGGCACTCGGTGACTCTGTCGGACCGGGAGTCACTGAGTCTGTACGGACGTGCAGGCAGTGTCTCTGTACAGACAGTTAGTCAGTGAATCAGTACAGACCTGGAGTCAGTGGCTCTGTACAGACCGGGTGTCAGTGACTCAAAACAGACCTGGAGTCAGTGTCGCTGCGCAGACCGGATTCAATGGCTCTGTGCAGACCGGGAGTCGGTGATTCTGTACGGACTTGAACTCGGTGACTCTGTGCAGACCGGTAGTCAGTGGCTCTGTCAGACCGGGTGTCAGTGACGCTGTACGACGGGGTGTCAGTGATTCTCTACAGAGTCACTGCCTTCCGGTCTGTGCAGAGTCACTGACACCGAGAGTTCGTGACGCTGTACAGACCTGGAGTCAGTGTCTCTGCACAGACCGAAATCAGTGAATCTGTACACACAGGGAGTCAGTGAATCTCTACAGGCCGGGAGTCCGTGACTCTGTACGGACCGGAAGTCAGTGACTGTGTACAGACCGGGGAGTCAGTGACTCTATACAGACCTGGAGTCAGTGACTTTTTACAGACGGGGTGTCAGTGATTCTCTGCAGAGTCACTGCCTTCCGGTCTGTACAGAGTCACTGACACCGAGAGTTCGTGATTCTGTACAGACAGGGGTCAGTGAATCTGCACATATGGAGAATCAGTGAATCTGTGCATACCGGGAGTCAGTGACTCTGTAGGACCGGGCATCACTGACTCTGTACGGACCTGGAGTCAGTGTCTCTGTACAGACAGTCAGTCAGTGAATCTGTACAGACCTGGCGTCATTGGCTCTGTGCAGAACGGGTGTCAGTGTCTCTGTACAGACCTGGAGTCAGTGTCCCTGTGCAGACCGGGATTCAATTGCTCTGTGCAGTCAGGGAGTCGGTGATTCTTTACGGACTTTAAGTCGGTGACACTGTGCACACCGGAAGTCAGTGACTCCGCAGAGACCGGAAGTCAGTTACTCTGTACAGACCGGGAGCAAGTGACTTTGTGTGCAGCGGGATGAATTTACTCTCTGCAGACCTAGAGTCAGTGAATCTGTACAGACCGGGAATCAGTAACTCTGTACAATCCTGCAATCAATGACTCTGCACAGATCGGGATTCAGTGACTGTACAGACAGGGAGTCAGTGAATCTGTACAGGCCGGGAGTCCGTGACTCTGTATGGACCGGAATCAGTGACTCTGTTCAGACAGTGATTCAGTGAAACTGTGCAGACCTGGAGTTAGTGGCTCTGCACAGATCGGGTGTCAGTGACTCTGTACAGACCTGGAGTCAGTGACTTTGTCAGGACCGGGAGTCAGTGACTTTTTACAGACGGGGTGTCAGTGTCTCTCTGCAGACCGGAAGTCAGTGACTGTGTACAGGCCGGGAGTCCGTGACTCTGTACTTACCTGGATTCAGTGTCTCTGTACAGACAGTCATTCAGTGAATCTGTGCAGACCAAGCGTCAGTGGCTCTGAACAGAACGGGTGTCGGTGACTCTGTACAGACGTGCATTCAGTGTTCCTGTGCAGACCGGGATTCAATTGCTCTGTGCAGACCGGGAGTCGGTGATTCTGTACGGACTTGTACTCGGTGACTCTGTGCAGACCGGTAGTCAGTGGCTCTGTCACACCGGGTATCAGTAACTCTGTACAGTCCTGCAGTCATTGTCCGGGCCGGGAGTCAGTGGCTTTGTGCAGACGGGGTGTCAGTGATTCTCCAGAGAGTCACTGCCTTCCGGTCTGTGCAGAGTCACTGACACCGAGAGTTCGTGACGCTGTACAGACCTGGAGTCAGTGAATCTGTACAGACCGGGAGTTAGTGGCTCTGTCCAGACCGGGAGTCAGTGATTCTGTCCAGACCGGGTGTCAGTGAGTCTTTACAGACCGGGAGTCAGTAACTCTGAACAGACCGAGTGTTTGTGACTCTGCCCAACCGGGAGTCAGTGACGCGGTACGACCGGGAGTCAGTGATGCTGTCCAAACCTGGAGTCAGTGTCCCTGGGCAGACCCGGATTCAATGGCTCTGTGCAGACCGGGAGTCGGTGATTCTGTACGGATTTGAAGTCGGTGACTCTGACGGAAGTCAGTGACTCTGCATGGACAGGAAGTCAGTTACTCTGTGCCGACCGGGAGTCAGTGACTCTGTGCATAGCGGGTATCAGTGACTCTCTGCAGACCGGGAGTCAGTAATTCTGAACAGACCGAGTGTTAGTGACTCTGTCCAACCGGGAGTCAGTGACGCTGTACGACCGGGAGTCAGTGATGCTGTGCAGACCTGGAGTCAGTGACTCCACACAGACCGCGAGTCAGTTACTCTGTATAGAATGGGAGTCAATTACTCTGAACAGGCTGGGAGTCAGCGACTCTGTGCAGTTCGGAATCATTGATTATGTACAGACCTGGAGTCAGCGACTCTGTACAGAGAGGGAGTCATTGATTCTGTACCGACCGGAAGTCGGTGACTCTGTACGGACCGTGAATCAGTAATTCTGTCCGGTCCTGCAGTCAGTGACTCTTTACAGACCGGAATCAGTGAATCTGTACAGACACGGAATCACCGAATCGCTACAGGCCGGGAGTCCGTGACTCTGTATGGACCGGAATCAGTGACTCTTTTCAGACATTGTGTCAGTGAACCTGTGCAGACCTGGATTCAGTGGCTCTCTCCAGATTGGGTGTCAGTGACTCGGTACAGACCGGAAGTCAGTGATTCTGTAGATACCGGAACTCAGTGGGTCTGTAAGACAGGGAGTCAGTATCTCTGTACAGACCTTGCGTCAGTGACTCCGTACAGACCCGGAGTCTGTCAGTCTGTACAGACCGGGAGTTAGTGACACTGTGCAGTCAGGGTGTCAGTGATGATGCACAGACCTGGAGTCAGCGACTCTGTGCAGAGCGGGAGACAGTGATTCTGAACCGACCGGAAGTCGGTGACTCTGTACAGACCGGAATCAGTGACGCTGTGCAGACAGTGAGTGAGTGATTCTGCGCAGACCTGGAGTCAGTGGATCTGTACAGACCGGGTGTCTGTGACTCTGTACAGACCGGGTGTCAGTGAGTCTTCATAGATCGGGAATCAGTGAATCTGTACAGAGATTGAGTCAGTGAATCTGCACAGACCTGGAGTCAGTGACTCTGTACGGACCGGGAGTCAGTGAATTTGTGCAGAGTAACTGCCTTCCGCTCTGCACAGAGTCACTGACACCGAGAGTTCGTGAGTCTGTACAGACCGGAATCTGTGACTCTGCACAGACAGGGAGTCAGTGAATCTGTACATACCGAGACTCATTGAATCTGTACAAACCGGGATTCAATGACTCTGTAGGACCGGGAGTCACTGACTCTGTACGGACCTGGAGTCAGTGTCTCTGTACAGACCGGGTGTCAGTGACTCTGTACAGACCTGGAGTCAGTGTCCCTGTGCAGACCGGGATTCAATGGCTCTGTGCAGACCGGGAGTCGGTGATTCTGTACGGACTTGAAGTCGGTGACTGTGCAGACCTGAAGTCAGTGACTCTGTACAGACCGGGAGTCAGTGACTCTGTGCATAGCGGGATTCAGTGACTCTCTGCAGAACTGAAGTTAGTGAATCTGTACAGACCGGGAGTCGACGATTCTGTCCTGACCAGGAGTCAGTGAGCCTTTAAGACCATGAGTGAGTAACTCTGAACAGAACGAGTGTTAGTGACTCTGTCCAACCTGGAGTCAGTGACGCTGTACGACCGGGAGTCAGTGATGCTGTACAGGCCTGGAGTCAGTGACTCTGCACAGACCGGGAGTCAGTTACTCTGTTTTGAACGGGAGTCAATTACTCTGTACAGGCCGGGAGTCAGCGTCTCTGTGCAGTTCGGAATCATTGATTATGTACAGACCTGGAGTCAGCGCCTCTGCACAGAGCGGGAGTCAGTGATTCTGTACCGACCGGAAGTCGGTGACTCTGTACAGACCGGAATCAGTGACTCTGTACAGACAGTGATGAGTGAATCTGCGCAGATCTGGAGTCAGTTGCTCTGCAGAGACTGGGTGTCAGTGTCTCTGTACAGACCGGGTGTCAGTGAGTCTTCATAGATCGGGAACCAATGACTCTGTACAGACAGTGAGTTAGTGAATCTGCACAGACCTGTAGTCAGTGGCTCTGTTAAGATCGGCTGTCAGTGACTCTGTCCAGGCCGGAAGTCAGTGACTGTGTACAGGCCGGGGAGTCAGTGGTTTTGTACAGACCTGGAGTCAGTGACTCTGTACAGAGAGGGAGTCATTGATTCTGTACCGACCGGAAGTCGGTGACTCTGTACGGACCGTGAATCAGTAACTCTGTCCGGTCCTGCAGTCAGTGACTCTTTACAGACCGGAATCAGTGAATCTGTACAGACACGGAATCACTGAATCGCTACAGGCCGGGAGTCCGTGACTCTGTATGGACCGGAATCAGTGACTCTTTTCAGACATTGTGTCAGTGAACCTGTGCAGACCTGGATTCAGTGGCTCTCTCCAGATTGGGTGTCAGTGACTCGGTACAGACCGGAAGTCAGTGATTCTGTAGATACCGGAACTCAGTGGGTCTGTAAGACAGGGAGTCAGTATCTCTGTACAGACCTTGCGTCAGTGACTCCGTACAGACCCGGAGTCTGTCAGTCTGTACAGACCGGGAGTTAGTGACACTGTGCAGTCAGGGTGTCAGTGATGATGCACAGACCTGGAGTCAGCGACTCTGTGCAGAGCGGGAGACAGTGATTCTGAACCGACCGGAAGTCGGTGACTCTGTACAGACCGGAATCAGTGACGCTGTGCAGACAGTGAGTGAGTGATTCTGCGCAGACCTGGAGTCAGTGGATCTGTACAGACCGGGTGTCTGTGACTCTGTACAGACCGGGTGTCAGTGAGTCTTCATAGATCGGGAATCAGTGAATCTGTACAGAGATTGAGTCAGTGAATCTGCACAGACCTGGAGTCAGTGACTCTGTACGGACCGGGAGTCAGTGAATTTGTGCAGAGTAACTGCCTTCCGCTCTGCACAGAGTCACTGACACCGAGAGTTCGTGAGTCTGTACAGACCGGAATCTGTGACTCTGCACAGACAGGGAGTCAGTGAATCTGTACATACCGAGACTCATTGAATCTGTACAAACCGGGATTCAATGACTCTGTAGGACCGGGAGTCACTGACTCTGTACGGACCTGGAGTCAGTGTCTCTGTACAGACCGGGTGTCAGTGACTCTGTACAGACCTGGAGTCAGTGTCCCTGTGCAGACCGGGATTCAATGGCTCTGTGCAGACCGGGAGTCGGTGATTCTGTACGGACTTGAAGTCGGTGACTGTGCAGACCTGAAGTCAGTGACTCTGCACAGACCGGGAGTCAGTGACTCTGTGCATAGCGGGATTCAGTGACTCTCTGCAGAACTGAAGTTAGTGAATCTGTACAGACCGGGAGTCGACGATTCTGTCCTGACCAGGAGTCAGTGAGCCTTTAAGACCATGAGTGAGTAACTCTGAACAGAACGAGTGTTAGTGACTCTGTCCAACCTGGAGTCAGTGACGCTGTACGACCGGGAGTCAGTGATGCTGTACAGGCCTGGAGTCAGTGACTCTGCACAGACCGGGAGTCAGTTACTCTGTTTTGAACGGGAGTCAATTACTCTGTACAGGCTGGGAGTCAGCGTCTCTGTGCAGTTCGGAATCATTGATTATGTACAGACCTGGAGTCAGCGCCTCTGCACAGAGCGGGAGTCAGTGATTCTGTACCGACCGGAAGTCGGTGACTCTGTACAGACCGGAATCAGTGACTCTGTACAGACAGTGATGAGTGAATCTGCGCAGATCTGGAGTCAGTTGCTCTGCAGAGACTGGGTGTCAGTGTCTCTGTACAGACCGGGTGTCAGTGAGTCTTCATAGATCGGGAACCAATGACTCTGTACAGACAGTGAGTTAGTGAATCTGCACAGACCTGTAGTCAGTGGCTCTGTTAAGATCGGCTGTCAGTGACTCTGTCCAGGCCGGAAGTCAGTGACTGTGTACAGGCCGGGGAGTCAGTGGTTTTGTACAGACCTGGAGTCAGTGACTCTGTATTGACCGGGAGTCAGTGACTTTGTGCAGACGGGGCGTCAGTGACTCTGCAGAATAACTGCCTTCCGGTCTGTACAGAGTCACTGACACCGAGAGTTCCTGACTCTGTACAGACCGGAATCAGTGACTCTGTACAGACAGGGTATCAGTGAATCTGTACATACCGAGTGTCAGTGAATCTATACAGACCGGGAGTCAGTGACTGTGTAGGACCGGGAGTCACTGACTCTGTACGGACCTGGAGTCAGTGACTCTGCACAGCCATCAGTCAGTGAATCTGCACAGACCTGGAGTCAGTGGCTATGTATAGACCGGGTCTCAGTGACTCTGTACAGACCTGGAGTCAGTGTCCCTGTTCAGACCGGGATTCAATGGCTCTGTGCAGACCTGGAGTCGGTGATTCTGTACGGACTTGAAGACGGTGACTGTGCAGACCGGAGGTCCGTGACTCTGCATAGACCGGAAGTTAGTTACACTGTACAGACCGGGAGTCAGTGACTCTGTGCATAGCGGGATTCAGTGACTCTCTGCAGACCTGGAGTCAGTGAATCTGAACAGACCGAGTGTTAGTGACTCTGTCCAATCGGGAGTCACTGATGCGGTACGACCGGGAGTCAGTGATGCTGTACAGACCGGGAGTCAGTGAATGTACAGACAGGGAGTCAGTGAATCTGTACAAGTCGGGAATCCGTGACTCTGTATGGACCGAAATCAGTGACTCTGTTCAGACAGTGAATCAGTGAAACTGTGCAGACCTGGTGTCAATGGCTCTGTGCAGATCGGGTGTCAGTGACTCTGCACAGACCGGAATCAGTGACTCTGTACAGACAGGGAGTCAGTGAATCTGTACATACCGAGAGTCAGTGAATCTGTACAGACCGTGAGTCAGTGACTGTGTAGGACCGGGAGTCACTGACTCTGTACGGACCTGGAGTCAGTGTCTCTGTACAGACCGGGTGTCAGTGACTCTGTACAGACCTGGAGTCAGTGTCCTTGTGCAGACCGGAATTCAATGGCTCTGTGCAGACCGGGAGTCGGTAATTCTGTACGGACTTGAAGTCGGTGACTGTACAGACCGGAAGTCAATGACTCTACATAGACCGGAAGTCAGTTACACTGTACAGACCGGGAGTCAGTGACTCTGTACAGACAGTGAGTTAGTGAAACTGCACAGACCTGGAGTCAGTGGCTCTGTACCGATCGGGTGTCAGTGACTCTGCACAAACCGGGTGTCCGTGAGGCTTCATAGATCGGGAATCAGTGACTCTGTACAGACAGTGAGTTAGTGAAACTGCACAGACCTGAGTCAATGGCTCTGTACAGATCGGAATCATTGACTCTGTACATTCCTGCAGTCAGTGACTCTGTACGGACTGGGAGTAAGTGACTCTGCACAGCCCGGGAGTCAGTGACTGTGCAGGCCGGGAGTCAGTGTCTCTGTGCAGACCGGAATCAGTGAATCTGTACAGACAGGGAATCAGTGAATCTGTACAGGCCGGGAGTCCGTGACTCTGTATGGACCGGAATTAGTGACTCTGTTCACATAGTGAGTCAGTGAAACTGTGCATACACAGAGTCAGTGAATCTGTACAGACCGGGATTTAGTGACTCTGTGCAGACGAGGAGTCAGTAGCTCTGAACAGACCGAGTGTTAGTGACTCTGTCCAACCGGGATTCAGTGAGACTGTACGACCGGGAGTCAGTGATGCTGCACAGACCTGGAGTCAGTGAATCTGCACAGACCGGGAGTCAGTTGGTCTGTATCGAACGGGAGTCAATTACTCTGTACAGGCTGGGAGTCAGCGACTCTGTACAGTTCGGAATCATTGATTATTTGCAGACCTGGAGGCAGCGACTCTGTACAGAGCGGCAGTCAGTGATTCTGTACCGACCGGAAGTCGGTGACTCTGCACAGACCGGAATCAGTGACTCTGTACAGGAAGTGAGTTAGTGAATCTGCACAGACCTGGAGTCAGTGTCTCTGTACAGACCGGGTGTCAGTGACTCTGTACAGACAATTAGTCAGTGAATCTGTACAGACCTGGAGTCAGTGGCTCTCTACAGACCGGGTGTCAGTGAGTCTTAATAGATCGTTAATCAGTGACTCTTTACAGACAGTGAGTTAGTGAAACTGCACAGACCTGGAGCCAGTGGCTCTGTACAGATCGGAATCATTGACTCTGTACATTCCTGCAGTCAGTGACTCTGTACGGACCGGGAGTCAGTGAATCTGCACAGACCGGGAGTCAGTGACAGTACAGGCCGGGAGTCGGTGTCTCTGTACAGACCGGAATCAGTGAACCTGCACAGAAAGTGAGTCAGTGAAACTGTGCAGACCTGGAGTCAGTGAAACTGTACAGACCGGGATTTAATGGCTCTGTGCAGACCAGGAGTCAATGATTCTGTCCAGACCGGGAGTCAGTGAGTCTTTACAGACAGGGAGTCAGTAACTCTGAATGGACCGAGTATTACTGACTCTGTGCAACCGGGAGTCAGTGACACTGTACGACCGGGAGTCAGTGATGCTGCATCGACTTGGAGTCAGTGACTCTGCACAGACCGGGAGTCGGTTACTCTGCATTGAACGGGAGTCAATTACTCTGTACAGGCTGGGAGTCAGCGAATCTGTGCAGTTCGGAATCATTGATTATGTGCAGACCTGGAGTCAGCGACTCTGCACAGAGCGGGAGTCAGTGATTCTGTACCGACCGGAAGTCGGTGACTCTATACTGACCGGAATCAGTGACTCTGTACAGGCAGTGAGTTAGTGAATCTGCACAGACCTGGAGACAGTGGCTCTGCGCAGGCCGGGTGTCAGTGACTCTTTACAGACCGGGTTTCAGTGAGTTTTCATAGATCGGGAGTCAGTAAGTCTGTACAGACCGGGAATCAGTGACTCGGTACAGGCCGGGGAGTCAGTCAATCTGCACAGCTGGGAATCATTGACTCTGTAGAGAGAGGGAGTAAGTGGCTCTGTGCAGACCTGCAGTCAGTGATTGTGTGCAGACCGGAATCAGTGAATCTGTACAGGCCGGGAGTCCGTGACTCTGTATGCACCGGAATCAGTGACTCTTTTCAGACAGTGAGTCAGTGAAACTGTGCAGATCTGGAGTCAGTGGCTCTCTACAGATCGGGTGTCAATGACTCTGTACAGACCGAAGTCAGTGACTCTGTAGAGACCGGGGGTCAGTGGCTCTGTAATACCGGGAGTCAGTAACTCCGTACAGACCGGGCGTCAGTGACTCCGTATTGACCCGGAGTCTGTGAGTCTGCACAGACCGGGAGTCAATGACTCTGTACAGTAGAGGAGTCATTGATTCTGTACAGACCTGGAGTCGGTGACTCTGTCCAGGCCGGGTGTCAGTGACTCTGTACAGTCGGGGAGTCATTGATTCTGTACAGACCTGAGTCGGTGACTCTGTACAGGCCGGGAGTCAGTGACTCTGTACAGTTCTGAATCATTCATTATGTACAGACCTGGGGTCAGCGACTCTGTACAGACCGGGAGTCAGTGAATCTGCTCGACCGGAAGTCAATTACTATGTACAGACCGGGAGTCAGTGACTCTGTTCAGACCGGGAGTCAGTTACTTTGTACAGACTGGGTATCAGTGACTCTCTGCAGACCGGGAGTCAGTGATACTTCACAGACCGTGAGACAATAACTTTGAACGGAACGAGAGTTCGTGACTCTGTGCAGACCTGGAATCAGTGACACTGCACAGACCGGGAGTCAGTGACTCTGTCCAGGCGGGGAGTCGGTGACTCTGTACAGAACTGATTCAGTGACTCTGTTCAGACAGTGAATCAGTGAAACTGTGCAGACCTGGAGTCAGTGACTGTGCACAGATCGGGTGTCAGTTACTCTGTACAGAGTTGGAGTCAGTGACACTGTAAGGACCGGGAGTCGGTGACTTTGTACAGACGGGGTTTCAGTTACTCTCTGCAGAGTCACTGCCTTCCGAACTGTACAGAGTCACTGACACCGAGAGTTCGTGACTCTGTACAGACCGGAATCAGTGACTCTGTACAGACAGGGAGTCAGTGAATCTGTACATACCGAGAGTCAGTGAATCTGTACAGACCGTGAGTCAGTGACTGTGTAGGACCGGGAGTCACTGACTCTGTACGGACCTGGAGTCAGTGTCTCTGTACAGACAGTTCTTCAGTGAATCTGGACAGACCTGGCGTCAGTGGCTCTGTACAGACCGGGTGTCAGTGACTCTGTACAGACCTGGAGTCAGTGTCCTTGTGCAGACCGGAATTCAATGGCTCTGTGCAGACCGGGAGTCGGTGATTCTGTACGGACTTGAAGTCGGTGACTGTACAGACCGGAAGTCAATGACTCTACATAGACCGGAAGTCAGTTACACTGTACAGACCGGGAGTCAGTGACTCTGTACAGACAGTGAGTTAGTGAAACTGCACAGACCTGGAGTCAGTGGCTCTGTACCGATCGGGTGTCAGTGACTCTGCACAAACCGGGTGTCCGTGAGGCTTCATAGATCGGGAATCAGTGACTCTGTACAGACAGTGAGTTAGTGAAACTGCACAGACCTGAGTCAATGGCTCTGTACAGATCGGAATCATTGACTCTGTACATTCCTGCAGTCAGTGACTCTGTACGGACCGGGAGTAAGTGACTCTGCACAGCCCGGGAGTCAGTGACTGTGCAGGCCGGGAGTCAGTGTCTCTGTGCAGACCGGAATCAGTGAATCTGTACAGACGGGAGTCAGTGAATCTGTACAGGCCGGGAGTCCGTGACTCTGTATGGACCGGAATTAGTGACTCTGTTCACATAGTGAGTCAGTGAAACTGTGCATACACAGAGTCAGTGAATCTGTACAGACCGGGATTTAGTGGCTCTGTGCAGACGAGGAGTCAGTAGCTTTGAACAGACCGAGTGTTAGTGACTCTGTCCAACCGGGATTCAGTGACACTGTACGACCGGGAGTCAGTGATGCTGAACAGACCTGGAGTCAGTGAATCTGCACAGACCGGGAGTCAGTTCGTCTGTATCGAACGGGAGTCAATTACTCTGTACAGGCTGGGAGTCAGCGACTCTGTACAGTTCGGAATCATTGATTATTTGCAGACCTGGAGGAAGCGACTCTGTACAGAGCGGGAGTCAGTGATTCTGTACCGACCGGAAGTCGGTGACTCTGTACAGACCGGAATCAGTGACTCTGTACAGGCAGTGAGTTAGTGAATCTGCACAGACCTGGAGTCAGTGTCTCTGTACAGACCGGGTGTCAGTGACTCTGTACAGACCGGATGTCAGTGAGTCTTTCCAGACCGGGAGTCAGTAACTCTGAACAGACCGAGTGTTAATGACTCTGTCCAACCGGAAGTCGTTAACTCTGTACAGACCGGAATCAGTGACTATGTACGGTGGCTCTGTAAGACCCGGAATCGGTAACTATGTACGGTCCTGCAGCCAGTGACTCTGTACAGACAGGGAATCAGTGAATCGCTACAGGCCGGGAGTCCGTGTCTCTGTATGGACCGGAATCATTTACTCTTTTCAGACAGTGAGTCAGTGAACCTGTGCAGACCTGGCTTCAGTGGCTCTTTACAGATCGGGTGTCAGTGATTCTGTACAGACCGGAAGTCAGTGACTCTGTAGAGACCGGGAGTCAGTGGCTCTGTCAGACAGGGAATAAGTAACTCTGTACAGATCGGGCGTCAGTGACTCCGTGCGGACCCGGAGTCTGTCAGTCTGTACAGACCGGGAGTCAGTGACACTGTGCAGACCGGGAGTCAGTTACACTGCATAGAACGGGAGTCAATTACTCTATACAGGCCGGGAGTCAGCGACTCTGTGCAGTTCGGAATCATTGATTATGTACACACCTGGAGTCAGCGACTCTGCACAGAGCGGGAGTCAGTGAATCTGCACAGGCCGGGAGTCCGTGACTCTGAACAGACCGAGTGTTAATGACTCTGTCCAACCGGAAGTCGTTGACTCTGTACAGACCGGAATCAGTGACTCTGTACAGACCGGTAGCCAGTGGCTCTGTAAGACCCGGAATCAGTAACTATGTACGGTCCTGCAGCCAGTGACTCTGTACAGACAGGGAATCAGTGAATCGCTACAGGCCGGGAGTCCGTGTCTCTGTATGGACCGGAATCATTTACTCTTTTCAGACAGTGAGTCAGTGAACCTGTGCAGACCTGGATTCAGTGGCTCTTTACAGATCGGGTGTCAGTGATTCTGTACAGACCGGAAGTCAGTGACTCTGTAGAGACCGGGAGTCAGTGGCTCTGTCAGACAGGGAATAAGTAACTCTGTACAGATCGGGCGTCAGTGACTCCGTACGGACCCGGAGTCTGTCAGTCTGTACAGACCGGGAGTCAGTGACACTGTGCAGACCGGGAGTCAGTTACACTGCATAGAACGGGAGTCAATTACTCTGTACAGGCCGGGAGTCAGCGACTCTGTGCAGTTCGGAATCATTGATTATGTACACACCTGGAATCAGCGACTCTGCACAGAGCGGGAGTCAGTGAATCTGCACAGGCCGGGAGTCCGTGACTCTGTATTGACCGCAATCAGTGAATCTGTTAAGACAGTGAGTCAGTGAAACTATGCAGACCTGGAGTCAGTGGCTCTGTCCAGATCGGGTGTCAGTGACTCTGTACAGACCTGGAGTCAGTGACTTTGTCAGGACCGGGAGTCAGTGACTTTTTACAGACCGGGTGTCAGTGTCTCTCTGCAGAGTCACTGCCTTCCGGTCTGTACAGAGTCACTGACACCGAGAGTTCCTGACTCTGCACAGACCGGAATCAGTGATTCTGTACAGACAGGGAGTCAGTGAATCTGTACATACCGAGAGCCAGCGAATCTGTACAGACCGGGCGTCACTGACTCTGTACGGACCTGGCGTCAGTGGCTCTGTCGAGACCGGGCGTCAGTAACTCAGCACAGACCGGGCGTCAGTGAGTGCGTACAGACCCGGAGTTTGTGAGTCTGTACAGACCTTGAGTCAGTGAATCTGTACAGATAGGGTATCAGTGAATCTGTTCAGGCCGGGAGCCCGTGAATCTGTATTGTCCGGAATCAGTGACTCTTTTCAGACAGTGAGTCAGTGAACCTGTGCAAACCTGGAGTCAGTGGCTCTCTACAGATCGGGTGTCAATGACTCTGCACAGACCGGCAGTCTATGAGTCTGTACAGACCGGGCGTCAGTGACTCTGTTGAAACCGGTGTCAGTGGCTCTGTACGACCGGTAGTCAGTAAATCTGTACAGACCGGGCGTCAGTGACTCCGGACAGACCGGCAGTCAGTGAGTCTGTACAGACCGGGCGTCAGTGACTCTGTGCAGTCGGGGAGTCATTGATTCTGTACAGACCTGGAGTCGGTGACTCTGCACAGGCCGGGAGTCAGTGACTCTGTACAGTTCGGAATCATTCATTATGTACAGACCTGGAGTCAGCGACTCTGTACAGACCGGAAGTCAGTGATTCTGTACGGACCGCAAGTCGGTGACTCTGTCCAGACCGGGAGTCAGTGAATCTGCATCGACCGGAAGTCAATTACTTTGTACAGACCGGGAGTCAGTGACTCTGTTCAGACCGGGAGTAGGTGATTCTGTCCAGACCGGGTGTCAGTGAGTCTTTACAGACCGGGAGTCAGTAACTCTGAACAGACCGACTGTTAGTGACGCTGTCCAACCGCGAGTCAGTGACGCTGCACGACTGGGATTCAGTGATGCTGTGCACACCTGCAGTCAGTGATTCTGCACAGACCGGGAGTCAGTTACTCTGTACATGCCGGGTGTCAGCGACTCTGTGCAGTTCGGAATCATCGATTATTTACAGACCTGGAGTCAGTGACTCTGTCCAGGCCGGGAGTCAGTGACTCTGTGCAGTCGGGGAGTCATTGATTCTGTACAGACCTGGAGTCGGTGACTCTGTCCAGGCCGGGAGTCAGTGACTCTGTACAGTCGGGGAGTCATTGATTCTGCACAGACCTAGTGTCGGTGACTCTGTGCAGTCCTGCAGTCAGTGACTCTGTGCAGACCGGAATCAGTGAATCTGTACAGATAGGGTATCAGTGAATCTGTACAGGCCGGGAGTCCGTGACTCTGTATGCACCGGAATCAGTGATTGTTTTCAGACAGTGAGTCAGTGAAACTGTGCAGATCTGGAGTCAGTGGCTCTCTACAGATCGGGTGTCAATGACTCTGTACAGACCGAAGTCAGTGACTCTGTAGAGACCGGGAGGCAGTGGCTCTGTAATACCGGGAGTCAGTAACTCCGTACAAACCGGGCGTCAGTGACTCCGTATAGACCCGGAGTCTGTGAGTCTGCACAGACCGGGAGTCAGTGACTCTGTACAGTAGGGGAGTCATTGATTCTGTACAGACCTGGAGTCGGTGACTCTGTCCAGGCCCGGAGTCAGTGACTCTATACAGTTCTGAATCATTCATTATGTACAGACCTGGAGTCAGCGACTCTGTTCAGACCGGGAGTCAGTGAATCTGCTCGACCGGAAGTCAATTACTATGTACAGACCGGGAGTCAGTGACTCTGTTCAGACCGGGAGTCAGTGACTTTGTACAGACTGGGTATCAATGACTCTCTGCAGACCGGGAGTCAGTGATTCTTCACAGACCGTGAGACAATAACTTTGAACGGAAAGAGAGTTCGTGACTCTGTGCAGACCTGGAGTCAGTGACACTGCACAGACCGGGAGTCAGTGACTCTGTCCAGGCCGGGAGTCGGTGACTCTGTACAGAACGGAATCAGTGACTCTGTTCAGACAGTGAATCAGTGAAACTGTGCAGACCTTGAGTCAGTGACACTGTAAGGACCGGGAGTCGAAGACTTTGTACAGATGCGGTTTCAGTTACTCTCTGCAGAGTCACTGCCTTCCGAACTGTACAGAGTCACTGACACCGAGAGTTCGTGACTCTGTACAGACCGGAATCAGTGACTCTGTACAGACAGGGAGTCAGTGAATCTGTACATACCGATAGTCAGTGAATCTGTACAGACCGTGAGTCAGTGACTGTGTAGGACCGGGAGTCACTGACTCTGTACGGACCTGGAGTCAGTGTCTCTGTGCAGACAGTTCTTCAGTGAATCTGGACAGACCTGGCGTCAGTGTCTCTGTACAGACCGGGTGTCAGTGACTCTGTACAGACCTGGATTCAGTGTCCTTGTGCAGACCGGAATTCAATGGCTCTGTGCAGACCGGGAGTCGGTGATTCTGTACGGACTTGAAGTCGGTGACTGTACAGACCGGAAGTCAATGACTCTACATAGACCGGAAGTCAGTTACACTGTACGGACCGGGAGTCAGTGACTCTGCACAGCCCGGGAGCCAGTGACTGTGCAGGCCGGGAGTCAATGTCTCTGTGCAGACCGGAATCAGTGAATCTGTACAGACAGGGAGTCAGTGAATCTGTACAGGCCGGGAGTCCGTGACTCTGTATGGACCGGAATTAGTGACTCTGTTCAAAAATGAGTCAGTGAAACTGTGCATACACAGAGTCAGTGAATCTGTACAGACCGGGATTTAGTGGCTCTGTGCAGACGAGGAGTCAGTAGCTTTGAACAGACCGAGTGTTAGTGACTCTGTCCAACCGGGATTCAGTGAGACTGTACGACCGGGAGTCAGTGATGCTGCACAGACCTGGAGTCAGTGAATCTGCATAGACCGGGAGTCAGTTCGTCTGTATCGAACGGGAGTCAATTACTCTGTACAGGCTGGGAGTCAGCGACTCTGTACAGTTCGGAATCATTGATTATTTGCAGACCTGGAGTCAGCGACTCTGTACAGAGCGGGAGTCAGTGATTCTGTACCGACCGGAAGTCGGTGACTCTGTACAGACCGGAATCAGTGCCTCTGTACAGGCAGTGAGTTAGTGAATCTGCACAGACCTGGAGTCAGTGTCTCTGTACAGACCGGGTGTCAGTGACTCTGTGCAGACCGGATGCCAGTGAGTCTTTCCAGACCGGGAGTCAGTAACTCTGAACAGACCGAGTGTTAATGACAGTGTCCAACCAGAAGTCGTTGACTCTGTACAGACCGGAATCAGTGACTCTGTACAGACCGGTAGTCAGTGGCTCTGTAAGACCCGGAATCAGTAACTATGTACGGTCCTGCAGCCAGTGGCTCTGTAAGACCGGGCGTCAGTAACTCTGTAACAGACCGGGCGTCAGTGACTGCGTACAGACCCGGAGTTTGTGAGTCTGTACAGACCGGGAGTCAGTGAATCTGTACAGATAGGGTATCAGTGAATCTGTACAGGCCGGGAGCCCGTGACTCTGTATGGACCGGAATCAGTGACTCTTTTCAGACAGTGAGTCAGTGAACCTGTGCAGACCTGGAGTCAGTGGCTCTCTACAGATCGGGTGTCAATGACTCTGTACAGACCGGCAGTCTGTGAGTCTGTACAGACCTGGCGTCAGTGACTCTGTGCAGTCGGGGAGTCATTGATTCTGTACAGACCTGGAGTCGGTGACTCTGCACAGGCCGGGAGTCAGTGACTCTGTACAGTTCGGAATCATTCATTATGTGCAGACCTGGAGTCAGCGACTCTGTACAGACCGGAAGTCAGTGATTCTGAACGGACCGCAAGTCGGTGACTCTGTGAAGTCCGGCAGTCAGTGATTCTGTTCGGCCCGGGAGTCAGTTACTCTGTCCAGACCTGTAGTCAGTGAATCTGCATCGAACGGAAATCAATTACTATGCAGAGAGCGGGAGTCAGTGACTTTGTACAAACTGGGTATCAATGACTCTCTGCAGACCGGGAGTCAGTGATTCTTCACAGACCGTGAGTCAATAACTTTGAACGGAACGAGAGTTAGTGACTCTGTGCAGACCTGGAGTCAGTGACACTGTGCAGTTCGGAATCATTCATTATGTGCAGACTTGGAGTCAGCGACTCTGTACATACCGGGAGTCAGTGATTCTGTACGTACCGCAAGTCGGTGACTCTGTAAAGTCCGGCAGTCAGTGATTCTGTACGGCCCGGGACTCAGTTATTCTGTCCAGACCTGTAGTCAGTGAATCTGCATCGAACGGAAGTCAATTACTATGTACAGAGCGGGAGTCAGTGCCTCTGTTCAGACCGGGAGTCAGTGACTTTGTACAGACTGGCTATCAATGACTCTCTGCAGACCGGGAGTCAGTAACACTGCACAAACCGGGAATCAGTGACTCTGTCCAGGCCGGGAGTCGGTGACTCTGTACAGAACGGAATCAGTGACTCTGTTCAGACAGTGAGTCGGTGAAACTGTGCAGACCTGCAGTCAGTAATTGTGTGCAGATCGGGTGTCAGTGACTCAGTACAGACCTGGAGTCAGTGACTCTGTAAGGACCGGGAGTCAGTGACTTTGTACAGACGGGGTGTCAGTGACTCTCTGCAGAGTTACTGCCTTCCGGTCTGTACAGAGTCACTGACACCGAGAGTTCGTGACTCTGGACAGACCGGAATCAGTGACTCTGTACAGACAGGGAGTCAGTGAATCTGTACATACCGAGAGTCAGTGAATCTGTACATACCGAGAGTCAGTGAATCTGTACAGACCGGGAGTCAGTGACTCTGTAGGACCGGGAGTCACTGACTCTGTACGGACTTGGAGTCAGTGCCTCTGTACAGACAGTTTGTCAGTGAATCAGGACAGACCTGGCGTCAGTGGCTCTGTAGACACCGGGTGTCAGTGCCCCTGTGCAGACCGGGATTCAATGGCTCTGTGCAGATAGGGAGTCGGTGATTCATTTCCGACTTGGAGTCAGTGGTTCTGTACAGACCGGGTGTCTGTGACTCTGCACAGACCGGGTGTCCGTGACTCTGTACAGTCGGGGAGTCATTGATTCTGTACAGACCTGTAGTCGGTGACTCTGTACAGGCCGGGAGTCAGTGACTCTGTGCAGTTCGGAATCATTCATTATGTACAGACCTGGAGTCAGCGACTCTGTACATACCGGGAGTCAGTGATTCTGTACGTACCGCAAGTCGGTGACTCTGTGAAGTCCGGCAGTCAGTGATTCTGTACGGCCCGGGAGTCAGTTACTCTGTCCAGACCTGTAGTCAGTGAATCTGCATCGAACGGAAGTCAATTACTATGTACAGAGCGGGAGTCAGTGCCTCTGTTCAGGCCGGGAGTCAGTGACTTTGTACAGACTGGCTATCAATGACACTCTGCAGACCGGGAGTCAGTGATTCTTCACAGACCGCGAGTCAATATCTTTGAACGGAACGAGAGTTCGTGACTCTGTGCAGACCTGGAGTCAGTAACACTGCACAGACCGGGAATCAGTGACTCTGTCCAGGCCGGGAGTCGGTGACTCTGTACAGAACGGAATCAGTGACTCTGTTCAGACAGTGAGTCGGTGAAACTGTGCAGACCTGCAGTCAGTAATTGTGTAGAAATCGGGTGTCAGTGACTCAGAACAGACCTGGAGTCAGTGACTCTGTAAGGACCGGGAGTCAGTGACTTTGACAGACGGGGTATCAGTGACTCTCTGCAGAGTTACTGCCTTCCGGTCTGTACAGAGTCACTGACACCGAGAGTTTGTGACTCTGTACAGACCGGAATAAGTGACTCTGTACAGACAGGGAGTCAGTGAATCTGTACATACCGGGAGTCAGTGACTCTGTAGGACCGGGAGTCACTGACTCTGTACGGACTTGGAGTCAGTGCCTCTGTACAGACAGTTTGTCAGTGAATCAGGACAGACCTGGCGTCAGTGGCTCTGTAGACACCGGGTGTCAGTGCCCCTGTGCAGACCGGGATTCAATGGCTCTGTGCAGATAGGGAGTCGGTGATTCATTTCCGACTTGGAGTCAGTGGTTCTGTACAAACCGGGTGTCTGTGACTCTGCACAGACCGGGTGTCCGTGACTCTGTACAGTCGGGGAGTCATTGATTTTGTACAGACCTGGAGTCGGTGACTCTGTACAGGCCGGGAGTCAGTGACTCTGTGCAGTTCGGAATCATTCATTATGTGCAGACCTGGAGTCAGCGACTCTGCACATACCGGGAGTCAGTGATTCTGTACGTACCGCAAGTCGGTGACTCTGTGAAGTCCGGCAGTCAGTGATTCTGTACGGCCCGGGAGTCAGTTACTCTGTCCAGACCTGTAGTCAGTGAATCTGCATCGAACGGAAGTCAATTACTATGTACAGAGCGGGAGTCAGTGCCTCTGTTCAGACCGGGAGTCAGTGACTTTGTACAGACTGGCTATCAATGACACTCTGCAGACCGGGAGTCAGTGATTCTTCACAGACCGCGAGTCAATATCTTTGAACGGAACGAGAGTTCGTGACTCTGTGCAGACCTGGAGTCAGTAACACTGCACAGAACGGGAATCAGTGACTCTGTCCAGGCCGGGAGTCGGTGACTCTGTCCAGAACGGAATCAGTGACTCTGTTCAGACAGTGAGTCGGTGAAACTGTGCAGACCTGCAGTCAGTAATTGTGTGCAGATCGGGTGTCAGTGACTCAGTGCAGACCTGGAGTCAGTGACTCTGTAAGGACCGAGAGTCAGTGACTTTGTACAGACGGGGTGTCAGTGACTCTCTGCAGAGTTACTGCCTTCCGGTCTGTACAGAGTCACTGACACCGAGAGTTCGTGACTCTGTACAGACCGGAATCAGTGACTCTGTACAGACAGGGAGTCAGTGAATCTGTACATACCGAGAGTCAGTGAATCTGTACAGACCGGGAGTCAGTGACTCTGTAGGACCGGGAGTCACTGACTCTGTACGGACTTGGAGTCAGTGCCTCTGTACAGACAGTTTGTCAGTGAATCAGGACAGACCAGGCGTCAGTGGCTCTGTAGAGACCGGGTGTCAGTGCCCCTGTGCACACCGTGATTCAATGGCTCTGTGCAGATAGGGAGTCGGTGATTCTTTTCGGACTTGAAGTCGGTGACTCTGTGCAGACCGGAAGTCAGTGTCTCTGCATAGACCGGAAGTCAGTTACTCGGTACAGACCGGGAGTCAGTGACTCTGTGCATAGCGGTATTCAATATCTCTCTGCAGACCGGGAGTTAGTGGCTTTATGCAGACCGGAATCAGTGACTCTGTACAGACCGGGTGTCAGTGAGTCTTTACAGAGCGGGAGTCAGTAACTGTGAACAGACCGTCCGTTAGTGACTCTGTCCAACCGGGAGTCAGTGACGGTGTACGACTGGGATTCAGTGATGCTGTGCACACCTGGAGTCAGTAATTCTGAACAGACCGGGAGTCAGTTACTCAGTATAGAACGGGAGTCAATTATTCTGTACAGGCCTTGTGTCTGCGACTCTGTGCAGTTCGGAATCATTGATTATTCACAGACCTGGTGTCAGCGACACTGTACAGAGCGGGAGTCAGTGATTCTGTACCAACCGGAAGTCGGTTACTCTGTACAGACCGGAATCAGTGACTCTGTTCAGATAGTGAGTCAGTGAATCTGAACTGACCTGCAGTCAGTGGCTTTGTACAGGCCGGGTGTCAGTGACTCTTTACAGACCTGGTTTCAATGGGTTTTCAGAGATCGGGAGTCAGTAAGTCTGTACATACCGGGAGTCAGTGACTCGGAACAGGCCGGGCAGTCAGTGAATCTGTACAGATCGGAATCATTGACTCTGTACAGAGAGGGAGTCAGTGGCTCTGTACAGACCGGTAGTCAGTGGTTCTGTAAGACCGGGCATCAGTAACTCTGTACAGTCCTGCAGTCAGTGACACTGTGCAGACCGGAATCAGTGAATCTGTACAGGCCGGGAGTCCGTGACTCTGTATGGACCGAAATCAGTGACTCTTTTCAGACAGTGAGTCAGTGAACCTGTGCAGACCTGGAGTCAGTGGCTCTCTACAGATCGGGTGTCAATGACTCTGTACAGACCGAAGTCAGTGACTCTGTACAGACCGGGCGTCAGTGACTCCGTTCAGACCCGGAGTCTGTGAGTCTGTACAGACCGGGAGTCAGTGACACTGTACAGTCGGGGAGTCATTGATTCTGTACAGACCTGGAGTCAGTTACTCTGTCAAGACCGGGATCAGTGAATCTGCATCGACCGGAAGTCAATTACTGTGTACAGACCGGGAGTCAGTAACTCTGAACAGACCGACTGTTAGTGACTCTGTCCAACCGCGAGCCAGTGACGCTGTCCGACTGGGATTCAGTGATGCTGTGCACACCTGGAGTCATTGATTCTGCACAGACCTGGAGTCAGTTACTCTGCATAGAACGGGAGTCAATTACTCTGTACAGGCCAGGTGTCAGAGACTCTGTGCAGTTCGGAATCATTGATTATTTACAGACCTGGAGTCAGCGACTCTGAACAGAGCGGGAGTCAGTGATTCTGTTCCGACCGCAAGTCGGTTACTCTGTACAGACCGGAATCAGTGACTCTGTTCAGACATTGAGTCAGTGAATCTGAAGTGACCTGCAGTCAGTGGCTTTGCACAGGCCGGGTGTCAGTGATTCTTTACAGACCGGGTTTCAATGGGTTTTCAGAGATCGGGAGTCAGTAAGTCTGTACATACCTGGAGTCAGTGACTCGGAACAGGCCGGGGAGTCAGTGAATCTGTACAGATCGCAATCATTGACTCTGTACAGACCGGGAGTCAGTGACTCTGTTCAGACCGGGAGTCAGTGACTTTGTACAAACTGGGTATCAATGACTCGCTGCAGACCGGGAGTCAGTGATTCTTCACAGACCGGGAGTCAGTGACTCTGTCCAGGCCGGGAGTCGGTGACTCTGTCCAGAACGGAATCAGTGACTAAGTTCAGACAGTGAATCAGTGAAACTGTGCAGACCTGGAGTCAGTGACTGTGTACAGATCGGGTTTCAGTGACTCTGTACAGACCGGGAATCAGTGACTTTGTACAGGCGTGGTGTCAGTGACTCTCTGCAGAGTCACGGCCTTCCGGTCCGTACAGAGTCACTGACACCGAGAGTTCGTTACTCTGTGCAGAACGGAATCAGTGACTCTGTCCAGACAGGCAGTCAGTGAATCTGTACATACCGGGAGTCAGTGACTCTGTCGGACCGGGAGTCACTGACTCTGTACTGACCTGGAGTCAGTGTCACTGTGCAGACAGTCAGTGAATCTGTACAGACCTGGAGTCAGTGTCCCTGTGCAGACCGGGATAAAATGGCTCTGTGCAGGCCGGGAGTCGGTGATTCTGTACGGACTTGAAGTCGGTGACTGTGCAGACCGGAAGTCAATGACTCTGCATGGACCGGAAGTCAGTTACTCTGTACAGACCGGGAGTCAGTGACTCTGTGCATAGCGGGGTTTCGTGAATCTCCAGACCTGGAGTCAGTGAAAATGTACTGACCGGGAGTTAGTGGCTCTGTGCAGACCAGAAGTCAGTGATTCTGTCCAGACCGGAATCAGTGACTCTGTGCAGACAGTGAGTTGGTGAATCTGCACTGACCTGGAGTCAGTGGCTCTGTACAGACCGGGTGTCTGTGACTCTGCACAGACCGGGTGTCCGTGACTCTGCACAGTCGGGGAGTCATTGATTCTGTGGAGACCTGGAGTCGGTGACTCTGTACATGCCGGGAGTCAGTGACTCTGTACAGTTCGGAATCATTCATTATGTACAGACCTGGAGTCAGCGACTCTGTACAGACCGGGAGTCAGTGATTCTGTACGTATCGCAAGTCGGTGACTCTGTACAGACCGGCAGTCAGTGATTCTGTACGGCCCTGTAGTCAGTTGCTCTGTCCAGACCGGGAGTCAGTGAATCTGCATCGACCGGAAGTCAATTACTATGTACAGAGCGGGAGTCAGTGCCTCTGTTCAGACCGGGAGTCAGTGTCTTTGGACAGACTGGGTATCAATGACTCTCTGCAGACCGGGAGTCAGTGATTCTTCACAGACCGTGAGTCAATATCTTTGAACGGAACGAGAGTTCGTGACTCTGTGCAGACCTGGAGTCAGTGACACTGCACTGACCGGGAGTCAGTGACTCTGTCCAGGCCGGGAGTCGGTGACTTTGTCCAGAACGGATTCAGAGACCATGTTCAGACAGTGAATCAGTGAAACTGTGCAGACCTGGAGTCAGTGTCTGTGTCCATATCGGGTGTCAGTGACTCTGTACAGACCGGGAATCAGTGACTTTGTACAGACGTGGTGTCAGTGACTCTGTTCAGACAGTGAGTCGGTGAAACTGTGCAGACCTGCAGTCAGTAATTGTGTGCAGATCGGGTGTCAGTGACTCAGTACAGACCTGGAGTCAGTGACTCTGTAAGGACCGGGAGTCAGTGACTTTGTACAGACGGGGTGTCAGTGACTCTCTGCAGAGTTACTGCCTTCCGGTCTGTACAGAGTCACTGACACCGAGAGTTCGTGACTCTGGACAGACCGGAATCAGTGACTCTGTACAGACAGGGAGTCAGTGAATCTGTACATACCGAGAGTCAGTGAATCTGTACATACCGAGAGTCAGTGAATCTGTACAGACCGGGAGTCAGTGACTCTGTAGGACCGGGAGTCACTGACTCTGTACGGACTTGGAGTCAGTGCCTCTGTACAGACAGTTTGTCAGTGAATCAGGACAGACCTGGCGTCAGTGGCTCTGTAGACACCGGGTGTCAGTGCCCCTGTGCAGACCGGGATTCAATGGCTCTGTGCAGATAGGGAGTCGGTGATTCATTTCCGACTTGGAGTCAGTGGTTCTGTACAGACCGGGTGTCTGTGACTCTGCACAGACCGGGTGTCCGTGACTCTGTACAGTCGGGGAGTCATTGATTCTGTACAGACCTGTAGTCGGTGACTCTGTACAGGCCGGGAGTCAGTGACTCTGTGCAGTTCGGAATCATTCATTATGTACAGACCTGGAGTCAGCGACTCTGTACATACCGGGAGTCAGTGATTCTGTACGTACCGCAAGTCGGTGACTCTGTGAAGTCCGGCAGTCAGTGATTCTGTACGGCCCGGGAGTCAGTTACTCTGTCCAGACCTGTAGTCAGTGAATCTGCATCGAACGGAAGTCAATTACTATGTACAGAGCGGGAGTCAGTGCCTCTGTTCAGGCCGGGAGTCAGTGACTTTGTACAGACTGGCTATCAATGACACTCTGCAGACCGGGAGTCAGTGATTCTTCACAGACCGCGAGTCAATATCTTTGAACGGAACGAGAGTTCGTGACTCTGTGCAGACCTGGAGTCAGTAACACTGCACAGACCGGGAATCAGTGACTCTGTCCAGGCCGGGAGTCGGTGACTCTGTACAGAACGGAATCAGTGACTCTGTTCAGACAGTGAGTCGGTGAAACTGTGCAGACCTGCAGTCAGTAATTGTGTAGAAATCGGGTGTCAGTGACTCAGAACAGACCTGGAGTCAGTGACTCTGTAAGGACCGGGAGTCAGTGACTTTGACAGACGGGGTATCAGTGACTCTCTGCAGAGTTACTGCCTTCCGGTCTGTACAGAGTCACTGACACCGAGAGTTTGTGACTCTGTACAGACCGGAATAAGTGACTCTGTACAGACAGGGAGTCAGTGAATCTGTACATACCGGGAGTCAGTGACTCTGTAGGACCGGGAGTCACTGACTCTGTACGGACTTGGAGTCAGTGCCTCTGTACAGACAGTTTGTCAGTGAATCAGGACAGACCTGGCGTCAGTGGCTCTGTAGACACCGGGTGTCAGTGCCCCTGTGCAGACCGGGATTCAATGGCTCTGTGCAGATAGGGAGTCGGTGATTCATTTCCGACTTGGAGTCAGTGGTTCTGTACAAACCGGGTGTCTGTGACTCTGCACAGACCGGGTGTCCGTGACTCTGTACAGTCGGGGAGTCATTGATTTTGTACAGACCTGGAGTCGGTGACTCTGTACAGGCCGGGAGTCAGTGACTCTGTGCAGTTCGGAATCATTCATTATGTGCAGACCTGGAGTCAGCGACTCTGCACATACCGGGAGTCAGTGATTCTGTACGTACCGCAAGTCGGTGACTCTGTGAAGTCCGGCAGTCAGTGATTCTGTACGGCCCGGGAGTCAGTTACTCTGTCCAGACCTGTAGTCAGTGAATCTGCATCGAACGGAAGTCAATTACTATGTACAGAGCGGGAGTCAGTGCCTCTGTTCAGACCGGGAGTCAGTGACTTTGTACAGACTGGCTATCAATGACACTCTGCAGACCGGGAGTCAGTGATTCTTCACAGACCGCGAGTCAATATCTTTGAACGGAATGAGAGTTCGTGACTCTGTGCAGACCTGGAGTCAGTAACACTGCACAGAACGGGAATCAGTGACTCTGTCCAGGCCGGGAGTCGGTGACTCTGTCCAGAACGGAATCAGTGACTCTGTTCAGACAGTGAGTCGGTGAAACTGTGCAGACCTGCAGTCAGTAATTGTGTGCAGATCGGGTGTCAGTGACTCAGTGCAGACCTGGAGTCAGTGACTCTGTAAGGACCGGGAGTCAGTGACTTTGTACAGACGGGGTGTCAGTGACTCTCTGCAGAGTTACTGCCTTCCGGTCTGTACAGAGTCACTGACACCGAGAGTTCGTGACTCTGTACAGACCGGAATCAGTGACTCTGTACAGACAGGGAGTCAGTGAATCTGTACATACCGAGAGTCAGTGAATCTGTACAGACCGGGAGTCAGTGACTCTGTAGGACCGGGAGTCACTGACTCTGTACGGACTTGGAGTCAGTGCCTCTGTACAGACAGTTTGTCAGTGAATCAGGACAGACCAGGCGTCAGTGGCTCTGTAGAGACCGGGTGTCAGTGCCCCTGTGCACACCGTGATTCAATGGCTCTGTGCAGATAGGGAGTCGGTGATTCTTTTCGGACTTGAAGTCGGTGACTCTGTGCAGACCGGAAGTCAGTGTCTCTGCATAGACCGGAAGTCAGTTACTCGGTACAGACCGGGAGTCAGTGACTCTGTGCATAGCGGTATTCAATATCTCTCTGCAGACCGGGAGTTAGTGGCTTTATGCAGACCGGAATCAGTGACTCTGTACAGACCGGGTGTCAGTGAGTCTTTACAGAGCGGGAGTCAGTAACTGTGAACAGACCGTCCGTTAGTGACTCTGTCCAACCGGGAGTCAGTGACGGTGTACGACTGGGATTCAGTGATGCTGTGCACACCTGGAGTCAGTAATTCTGAACAGACCGGGAGTCAGTTACTCAGTATAGAACGGGAGTCAATTATTCTGTACAGGCCTTGTGTCTGCGACTCTGTGCAGTTCGGAATCATTGATTATTCACAGACCTGGTGTCAGCGACACTGTACAGAGCGGGAGTCAGTGATTCTGTACCAACCGGAAGTCGGTTACTCTGTACAGACCGGAATCAGTGACTCTGTTCAGATAGTGAGTCAGTGAATCTGAACTGACCTGCAGTCAGTGGCTTTGTACAGGCCGGGTGTCAGTGACTCTTTACAGACCTGGTTTCAATGGGTTTTCAGAGATCGGGAGTCAGTAAGTCTGTACATACCGGGAGTCAGTGACTCGGAACAGGCCGGGCAGTCAGTGAATCTGTACAGATCGGAATCATTGACTCTGTACAGAGAGGGAGTCAGTGGCTCTGTACAGACCGGTAGTCAGTGGCTCTGTAAGACCGGGCATCAGTAACTCTGTACAGTCCTGCAGTCAGTGACACTGTGCAGACCGGAATCAGTGAATCTGTACAGGCCGGGAGTCCGTGACTCTGTATGGACCGAAATCAGTGACTCTTTTCAGACAGTGAGTCAGTGAACCTGTGCAGACCTGGAGTCAGTGGCTCTCTACAGATCGGGTGTCAATGACTCTGTACAGACCGAAGTCAGTGACTCTGTACAGACCGGGCGTCAGTGACTCCGTTCAGACCCGGAGTCTGTGAGTCTGTACAGACCGGGAGTCAGTGACACTGTACAGTCGGGGAGTCATTGATTCTGTACAGACCTGGAGTCAGTTACTCTGTCAAGACCGGGATCAGTGAATCTGCATCGACCGGAAGTCAATTACTGTGTACAGACCGGGAGTCAGTAACTCTGAACAGACCGACTGTTAGTGACTCTGTCCAACCGCGAGCCAGTGACGCTGTCCGACTGGGATTCAGTGATGCTGTGCACACCTGGAGTCATTGATTCTGCACAGACCTGGAGTCAGTTACTCTGCATAGAACGGGAGTCAATTACTCTGTACAGGCCAGGTGTCAGAGACTCTGTGCAGTTCGGAATCATTGATTATTTACAGACCTGGAGTCAGCGACTCTGAACAGAGCGGGAGTCAGTGATTCTGTTCCGACCGCAAGTCGGTTACTCTGTACAGACCGGAATCAGTGACTCTGTTCAGACATTGAGTCAGTGAATTTGAAGTGACCTGCAGTCAGTGGCTTTGCACAGGCCGGGTGTCAGTGACTCTTTACAGACCGGGTTTCAATGGGTTTTCAGAGATCGGGAGTCAGTAAGTCTGTACATACCTGGAGTCAGTGACTCGGAACAGGCCGGGGAGTCAGTGAATCTGTACAGATCGCAATCATTGACTCTGTACAGACCGGGAGTCAGTGACTCTGTTCAGACCGGGAGTCAGTGACTTTGTACAAACTGGGTATCAATGACTCGCTGCAGACCGGGAGTCAGTGATTCTTCACAGACCGGGAGTCAGTGACTCTGTCCAGGCCGGGAGTCGGTGACTCTGTCCAGAACGGAATCAGTGACTAAGTTCAGACAGTGAATCAGTGAAACTGTGCAGACCTGGAGTCAGTGACTGTGTACAGATCGGGTTTCAGTGACTCTGTACAGACCGGGAATCAGTGACTTTGTACAGACGTGGTGTCAGTGACTCTCTGCAGAGTCACGGCCTTCCGGTCCGTACAGAGTCACTGACACCGAGAGTTCGTTACTCTGTGCAGAACGGAATCAGTGACTCTGTCCAGACAGGCAGTCAGTGAATCTGTACATACCGGGAGTCAGTGACTCTGTCGGACCGGGAGTCACTGACTCTGTACTGACCTGGAGTCAGTGTCACTGTGCAGACAGTTAGTCAGTAAATCTGTACAGACCTGGAGTCAGTGTCCCTGTGCAGACCGGGATAAAATGGCTCTGTGCAGGCCGGGAGTCGGTGATTCTGTACGGACTTGAAGTCGGTGACTGTGCAGACCGGAAGTCAATGACTCTGCATGGACCGGAAGTCAGTTACTCTGTACAGACCGGGAGTCAGTGACTCTGTGCATAGCGGGGTTTCGTGAATCTCCAGACCTGGAGTCAGTGAAAATGTACTGACCGGGAGTTAGTGGCTCTGTGCAGACCAGAAGTCAGTGATTCTGTCCAGACCGGAATCAGTGACTCTGTGCAGACAGTGAGTTGGTGAATCTGCACTGACCTGGAGTCAGTGGCTCTGTACAGACCGGGTGTCTGTGACTCTGCACAGACCGGGTGTCCGTGACTCTGCACAGTCGGGGAGTCATTGATTCTGTGGAGACCTGGAGTCGGTGACTCTGTACATGCCGGGAGTCAGTGACTCTGTACAGTTCGGAATCATTCATTATGTACAGACCTGGAGTCAGCGACTCTGTACAGACCGGGAGTCAGTGATTCTGTACGTATCGCAAGTCGGTGACTCTGTACAGACCGGCAGTCAGTGATTCTGTACGGCCCTGTAGTCAGTTGCTCTGTCCAGACCGGGAGTCAGTGAATCTGCATCGACCGGAAGTCAATTACTATGTACAGAGCGGGAGTCAGTGCCTCTGTTCAGACCGGGAGTCAGTGACTTTGGACAGACTGGGTATCAATGACTCTCTGCAGACCGGGAGTCAGTGATTCTTCACAGACCGTGAGTCAATATCTTTGAACGGAACGAGAGTTCGTGACTCTGTGCAGACCTGGAGTCAGTGACACTGCACAGACCGGGAGTCAGTGACTCTGTCCAGGCGGGGAGTCGGTGACTCTGTCCAGAACGGATTCAGAGACCATGTTCAGACAGTGAATCAGTGAAACTGTGCAGACCTGGAGTCAGTGTCTGTGTCCATATCGGGTGTCAGTGACTCTGTACAGACCGGGAATCAGTGACTTTGTACAGACGTGGTGTCAGTGACTCTCTGCAGAATCACTGCCTTCCGCTCTGTACAGAGTCACTGACACCGAGAGTTCGTGACTCTGTGCAGACCGGAATCAGTGACTCTGTACAGACAGGCAGTCAGTGAATCTGTACATATGGAGAGTCAGTGAATCTGTGCAGACCGGGAGTCAGTGACTCTGTAGGACCGGGAGTCACTGACTCTGTGCTGACCTGGAGTCAGTGTCTCTGTGCAGACAGTTTGTCAGTGAATCAGGACAGCACTGGCGTCAGTGGCTCTGTAGAGACCGGGTGTCAGTGCCCCTGTGCACACCGTGATTCAATGGCTCTGTGCAGATAGGGAGTCGGTGATTCTTTTCGGACTTGAAGTCGGTGACTCTGTGCAGACCGGAAGTCAGTGTCTCTGCATGGACTGGAATTCAGTTGCTCGGTACAGACCGGGAGTCAGTGACTCTGTGCATAGCGGGAGTCAGAGAATCTGTGCAGACCGGGAGTTAGTGTCTTTGTGCAGACCGGAATCAGTGACTCTGTACAGACCGGGAGTCAGTGATTCTCTACAGAGCGGGAGTCAGTGATTCTGTCCAGACCGGGTGTCAGTGAGTCTTTACAGAGCGGGAGTCAGTAACTCTGAACAGACCGACTGTTAGTGACTCTGTCCAACCGGGAGTCAGTGACGCTGTACGACTAGGATTCAGTGATGCTGTGCACACCTGGAGTCAGTGATTCTGCACAGACCGGGAGCCAGTTACTCTGTGTCGAACGGGAGTCAATTATTCTGTTCAGGACGGGTGTCTGCGACTCTGTGCAGTTCGGAATCATTGATTATTTACAGACCTTGAGTCAGCGATACTGCACAGAGCGGTAGTCAGTGATTCTGTGCCGACCGGAAGACGGTTACTCTGTACAGACCGGAATCAGTGACTCTGTTCAGACAGTGAGTCAGTGAATCTGAACTGACCTGCAGTCAGTGGCTTTGTACAGGCCGGGTGTCAGTGACTCTTTACAGACCGGGTTTCAATGGGTTTTCAGAGATCGGGAGTCAGTAAGTCTGTACATACCGGGAGTCAGTGACTCGGAACAGGCCGGGGAGTCAGTGAATCTGTACAGATCGGAATCATTGACTCTGTACAGAGAGGGAATCAGTTGCTCTGTACAGACCGGTAGTCAGTGGCTCTGTAAGACCGGGCATCAGTAATTCTGTACAGTCCTGCAGGCAGTGACACTGTGCAGACCGGAATCAGTGAATCTGTACAGGCCGGGAGTCCGTGACTCTGTATGGACCGGAATAAGTGACTCTTTTCAGACAGTGAGTCAGTGAACCTGTGCAGACCTGGAGTCAGTGGCTCTCTGCAGATCGGTTGTCAATGACTCTGTGCAGACCGAAGTCAGTGACTCTGTTGAGACCGGGAGTCAGCGACTTTGTAAGACCGGGAGTTAGTAACACTGTACAGACCGGGCGTCAGTGACTCCGTACAGACCCGGAGTCTGTGAGTCTGTACAGACCGGGAGTCAGTGACTCTGTATAGAACGGGAGTCAATTATTCTGTACAGGCCTTGTGTCTGCGACTCTGTGCAGTTCGGAATCATTGATTATTCAAAGACCTGGAGTCAGCGACACTGTACAGAGCGGGAGTCAGTGATTCTGTACCGACCGGAAGTCAATAACTCTGTACAGACCGGAATCAGTGACTCTGTTCAGACCCGGAGTCTGTGAGTCTGTACAGACCGGGAGTCAGTGACTCTGCACAGTCGGGGAGTCATTGATTCTGTACAGACCTGGAGTCTGTGACTCTGTACAGACCGTCAGTCAGTGATTCTGTACGGCGCGGGAGTCAGTTACTCTGTCCAGACCGGGAGTCAGTGAATCTGCATCGACCGGAAGTCAATTACTATGTACAGACCGGGAGTCAGTGACTCTGTTCAGACCGGGAGTCAGTGATTTTGTCCAGACCGGGTGTCAGTGAGTCTTTATAGACCGGGATTCAGTAACTCTGAACAGACCGACTGTTAGTGACTCTGTCCAAACGCGAGCCAGTGACGCTGTCCGACTGGGATTCAGTGATGCTGTGCACACCTGGAGTCATTGATTCTGCACAGACCTGGAGTCAGTTACTCTGCATAGAACGGGAGTGAATTACTCTGCACAGGCCGGGTGTCAGCGATTCTGTGCAGTTCGGAATCATTGATTATTTACAGACCTGGAGTCAGCGACTCTGTACAGAGCGGGAGTCAGTGATTCTGTTCCGACCGCAAGTCGTTTACTCTGTACAGACCGGAATCGGTGACTCTGTTCAGACAGTGAGTCAGTTAATCTGAACTGACCTGCAGTCAGTGGCTTTGTACAGGCCGGGTGTCAGTGACTCTTTACAGACCGGGTTTCAATGGGTTTTCAGAGATCGGGAGTCAGTAAGTCTGTACATACCGGGAGTCAGTGACTCGGAACAGGCCGGGGAGTCAGTGAATCTGTACAGATCGCAATCATTGACTCTGTACAGACCGGGAGTCAGTGACTCTGTTCAGGCCGGGAGTCAGTGACTTTGTACAAACTGGGTATCAATGACTCGCTGCAGACCGGGAGTCAGTGACACTGTGCAGACCGGAATCAGTGAATCTGTACAGGCCGGAAGTCCGTGACTCTGTATGGCCCGGAATCAGTGACTCTTTTCAGACAGTGAGTCAGTGAACCTGTGCAGACCTGGAGTCAGTGGCTCTCTGCAGATCGCTTGTCAATGACACTGTGCAGACCGAAGTCAGTGACTCTGTTGAGACCGGGAGTCAGCGGCTTTGTAAGACTGGGATTCAGTAACTCTGTACAGACCGGGCGTCAGTGACTCCGTACAGACCCGGAGTCTGTGAGTCTGTACAGACCGGGAGTCAGTGACTCTGTACAGACCGGGTTTCAGTGATTCTTTACAGACCGGGAGTCAGGAACTCTGAACAGACCGAGTGTTAATGAAACTGTCCAACCGGAAGTCTTTGACTCTGTACAGACCGGAATCAGTAACTATGTCCGGTCCTGCAGTCAGTGGCTCTGTACAGACAGGGAAACAGTGAATCGCTACAGGCTGGCAGTCCGTGACTCTGTATGGACCGGAATCAGTTACTCTTTTCAGACAGTGAGTCAGTGAACCTGTGCAGACCAGGATTCACTGGCTCTTTACAGATCGGGTGTCAGTGACTCTGTACAGACCGGAAGTCAGTGACTCTGTACAGACCGGGCGTCAGTGACTCCGTACAGACCGGGAATCTGTCAGTCTGTACAGGCCGGGAGTCAGTCACACTGTGCAGTCAGTGTGTCAGTGATGCTGCACAGACCTGGAGTCAGTGACACTGCACAGACCGGGAGTCAGTTACTCTGTGCAGTTCGGAATCATTGATTATATACACACCTGGAGTCAGCGACTCTGTGCAGAGCGGGAGTCAGTGAATCTGCACAGGCCGGGAGTCCGTGACTCTGTATTGAACGGAATCAGTGAATCTGTTAAGACAGTGAGTCAGTGAAACTATGCAGACCTGGATTCAGTGGCTCTGTACAGATCGGGTGTCAGTGACTCTGTACAGACTGGACGTCAGTGACTGTGTACAGGCCGGAGTCAGTGACTCTGTACAGACCTGGAGTCAGTGACTTTGTCAGGACCGGGAGTCAGTGACTTTTTACAGACGGGGTGTCAGTGTCTCTCTGCAGATTCACTGCCTTCCGGTCTGTACAGAGTCACTGACACCGAGAGTTCATGACATACCAAGAGCCAGCGATTCTGTACAGACCGGGTGTCAGTGGCGCTGTCAGACCGGGAGTCAGTAATTCTGTACAGACCGGGCGTCAGTGACTGCGTACAGACGCGGAGTCTGTGAGTCTGTACAGACCGGGAGTCAGTGACTCTGTGCAGACCGGAATCAGTGAATCTGTACAGATCGGGTATCAGTGAATCTGTACAGGCCGGGAGTCCGTGACTCTGTATGGACCGGAATCAGTGACTCGTTTCAGACAGTGAGTCAGTGAACCTGTGCAGACCCGGAGTCAGTGGCTCTCTACAGATCGGGTGTCAATGTCTCTGCACAGACCGAAGTCAGTTACTCTGTAGAAACCGGGAGTCAGTGGCTCTGTAAGACCGGGAGTCAGTAATTCTGTACAGATCGAGCGTCAGTGACTCCGTATAGACCCGGAGTCTGTGAGTCTGTAGAGACCGGGAGTCAGTGACTCTGTACAGTCGGGGTGTCATTGATTCTGTACAGACCTGGAGTCGGTGACTCTGTCCAGGCCGGGAGTCAGTGACTGTGTACAGTCGGGGAGCCATTGATTCTGTACAGACCTGGAGTCGTTGAATCTGTACAGGCCGGGAGTCAGTGACTCTGTACAGTTCGGAATCATTCATTATACACAGACCGGGAGTCAGTGAGTCTGTCCAGACAGTGAATCAGTGAAACTGTGCAGACCTGGAGTCAGTGACTCTGTAAGGACCGGAAGTCAGTGACTTTGTAAAGACGGGGAGTCGGTGACTCTGCACAGAACGGAATCAGTGACTCTGTTCAGACAGTGAATCAGTGAAACTGTGCAGACCTGGAGTCAGTGACTGTGTTAAGATCGGGTGTCAGTGACTGTACAGGTCGGGAGTCCGTGACTCTGTGTGGACCAGAATCAGTGACTCTTTTCAGACAGTGAGTCAGTGAACCTGTGCAGACCTGGAGTCAGTGGCTCTCTACAGATCGGGTGTCAATGACTCTGTACAGACCGAAGTCAGTGACTCTGTAAAGACCGGGAGTCAGCGGCTTTGTAAGACCGGGAGTCAGTAACTCTGTACAGACCGGGCGTCAGTGACTCCGTACAGACCCGGAGTCTGTGAGTCTGTACATACCGGGAGTCAGTGACTCTGTACAGACTGGACGTCAGTGACTGTGTACAGGCCGGAGTCAGTGACTCTGTACAGACCAGGAGTCAGTGACTTTGTCAGGACCGGGAGTCAGTGACTTTTTACAGACGGGGTGTCAGTGTCTCTCTGCAGAGTCACTGCCTTCCGGTCTGTACAGAGTCACTGACACCGAGAGTTCCTGACTCTGTACAGACCGGAATCAGAGATTCTGTACAGACAGGGACTAAGTAAATCTGTACATACCAAGAGCCAGCGAATCTGTGCAGACCGGGAGTCATTGACTCTGTAGGACCGGGCATCACTGACTCTGTACGGACCTGGCGTCAGTGGCTCTGTAGAGACCGGGTGTCAGTGGCGCTGTAAGACCGGGAGTCAGTAACACTGTACAGACCGGGCGTCAGTGACTGCGTACAGACGCTGAGTCTGTGAGTCTGTACAGACCGGGAGTCAGTGACTCTGTGCAGACCGGAATCAGTGAATCTGTACAGATAGGGTATCAGTGAATCTGTACAGGCCGGGAGTCCGTGACTCTGTATGGACCGGAATCAGTGACTCTTTTCAGACAGTGAGTCAGTGAACCTGTACAGACCCGGAGTCAGTGGCTCTCTACAGATCGGGTGTCAATGTCTCTGTACAGACCGAAGTCAGTTACTCTGTAGAAACCGGGAGTCAGTGGCTCTGTAAGACCGGGAGTCAGTAATTCTGTACAGATCGGGCGTCAGTGACTCCGTATAGACCCGGAGTCTGTGAGTCTGTAGAGACCGGGAGTCAGTGACTCTGTACAGTCGGGGTGTCATTGATTCTGTACAGACCTGGAGTCGGTGACACTGTCCAGGCCGGGAGTCAGTGACTGTGTACAGTCGGGGAGTCATTGATTCTGTACAGACCTGGAGTCGTTGACTCTGTACAGGCCGGCAGTCAGTGATTCTGTACGGCCCGGGAGTCAGTTACTCTGTCCAGACCGGGAATCAGTGAATCTGCATCGACCGGAAGTCAATTACCATGTACAGAGCGGGAGTCAGTGACTCTGTTCAGAGCGGGAGTCAGTGACTTTGTACAGACTGGGTATCAATGACTCTCTGCAGAACTGGAGTCAGTGACACTGCACAGACCGGGAGTCAGTGACTCTGTCCAGACAGTGAATCAGTGAAACTGTGCAGACCTGGAGTCAGTGGCTCTCTACAGATCGGGTGTCAATGACTCTGTACAGACCGAAGTCAGTGACTCTGTAGAGACCGGGAGTCAGCGGCTTTGTAAGACCGGGAGTCAGTAACTCTGTACAGACCGGGCGTCAGTGACTCCGTACAGACCCGGAGTCTGTGAGTCTGTACAGAACGGGAGTCAGTGACTCTGTACAGTCGGGGAATCATCGATTCTGTACAGACCTGGAGTCGGTGACTCTGGACAGACTGGCAGTCAGTGATTCTGTACGGCGCGGGAGTCAGTGATTCTGCACAGACCGGGAGTCAGTTACTCTGTATAGAACGGGAGTCAATTACTCTGTACATACCGGGTGTCAGCGACTCTGTGCAGTTCGGAATCATTGATTATTTACAGACTGGAGTCAGCGACTCTGTACAGAGCGGGAGTCAGTGATTCTGTCCCGACCGGAAGTCGGTTACTCTGTGCAGACCGGAATCAGTGACTCTGTTCAGACAGTGAGTCAGTGAATCTGAACTGACCTGCAGTCAGTGGCTTTGTACAGGTCGGGTGTCAGTGACTCTTTAAAGACCGGGTTTCAATGGGTTTTCAGAGATCGGGAGTCAGTAAGTCTGTACATACCGGGAGTCAGTGACTCGGAACAGGCCGGGGAGTCAGTGAATCTGCACAGATCGCAATCATTGACTCTGTACAGACCGGGAGTTAGTGACTCTGTTCAGACCGGGAGTCAGTGACTTTGTACAAACTGGGTATCAATGACTCGCAGCAGACCGGGAGTCAGTGATTCTTCACAGACCGTGAGACAATAACTTTGAACGGAAAGAGAGTTCGTGACTCTGTGCAGACCTGGAGTCAGTGACACTGCACAGACCGGGAGTCAGTGACTCTGTCCAGGCCGGGAGTCGGTGACTCTGTACAGAACGGAATCAGTGACTATTTCAGACAGGGAATCACTGAAACTGTGCAGACCGAGAGTCAGTGACTGTGTACAGATCGGGTGTCAGTGACTCTGTACAGACCGGGAATCAGTGACTTTGTACAGACTTGGTGTCAGTGACTCTCTGCAGAATTACTGCCTACCGGTCTGTACAGAGTCACTGACATCGGGAGTTCGTGACTCTGTGCAGACCGGAATCAGTGACTCTGTACGGACAGACAGTCAGTGAATCTGTACATACGGAGAGTCAGTGAATCTGTGCAGACCGGGAGTCAGTGACTCTGTAGGACCGGGATTCACTGACTCTGTACTGACCTGGAGTCAGTGTCTCTGTGCAGACAGTTAGTCAGTGAATCTATACAGACCTCGAGTCAGTGTCCCTGTGCAGACCGGGATTAAATGGCTCTGTGCGGGTCGGGAGTCGGTGATTCTGTACGGACTTGAAGTGGGTGACAGTGCAGACCGGAAGTCAATGACTCGACATCGACCGGAAGTCAGTGACTCTGTGCATAGCGGGGTTCAGTGCATCTCCAGACCTGGAGGCAGTGAAAACGTACTGACCGGGAGTTAGTGGCTCTTTGCAGACCGGGAGTCAGTGATTCTGTCCAGACCGGAATCAGTGACTCTGTACAGACAGTGAGTTGGTGAATCTGCACTGACCTGGAGTCAGTGGCTCTGCACAGACCGGGTGTCTGTGACTCTGCACAGACCGGATGTCCGTGAGTCTTCATCGATCGGGAATCAGTGACTCTGTACAGACAGTGAGTTAGTGAAACTGCACAGACCTGGAGTCAGTGGCTCTGTCCAAATCGGAATCATTGACTCTGTACATTCCTGCAGTCAGTGAATCTGTACGGACCGGGAGTTAGTGACTTTGTACAGACGGGGTGTCACTGCCTTCCGGTCTGTGCAGAGTCACTGACACCGAGAGTTCGTGACTCTGTACAGACCTGGAGTCAGTGACTCTGCACAGCCCGGCAGTCAGTGACTGTGCAGGCCGGGAGTCAGTGTCTCTGTACAGACCGGAATCAGTGACTCTGTTCAGACAGTGCGTCAGTGAAACTTTGCAGACCTTGAGTCAGTTAATCTGTACAGACCGGGAGTTAGTGGCTCTGTGCAGACCAGGAGTCAATGATTCTGTCCAGACCGGGAGTCAGTGAGTCTTTACAGACCGGGAGTCAGTCACTCTGAACAGACCGAGTGTTAGTGACTCTCTCCAACCGGGAGTCAGTGACACTGTACGACCGGGAGTCAGCGACTCTGTACAGTTCGGAATCATTGATTATTTGCAGACCTGGAGTCAGCGACTCTGTACAGAGCGGGAGTCAGTGATTCTGTACGGACCGGAAGTCGGTGACTCTGTACAGACCGGAATCAGTGACTCTGTACAGGCAGTGAGTTAGTGAATCTGCACAGACCTGAAGTCAGTGGCTCGGTACAGACCGGGTGTCAATGACTCTGTACAGACCGGGTTTCAGTGAGTCTTTACAGACCGGGAGTCAGTAACTCTGAATAGACCGAGTGTGAATGACTCTGTCCAACCGGAAGTCGCTGTCTCCGTACAGACCGGAATCAGTGACTCTGCACAGACCGTTAGTCAGTGGCACTGTAAGACCCGTAATCAGTAACTCTGTACGGTCCTGCAGTCATTGACTCTGTACAGACATTGAATCAGTGAATCGCTACAGGCCGGCAGTCCGTGACTCTGTGTGGACCGGAGTCAGTTACTCTTTTCAGACAGTGAGTCAGTGAACCTGTGCAGACCTGGATTCAGTGGCACTTTACAGATCGGGTGTCAGTGGCTCTGTACAGAACGGAATCAGTGAATGTGTACAGACAGAAAGTCAGTGAATCTGTACAGGGCGTGAGTCCTTGACTCTGTATGGACCGGAATCAGTGACTCTGTTCAGACAGCGAGTCAGTGAAACAGTGCAGACCTAGAGTCAGTGAATCTGTACAGACCGGGAGTTAGTGGCTCTGTGCAGACCAGGAGTCAATGATTCTGTCCGGACCGGGAGCCAGTGCGTATTTACAGACCGGGAGTCAGTAACTCTGAACAGATCGAGTGTGAGTGACTCTGTCCAACCGGAAGTCGGTGACTCTGTTACAGACACGTAGTCAGTGGCTCTGTAAGACCCGGAATCAGTAACTCTGCACGGTCCTGCAGCCAGTGACTCTGTACAGACAGGGAATCAGTGAATCGCTACAGGCCGGGACTCCGTGACTCTGCATGGACCGGAATCAGTTACTCTTTTCCGACAGTGAGTCAGTGAACCTGCTCAGACCAGGATTCAGTGGCTCTTCACAGATCGGGTGTCATTGACTCTGTAGAGACCGGAAGTCAGTGACTCTGTAGAGACCGGGAGTCAGTGGCTCTGTAAGACTGGGAGTCAGTAACTCTGTACAGACCGGGCGTCAGTGACTCCGTACAGACCGGGAGTCTGTCAGTCTGTACAGACCGGGAGTCAGTGACACTGTGCAGTCGGGGTGTCAGTGATGCTGTACAGACCTGGAGTCAGTGACACTGCACAGACCGGGAGTCAGTTACTCTGAATAGAACGGGAGTCAATGACTCTGTTCAGGCCGGGAGTCAGCGACTCTGTGTAGTTCGGAATCATTGATTATGTAGAAACCTGGAGTCAGCGACTCTGTACAGAGCGGGAGTCAGTGAATCTGTACAGGCCGGGAGTCCGTGACTCTGTATGGACCGGAATCAGTGACTCTGTTAAGACAGTGAATCAGTGAAACTATGCAGACCTGGAGTCAGTGGCTCTGTACAGATGGGGTGTCAGTGACTCTGTACAGACTGGACGTCAGTGATTGTGGACAGGCCAGAGTCAGTGACTCTGTACAGACCTGGAGTCATTGGCTCTGTCAGGACCGGGAGTCAGTGACGTTTTACAGACGAGGTGTCAGTGTCTCTCTGCAGAGTCACTGCCTTCAGGACTGTATATAGTCACTGACACCGAGAGTTCCTGACTCTGTACAGACCGGAATCAGTGACTCTGTACAGACAGGGAGTCAGTGAATCTGTACATACCGAGAGCCAGTGAATCTGTGCAGACCGGGAGTCAGTGACTCTGTATGACCGGGAGTCACTGACTCTGTCCGGACCTGGCGTCAGTGGCTCTGTACAGACCGGGTGCCAGTGCCCCTGTGCAGACCGGGATTCAATTGCTCTGTGCAGACCGGGAGTCGGTGATCTGTACGGTCTTGAAGTCGGTGACTCTGTGCAGACCGGAAGTCAGTGACTCTGTACAGACCGGGAGTCAGAGACTCTGTGCATAGCGGGATTCAGTGACTCTCTGCAGTCCTGGAGTCAGTGAGTCTGTACAGACCGGGATTTAGTGGCTCTGTGCAGACCGGAATCAGTGACCCTTTACAGACAGGGAGTCAGTGATTCTGTCCAGACCGGGTGTCAGTGAGTCTTAACAGACCGGGAGTCAGTAACTCTGAACAGACCGAGTGTTAGTGACTCTGTCCAACCGGGAGTCAGTGACGCTGTACGACCGGGCGTCAGTGATGCTGTGCAGACCTGGAGTCAGTGATTCTGCACACAACGGGAGTCAGTTACTCTGTATGGAACGGGAGTCAATTACTCTGTACAGGCCGGGAGTCAGCGACTCTGTGCAGTTCGGATTCATTGATTATTTGCAGACCTGGTGTCAGCGACTCTGTCCATTTCGGGAGTCAGTGATTCTGCACCGACCGGAAGTCGGTTACTCTGTACAGACCGGAATCAGTGACTCTGTTCAGACAGTGAGTCAGTGAATCTGAACTGACCTGCAGTCAGTGGCTCTGTACAGGCCGGGTGTCATTGACTCTTTACAGACCGAAGTCAGTGATTCTGTCCAGACCGGGTGTCAGTGAGTCTTAACAGACCGGGAGTCAGTAACTCTGAACAGACCTGGAGTCAGTGATTCTGCACACAACGGGAGTCAGTTACTCTGTATAGAACGGGAGTCAATTACTCTGTACTGGCCGGGAGTCAGCGACTCTGTGCAGTTCGGAATCATTGATTATTTGCAGACCTGGTGTCAGCGACTCTGTCCATTTCGGGAGTCAGTGATTCTGCACCGACCGGAAGTCGGTTACTCTGTACAGACCGGAATCAGTGACTCTGTTCAGACAGTGAGTCAGTGAATCTGAACTGACCTGCAGTCAGTGGCTCTGTACAGGCCGGGTGTCAGTGACTCTTTACAGACCGGGTTTCATCGATCGGGAGTCAGTAAGTCTGTACAGACCGGGAGTCATTGACTCGGTGCAGGCCGGGTAGTGAGTGACTCTGTGCCGATCGGAATCATTGACTCTGTACAGATGGGGTATCAGTGAATCTGTACAGGCCGGGAGTCCGTGACTCTGTTTGGACCGGAATCTGTGACTCTTTTCAGACAGTGATTCAGTGAACCTGTGCAGACCTGGAGTCAGTGGCTCTCTGCAGGTCGGGTGTCAATGACTCTGTCCAGACCGAAGTCAGTGATTCTGTAGAGACCGGGAGTCAGTGGCTCTGAAAGACCGGGAGTCAGTAACTCCGTACAGACCGGGCGTCAGTGACTCCGTACAGACCCGGAGTCTGTGAGTCTGTACAGACCGGGAGTCAGTGACTCTGTACAGTCGGGGAGTCATTGATTCTGTACAGACCTGGAGTCGGTGACTCTGTCCAGGCCGGAGTCAGTGACTCTGTACAGTCGGGGAGTCATTGATTCTGTGCAGACCTGGAGTGTGACTCTGTACAGGCCGGGATTCAATGACTCTATACAGTTCGGAATCATTCATTATATGCAGACCTGGAGTCAGCGACTCTGTACTGACGGGGAGTCAGTGATTCTGTACGTACCGCAAGTCAGTGACTCTGTACAGACCGGCAGTCAGTGATTCTGTGCGGCCCGGGAGTCAGTTACTCTGTCCAGACCGTGAGTCAGTGAATCTGCATCGACCGGAAGTCAATTACTATGTACAGACCGGGAGTCACTGTCTCAGTTCAGACCGGTAGTCAGTACCTCTGCACAGACTGGGTATCAATAACTCTATGCAGACCGGGAGATAGTGATTCTTCACAGACCGGGAGTCAATAACTTTGAACGGAATGAGAGTTTGTGACTCTGCAGACCTGGAGTCAGCGATACTGCACAGACCGGGAGTCAGTGACTCTGTCCAGGCCGGGAGTCGGTGACTCTGTCCAGAACGGAATCAGTGACTCTGTTCAGACAGTGAATCAGTGAAACTGTGCAGACCTGGAGTCAGTGACTGTGTACAGATCGGGTGTCAGTGATTCTGTACAGACCTGGAGTCAGTGACTCTGTAAGGACCGGGAGTCAGTGAATTTGTACAGACGGGGTATCAGTGACTCTGCAGAGTCACTGCTTTCCGGTCTGTACAGAGTCACTGACACCGAGAGTTCGTGACTCTGTACAGACCGGAATCAGTGACTCTGCACAGACAGGGAGTCAGTGAAACTGTACATACCGAGAGTCAGTGAATCTGTGCAGACCGGGAGTCAGTGACACTGTGGGACCGGGAGTCACTGACTCTGTACAGATCGGGAGTCACTGACTCTGTACGGACCTGGAGTCAGTGTCTCTGTACAGACAGTTAGTCAGTGAATCTGTGCAGACCTGGCCTCAGTGGCTCTGTACAGAGCGGGTGTCAGTGACTCTGTACAGACCTGGAGTCAGTGTCCCTGTGCAGACCGGGATTCAATGGCTCTGTGCAGACCGGAAGTCAGTGACTCTCCATCGACAGGAAGTCAGTTAATCTCTACAGACCGGGAGTCAGTGACTCTGTGCATTGCGGGATACAGTGATTCTCTGCAGACCTACAATCAGTGAATCTGTATAGACCGGGAGTTCGTGAATCTGCACAGACCTGGAATCAGTGGCTCTGTACAGACCGGTTGACAGTGAGTCTTCATCGATCGGGAATCAGTGAATCTGTACAGACAGTGAGTCAGTGAATCTGCACAGACCTGGATTCATTGACTCAGTACAGATCGGAATCATTGACTCTGTGCATTCCTGCAGTCAGTGACTCTGTACGGACCGGGAGTTAGTGCCTTTGTACAGACGGGGTGTCAGTGACTCTCAACAGAGTCACTGCCTTCCGGTCTGTACAGAGTCACTGACACCGAGAGTTCCTGACTCTGTACAGACCTGGAGTCAGTGACTCTGAACAGACCGGGTGTCAGTGACTGTACAGGCCGGGAGTCAGTGTCTCTGTACGAACCGGGAGTCGGTGACACTGTGCAGACTGGGAGTTAGGGACGCTGTAAAGACCAAAGTCAGTGTCTCTGTATCGACCACGAGTCAGTGACTCTGTACAAGTCGGTCGTCAGTGATTCTGTCCAGACGGGGAGTCATTGATTCTGTATAGACCTCCAGTCAGTGACTCTATGCAGACCGGTAGTCAGTGAGTCTGTCATACCGGGAATCAGTGATTCTGTACAGACCTGGAGTCAGTACCTCTGCACAGACCGGGAGTCAGTGGCTCTGTGCAGACAGGGAGTCAGTGATTCTTCACAGACCGGGAGTCAATAACTTTGAACTGAACGAGAGTTAGTGACTCTGTGCAGACCTGGAGTCAGTGACACTGCATAGACCGGGAGTCAGTGTCTCTGTACAGACCGGAATCAGTGACTCTGTTCAGACAGTGCGTCAGTGAAACTTTGCAGACCTTGAGTCAGTTAATCTGTACAGACCGGGAGTTAGTGGCTCTGTGCAGACCAGGAGTCAATGATTCTGTCCAGACCGGGAGTCAGTGAGTCTTTACAGACCGGGAGTCAGTCACTCTGAACAGACCGAGTGTTAGTGACTCTCTCCAACCGGGAGTCAGTGACACTGTACGACCGGGAGTCAGCGACTCTGTACAGTTCGGAATCGTTGATTATTTGCAGACCTGGAGTCAGCGACTCTGTACAGAGCGGGAGTCAGTGATTCTGTACGGACCGGAAGTCGGTGACTCTGTACAGACCGGAATCAGTGACTCTGTACAGGCAGTGAGTTAGTGAATCTGCACAGACCTGGAGTCAGTGGCTCGGTACAGACCGGGTGTCAATGACTCTGTACAGACCGGGTTTCAGTGAGTCTTTACAGACCGGGAGTCAGTAACTCTGAATAGACCGAGTGTGAATGACTCTGTCCAACCGGAAGTCGCTGTCTCCGTACAGACCGGAATCAGTGACTCTGCACAGACCGTTAGTCAGTGGCACTGTAAGACCCGTAATCAGTAACTCTGTACGGTCCTGCAGTCATTGACTCTGTACAGACATTGAATCAGTGAATCGCTACAGGCCGGCAGTCCGTGACTCTGTGTGGACCGGAGTCAGTTACTCTTTTCAGACAGTGAGTCAGTGAACCTGTGCAGACCTGGATTCAGTGGCACTTTACAGATCGGGTGTCAGTGGCTCTGTACAGAACGGAATCAGTGAATGTGTACAGACAGAAAGTCAGTGAATCTGTACAGGGCGTGAGTCCTTGACTCTGTATGGACCGGAATCAGTGACTCTGTTCAGACAGCGAGTCAGTGAAACAGTGCAGACCTAGAGTCAGTGAATCTGTACAGACCGGGAGTTAGTGGCTCTGTGCAGACCAGGAGTCAATGATTCTGTCCGGACCGGGAGCCAGTGCGTATTTACAGACCGGGAGTCAGTAACTCTGAACAGATCGAGTGTGAGTGACTCTGTCCAACCGGAAGTCGGTGACTCTGTTACAGACACGTAGTCAGTGGCTCTGTAAGACCCGGAATCAGTAACTCTGCACGGTCCTGCAGCCAGTGACTCTGTACAGACAGGGAATCAGTGAATCGCTACAGGCCGGGACTCCGTGACTCTGCATGGACCGGAATCAGTTACTCTTTTCCGACAGTGAGTCAGTGAACCTGCTCAGACCAGGATTCAGTGGCTCTTCACAGATCGGGTGTCATTGACTCTGTAGAGACCGGAAGTCAGTGACTCTGTAGAGACCGGGAGTCAGTGGCTCTGTAAGACTGGGAGTCAGTAACTCTGTACAGACCGGGCGTCAGTGACTCCGTACAGACCGGGAGTCTGTCAGTCTGTACAGACCGGGAGTCAGTGACACTGTGCAGTCGGGGTGTCAGTGATGCTGTACAGACCTGGAGTCAGTGACACTGCACAGACCGGGAGTCAGTTACTCTGAATAGAACGGGAGTCAATGACTCTGTTCAGGCCGGGAGTCAGCGACTCTGTGTAGTTCGGAATCATTGATTATGTAGAAACCTGGAGTCAGCGACTCTGTACAGAGCGGGAGTCAGTGAATCTGTACAGGCCGGGAGTCCGTGACTCTGTATGGACCGGAATCAGTGACTCTGTTAAGACAGTGAATCAGTGAAACTATGCAGACCTGGAGTCAGTGGCTCTGTACAGATGGGGTGTCAGTGACTCTGTACAGACTGGACGTCAGTGACTGTGGACAGGCCAGAGTCAGTGACTCTGTACAGACCTGGAGTCATTGGCTCTGTCAGGACCGGGAGTCAGTGACGTTTTACAGACGAGGTGTCAGTGTCTCTCTGCAGAGTCACTGCCTTCAGGACTGTATATAGTCACTGACACCGAGAGTTCCTGACTCTGTACAGACCGGAATCAGTGACTCTGTACAGACAGGGAGTCAGTGAATCTGTACATACCGAGAGCCAGTGAATCTGTGCAGACCGGGAGTCAGTGACTCTGTATGACCGGGAGTCACTGACTCTGTCCGGACCTGGCGTCAGTGGCTCTGTACAGACCGGGTGCCAGTGCCCCTGTGCAGACCGGGATTCAATTGCTCTGTGCAGACCGGGAGTCGGTGATCTGTACGGTCTTGAAGTCGGTGACTCTGTGCAGACCGGAAGTCAGTGACTCTGTACAGACCGGGAGTCAGAGACTCTGTGCATAGCGGGATTCAGTGACTCTCTGCAGTCCTGGAGTCAGTGAGTCTGTACAGACCGGGATTTAGTGGCTCTGTGCAGACCGGAATCAGTGACCCTTTACAGACAGGGAGTCAGTGATTCTGTCCAGACCGGGTGTCAGTGAGTCTTAACAGACCGGGAGTCAGTAACTCTGAACAGACCGAGTGTTAGTGACTCTGTCCAACCGGGAGTCAGTGACGCTGTACGACCGGGCGTCAGTGATGCTGTGCAGACCTGGAGTCAGTGATTCTGCACACAACGGGAGTCAGTTACTCTGTATGGAACGGGAGTCAATTACTCTGTACAGGCCGGGAGTCAGCGACTCTGTGCAGTTCGGAATCATTGATTATGCACAGACCTGGTGTCAGCGACTCTGTCCATTTCGGGAGTCAGTGATTCTGCACCGACCGGAAGTCGGTTACTCTGTACAGACCGGAATCAGTGACTCTGTTCAGACAGTGAGTCAGTGAATCTGAACTGACCTGCAGTCAGTGGCTCTGTACAGGCCGGGTGTCATTGACTCTTTACAGATCGAAGTCAGTGATTCTGTCCAGACCGGGTGTCAGTAACTCTGAACAGACCGAGTGTTAGTGACTCTGTCCAACCGGGAGTCAGTGACGCTGTACGACCGGGCGTCAGTGATGCTGTGCAGACCTGGAGTCAGTGATTCTGCACACAACGGGAGTCAGTTACTCTGTATGGAACGGGAGTCAATTACTCTGTACAGGCCGGGAGTCAGCGACTCTGTGCAGTTCGGAATCATTGATTATGCACAGACCTGGTGTCAGCGACTCTGTCCATTTCGGGAGTCAGTGATTCTGCACCGACCGGAAGTCGGTTACTCTGTACAGACCGGAATCAGTGACTCTGTTCAGACAGTGAGTCAGTGAATCTGAACTGACCTGCAGTCAGTGGCTCTGTACAGGCCGGGTGTCATTGACTCTTTACAGATCGAAGTCAGTGATTCTGTCCAGACCGGGTGTCAGTGAGTCTTAACAGACCGGGAGTCAGTAACTCTGAACAGACCTGGAGTCAGTGATTCTGCACACAACGGGAGTCAGTTACTCTGTATAGAACGGGAGTCAATTACTCTGTACTGGCCGGGAGTCAGCGACTCTGTGCAGTTCGGAATCATTGATTATTTGCAGACCTGGTGTCAGCGACTCTGTCCATTTCGGGAGTCAGTGATTCTGCACCGACCGGAAGTCGGTTACTCTGTACAGACCGGAATCAGTGAATCTGTTCAGACAGTGAGTCAGTGAATCTGAACTGACCTGCAGTCAGTGGCTCTGTACAGGCCGGGTGTCAGTGACTCTTTACAGACCGGGTTTCATCGATCGGGAGTCAGTAAGTCTGTACAGACCGGGAGTCATTGACTCGGTGCAGGCCGGGTAGTGAGTGACTCTGTGCCGATCGGAATCATTGACTCTGTACAGATGGGGTATCAGTGAATCTGTACAGGCCGGGAGTCCGTGACTCTGTTTGGACCGGAATCTGTGACTCTTTTCAGACAGTGATTCAGTGAACCTGTGCAGACCTGGAGTCAGTGGCTCTCTGCAGGTCGGGTGTCAATGACTCTGTCCAGACCGAAGTCAGTGATTCTGTAGAGACCGGGAGTCAGTGGCTCTGAAAGACCGGGAGTCAGTAACTCCGTACAGACCGGGCGTCAGTGACTCCGTACAGACCCGGAGTCTGTGAGTCTGTACAGACCGGGAGTCAGTGACTCTGTACAGTCGGGGAGTCATTGATTCTGTACAGACCTGGAGTCGGTGACTCTGTCCAGGCCGGAGTCAGTGACTCTGTACAGTCGGGGAGTCATTGATTCTGTGCAGACCTGGAGTGTGACTCTGTACAGGCCGGGATTCAATGACTCTATACAGTTCGGAATCATTCATTATATGCAGACCTGGAGTCAGCGACTCTGTACTGACGGGGAGTCAGTGATTCTGTACGTACCGCAAGTCAGTGACTCTGTACAGACCGGCAGTCAGTGATTCTGTGCGGCCCGGGAGTCAGTTACTCTGTCCAGACCGTGAGTCAGTGAATCTGCATCGACCGGAAGTCAATTACTATGTACAGACCGGGAGTCACTGTCTCAGTTCAGACCGGTAGTCAGTACCTCTGCACAGACTGGGTATCAATAACTCTATGCAGACCGGGAGATAGTGATTCTTCACAGACCGGGAGTCAATAACTTTGAACGGAATGAGAGTTTGTGACTCTGCAGACCTGGAGTCAGCGATACTGCACAGATCGGGAGTCAGTGACTCTGTCCAGGCCGGGAGTCGGTGACTCTGTCCAGAACGGAATCAGTGACTCTGTTCAGACAGTGAATCAGTGAAACTGTGCAGACCTGGAGTCAGTGACTGTGTACAGATCGGGTGTCAGTGATTCTGTACAGACCTGGAGTCAGTGACTCTGTAAGGACCGGGAGTCAGTGAATTTGTACAGACGGGGTGTCAGTGACTCTGCAGAGTCACTGCTTTCCGGTCTGTACAGAGTCACTGACACCGAGAGTTCGTGACTCTGTACAGACCGGAATCAGTGACTCTGCACAGACAGGGAGTCAGTGAAACTGTACATACCGAGAGTCAGTGAATCTGTGCAGACCGGGAGTCAGTGACACTGTGGGACCGGGAGTCACTGACTCTGTACAGACCGGGAGTCACTGACTCTGTACGGACCTGGAGTCAGTGTCTCTGTACAGACAGTTAGTCAGTGAATCTGTGCAGACCTGGCCTCAGTGGCTCTGTACAGAGCGGGTGTCAGTGACTCTGTACAGACCTGGAGTCAGTGTCCCTGTGCAGACCGGGATTCAATGGCTCTGTGCAGACCGGAAGTCAGTGACTCTCCATCGACAGGAAGACAGTTAATCTCTACAGACCGGGAGTCAGTGACTCTGTGCATTGCGGGATACAGTGATTCTCTGCAGACCTACAATCAGTGAATCTGTATGGACCGGGAGTTCGTGAATCTGCACAGACCTGGAATCAGTGGCTCTGTACAGACCGGTTGACAGTGAGTCTTCATCGATCGGGAATCAGTGAATCTGTACAGACAGTGAGTCAGTGAATCTGCACAGACCTGGATTCATTGACTCAGTACAGATCGGAATCATTGACTCTGTGCATTCCTGCAGTCAGTGACTCTGTACGGACCGGGAGTTAGTGACTTTGTACAGACGGGGTGTCAGTGACTCTCAACAGAGTCACTGCCTTCCGGTCTGTACAGAGTCACTGACACCGAGAGTTCCTGACTCTGTACAGACCTGGAGTCAGTGACTCTGAACAGACCGGGTGTCAGTGACTGTACAGGCCGGGAGTCAGTGTCTCTGTACGAACCGGGAGTCGGTGACACTGTGCAGACTGGGAGTTAGGGACGCTGTAAAGACCAAAGTCAGTGTCTCTGTATCGACCACGAGTCAGTGACTCTGTACAAGTCGGTCGTCAGTGATTCTGTCCAGACGGGGAGTCATTGATTCTGTATAGACCTCCAGTCAGTGACTCTATGCAGACCGGTAGTCAGTGAGTCTGTCATACCGGGAATCAGTGATTCTGTACAGACCTGGAGTCAGTACCTCTGCACAGACCGGGAGTCAGTGGCTCTGTGCAGACAGGGAGTCAGTGATTCTTCACAGACCGGGAGTCAATAACTTTGAACTGAACGAGAGTTAGTGACTCTGTGCAGACCTGGAGTCAGTGACACTGCATAGACCGGGAGTCAGTGACTCTGTCCAGGCCGGGAGTCGGTGACTCTGTCCAGAACGGAATCAGTGACTCTGTTCAGACAGTGAATCAGTGAAACTGTGCAGACCTGGAGTCAGTGACTGTGTACAGATCGGGTGTCAGTGATTCTGTACAGACCTGGAGTCAGTGACTCTGTCAGGACCTGGAGTCAGTGACTTTGTCCAGACGAGGTGTCAGTGACTCTCTGCAGAGTCACTGCCTTCCGGTCTGTACAGAGTCACTGACACCGAGAGTTCGTGACTCTGTACAGAGCGGAATCAGTGACTCTGTGCAGACAGGGAATCAGTGAATCTGTACAGACAGGGAGTCAGTGAATCTGTACATACCGAGAGCCAGTGAATCTGTACAGACCGGGAGTCAGTGACTCTGTATCACCGGGTGTCACTGACTCTGTCCGGACCTGGCGTCAGTAGCTCTGTACAGACCGGGTGCCAGTGCCCCTGTGCAGACCGGGATTCAATGGCTCTGTGCAGACCGGGAGTCGGTGACTCTGTCCGGATTGAAGTCGGTGACTCTGTGCAGACCGGAAGTCAGTGACTCTGTACAGACCGGGAGTCAGAGACTCTGTGCATAGCGGGATTCAGTGACTCTCTGCATTCCTGGAGTCAGTGAGTCTGTACAGACCGGGATTTAGTGGTTCTGTGCAGACCGGAATCAGTGACCCTTTACAGACAGGGAGTCAGTGATTCTGTCAAGACCGGATGTCAGTGAGTCTTAACAGACCGGGAGTCAGTAACTCTGAACAGACCGAGTGTTAGTGACTCTGTCCAACCGGGAGTCAGTGACGCTGTACGACCGGGCGTCAGTGATGCTGTGCAGACCTGTAGTCAGTGATTCTGCACACAACGGGAGTCAGTTACTCTGCATAGAACGGGAGTCAATTACTCTGTACAGGCCGGGAGTCAGCGACTCTGTGCAGTTCGGAATCATTGATTAATTGCAGACCTGGTGTCAGCGACTCTGTCCAGAGCGGCAGTCAGTAATTCTGCACCGACCGGAAGTCGGTTACTCTGTACAGACAGTGAGTCAGTGAATCTGTTCAGACAGTGAGTCAGTGAATCTGAACTGACCTGCAGTCAGTGGCTCTGTACAGGCCGGGTGTCAGTGACTCTTTACAGACCGGGTTTCAGTGAGTTTTCATCGATCGGGAGTCAGTAAGTCTGTACAGACCGGGAGTCAGTGACTCGGTACAGGCCGGGGAGTGAGTGACTCTTTGCAGATCGGAATCATTGACTCTGTACAGATGTGGTATCAGTGAATCTGTACAGGCCGGGAGTCCGTGACTCTGTTTGGACCGGAATCAGTGACTCTTTTCAGACAGTGATTCAGTGAACATGTGCAGACCTGGAGTCAGTGGCTCTCTGCAGGTCGGGTGTCAATGACTCTGTCCAGACCGAAGTCAGTGATTCTGTAGAGACCGGGAGTCAGTGGCTCTGAAAGACCGGGAGTCAGTAACTCCGTACAGACCGGGCGTCAGTGACTCCGTACAGACCCGGAGTCTGTGAGTCTGTACAGACCGGGAGTCAGTGACTCTGTACAGTCGGGGAGTCATTGATTCTGTACAGACCTGGAGTCGGTGACTCTGTCCAGGCCGGAGTCAGTGACTCTGTACAGTCGGGGAGTCATTGATTCTGTACAGACCTGGAGTGTGACTCTGTACAGGCCGGGATTCAGTGACTCTATACAGTTCGGAATCATTCATTATATGCAGACCTGGAGTCAGCGACTCTGTACTGACGGGGAGTCAGTGATTCTGTGCGTACCGCAAGTCAGTGACTCTGTACTGACCGGCAGACAGTGATTCTGTGCGGCCCGGGAGTCAGTTACTCTGTCCAGACCGTGAGTCAGTGAATCTGCATCGACCGGAAGTCAATTACTATGTACAGACCGGGAGTCAGTGTCTCAGTTCAGACCGGTAGTCAGTACCTCTGCACAGACTGGGTATCAATTACTCTCTGCAGACCGGGAGACAGTGATTCTTCACAGACCGGGAGTCAATAACTTTGAACAGAATGAGAGTTTGTTACTCTGTGCAGACCTGGAGTCAGTGACACTGCACAGACCTGGAGTCATTGAATCTGTCCAGGCCGGGAGTCGATGACTCTGTCCAGAACGGAATCAGTGACTCTGTTCAGACAGTGAATCAGTGAAACTCTGCAGACCCGGAGTCAGTGACTGTGTACAGATCGTGTGTCAGTGATTCTGTACAGACCTGGAGTCAGTGACTCTGTAAGGACCGGGTGTGAGTGAATTTGTACAGACGGGGTATCAGTGACTCTCTGCAGAGTCACTGCCTTCCGGTCTGTACAGAGTCACTGACACCGAGAGTTCGTGACTTTGCACAGACCTGGAGTCAGTGACTCTGAACAGACCGGGAGTCAGTGACTGTAGAGGCCGGGAGTCAGTGTCTCTGTACGAACCGGGAGTCGGTGACACTGTGCAGACTGGGAGTTAGGGACGCTGTAAAGACCAAAGTCAGTGTCTCTGTATCGACCTCGAGTCCGTGACTCTATGCAGATCGGTAGTCGGTGAGTCTGTCATACCGGGAATCAGTGATTCTGTACAGACCAAGAGTCAGTACCTCTGCACAGACCGGGAGTCAGTTGCTCCGTGCAGACTGGGAGTCAGTAACTCTGTACAGAACGGGCGTCAGTGACTCCGTACAGACGGGGAGTCTGTCAGTCTGTACACACCGGGAGTCAGTGACACTGTGCAGTCGGGGTGTCAGTGATGCTGTACAGACCTGGAGTCAGTGACAATGCACAGACCGGGAGTCAGTTACTCTGAATAGAACGGGAGTCAATGTCTCTGTACAGGCCGGGAGTCAGCGACTCTGTGCAGTTCGGAATCATTGATTATGTACACACCTGGAGTCAGCGACTCTGTGCAGAGCGGGAGTCAGTGAATCTGTACAGGCCGGGAGTCCGTGACTCTGTATGGACCGGAATCAGTGACTCTGTTCAGAGAGTGAATCAGTGAAACTATGCAGACCTGGAGTCAGTGGCTCTGTACTGATCGGGTGTCAGTGACTCTGTACAGACTGGACGTCAGTGAATGTGTACAGGCCGGAGTCAGTGACTCTGTACAGACCTGGAGTCATTGGCTCTGTCAGGACCGGGAGTCAGTGACGTTTTACAGACGAGGTGTCAGTGTCTCTCTGCAGAGTCACTGCCTTCCGGACTGTATATAGTCACTGACACCTAGAGTTCCTGACTCTGTACAGAACGGAGTCAGTGACTCTGTACAGACAGGGAATCAGTGAATCTGTGCATACCGAGATCCAGTGAATCTGTACAGACCGGGAGTCAGTGACTGTATGACCGGGAGTCACTGACTCTGTCCGGACCTGGCGTCAGTGGCTCTGCACAGACCGGGTGCCAGTGCCCCTGTGCAGATCGGGATTCAATGGCTCTGTGCAGACCGGGAGTCGGTGATTCTGTACGGATTGAAGTCGGTGACTCTGTGCAGACCGGAAGTCAGTGACTCTGTACAGACCGGGAGTCAGAGACTCTGTGCATAGCGGGATTCAGTGACTCTCTGCAGTCCTGGAGTCAGTGAGTCTGTACAGACCGGGATTTAGTGGCTCTGTGCAGACCGGAATCAGTGACCCTTTACAGACAGGGAGTCAGTGATTCTGTCCAGACCGGGTGTCAGTGAGTCTTAACAGACCGGGAGTCAGTAACTCTGAACAGACCGAGTGTTATTGACTCTGTCCAACCGGGAGTCAGTGACGCTGTACGACCGGGCGTCAGTGATGCTGTGCAGACCTGGAGTCAGTGATTCTGCACACAACGGGAGTCAGTTACTCTGTACAGGCCGGGAGTCAGCGACTCTGTGCACTTCGGAATCATTGATTATTTGCAGACCTGGTGTCAGCGACTCTGTCCATTTCGGGAGTCAGTGATTCTGCACCGACCGGAAGTCGGTTACTCTGTACAGACCGGAATCAGTGACTCTGTTCAGACAGTGAGTCAGTGAATCTGAACTGACCTGCAGTCAGTGGCTCTGTACAGGCCGGGTGTCAGTGAGTTTTCATCGATCGGGAGTCAGTAAGTCTGCACAGACCGGGAGTCAGTGACTCGGTAGAGGCCGTGGAGTGAGTGACTCTGTGCAGATCGGACTCATTGACTCTGTACAGATGGGGTATCAGTGAATCTGTACAGGCCGGGAGTCCGTGACTCTGTTTGGACCGGAATCAGTGACTCTTTTCAGACAGTGATTCAGTGAACCTGTGCAGACAGTGGCTCTCTGCAGGTCGGGTGTCATTGACTCTGTCCAGACCGAAGTCAGTGATTCTGTAGAGACCGGGAGTCAGTGGCTCTGAAAGACCGGGAGTCAGTAACTCCGTACAGACCGGGCGTCAGTGACTCCGTACAGACCCGGAGTCTGTGAGTCTGTACAGACCGGGAGTCAGTGACTCTGTACAGTCGGGGAGTCATTGATTCTGTACAGACCTGGAGTCGGTGACTCTGTCCAGGGCGGAGTCAGTGACTCTGTACAGTCGGGGAGTCATTGATTCTGTACAGACCTGGAGTGTGACTCTGTACAGGCCGGGATTCAGTGACTCTATACAGTTCGGAATCATTCATGATATGCAGACCTGGAGTCAGCGACTCTGTACTGACGGGGAGTCAGTGATTCTGTACGTACCGCAAGTCAGTGACTCTGTACAGACCGGCAGTCAGTGATTCTGTGCGGCCCGGGAGTCAGTTACTCTGTCCAGACCGTGAGTCAGTGAATCTGCATCGACCGGAAGTCAATTACTATGTACAGACCGGGAGTCAGTGTCTCAGTTCAGACCGGTAGTCAGTACCTCTGCACAGACTGGGTATCAATAACTCTCTGCAGACCGGGAGACAGTGATTCTTCACAGACCGGGAGTCAATAACTTTGAACAGAATGAGAGTTTGTGACTCTGTGCAGACCTGGAGTCAGTGACACTGCACAGACCGGGAGTCAGTGACTCTGTCCAGGCCGGGAGTCGGTGACTCTGTCCAGAACGGAATCAGTGACTCTGTTCAGACAGTGAATCAGTGCAACTGTGCAGACCTGGAGTCAGTGACTGTGTACAGATCGGGTGTCAGTGATTCTGTACAGACCTGGAGTCAGTGACTCTGTAAGGACCGGGAGTCAGTGAATTTGTACAGACGGGGTATCAGTGACTCTCTGCAGAGTCACTGCTTTCCGGTCTGTACAGAGTCACTGACACCGAGAGTTCGTGATTCTGTACAGACCGGAATCAGTGACTCTGCACAGACAGGGAGTCAGTGAAACTGTACATACCGAGAGTCAGTGAATCTGTGCAGACCGGGAGTCAGTGACTCTGTGGGACCGGGAGTCACTGACTCTGTACGGACCTGGAGTCAGTGTCTCTGTACAGACATTTAGTCGGTGAATCTGTGCAGACCTGGCGTCAGTGGCTCTGTACAGAGCGGGTGTCAGTGACTCTGTACAGACCTGGAGTCAGTGTCCCTGTGCAGACCGGGATTCAATGGCTCTGTGCAGACCGGAAGTCAGTGACTCTCCATCGACAGGAAGTCAGTTAATCTCTACAGACCGGGAGTCAGTGACTCTGTGCATTGCGGGATACAGTGATTCTCTGCAGACCTACAATCAGTGAATCTGTACAGACCGGGAGTTCGTGAATCTGCACAGACCTGGAATCAGTGGCTCTCTACAGACCGGGTGTCAGTGACTCTGCACAGACCGGTTGACAGTGAGTCTTCATCGATCGGGAATCAGTGAATCTGTACAGACAGTGAGTCAGTGAATCTGCACAGACCTGGATTCATTGACTCAGTACAGATCGGAATCATTGACTCTGTGCATTCCTGCAGTCAGTGACTCTGTACGGACCGGGAGTTAGTGACTTTGTACAGACGGGGTGTCAGTGACTCTCAACAGAGTCACTGCCTTCCGGTCTGTACAGAGTCACTGACACCGAGTGTTCGTGACTCTGTACAGACCTGGAGTCAGTGACTCTGAACAGACCGGGAGTCAGTGACTGTACAGGCCGGGAGTCAGTGTCTCTGTACGAACCGGGAGTCGGTGACACTGTGCAGACTGGGAGTTAGGGACGCTGTAAAGACCAAAGTCAGTGTCTCTGTATCGACCACGAGTCAGTGACTCTGTACAAGTCGGTAGTCAATGATTCTGTCCAGACGGGGAGTCATTGATTCTGTACAGACCTGGAGTCATTGATTCTGTACAGACGGGGAGTCATTGATTCTGCATAGACCTCCAGTCAGTGACTCTATGCAGACCGGTAGTCAGTGAGTCTGTCATACCGGGAATCAGTGATTCTGTACAGACCTCGAGTCAGTACCTCTGCACAGACCGGGAGTCAGTGGCTCTGTGCAGACAGGGAGTCAGTGATTCTTCACAGACCGGGAGTCAATAACTTTGAACTGAACGAGAGTTAGTGACTCTGTGTAGACCTGGAGTCAGTGACACTGCACAGACCGGGAGTCAGTGACTCTGTCCAGGCCGGGAGTCGGTGACTTTGTACAGACAGCGAATCAGTCACTCTGTCCAGACAGGGAGTCAGTGATTCTGTACAGACCGGAATCAGTGAAACTGTGCAGACCTGGAGTCAGTGACTGTGTACAGATCGGGTGTCAGTGATTCTGTACAGACCTGGAGTCAGTGACTCTGTCAGGACCTGGAGTCAGTGACTTTGTACAGACGAGGTGTCAGTGACTCTCTGCAGAGTCACTGCCTTCCGGTCTGTACAGAGTCACTGGCACCGAGAGTTCGTGACTCTGTACAGACCGGAATCAGTGACTCTGTACAGACAGGGAATCAGTGAATCTGTGCATACCAAGAGTCAGTGAATCTGTACAGACCGGGAGTCAGTGACTCTGTAGGACCGGGAGTCACTGACTCTGCACGGACCTGGAGTCAGTGGCTCTGTACAGAGCGGGTGTCAGTGACTCTGTGCAGACCTGGAGTCAGTGTCCCTGGGCAGACTGGGATTCAATGGCTCTGTGCAGACCGGAAGTCACTGACTCTCCATCGACAGGAAGTCAGTTAATCTCTACAGACGGGGAGTCAGTGACTCTGTGCATTGCGGGATTCAGTGACTCTCTGCAGACCTACAATCAGTGAATCTGTACAGACCGGGAGCTCGTAAATCTGCACAGGCCTGGAATCAGAGGCTCTGTGCAGACCGGGTGTCAGTGACTCTGCACAGACCGGTTGACAGTGAGTCTTCACAGATCGGGAATCAGTGACTCTGTAAAGACAGTGAGTTAGTGAATCTGCACAGACCTGGAGTCATTGGCTCTGTGCAGATCGGAATCATTGACTCTGTGCATCCCTGCAGTCAGTGACTCTGCACGGACCGGGTGTCAGTGACTTTGTACAGACGGGGTGTCAGTGACTCTCAACAGAGTCACTGCCTTCCGGTCTGTACAGGATCACTGACACCGAGAGTTCGTGACTCTGTACAGACCTGGAGTCAGTGACTTTGTACAGACAGCGAATCAGTCACTCTGTACAGACAGGCAGTCAGTGATTCTGCACAGACCGGAATCAGTGAATATGTACAGGCCGGGAGTCCGTGACTCTGCATGGACCGGAATCAGTGTCTCTGTTCAGACAGTGAAACTGTGCAGACCTCGAGTCAGTGAATCTGTACAGACCGGGAGTTAGTTGCTCTGTGCAGACCGGGAGTCAATGATTCTGTCCAGACCGGGAGTCAGTGAGTCTTTACAGACCGGGAGTCAGCAACTCTGAACAGGCCGAGTGTTAGTGACTCTGTCCAACCGGGAGTCAGTGACGCTGTACGACCGGGAGTCAGTGATGCTGTACAGACCTGGAGTCAGTGACTCTGCACAGACCGGGAGTCAGTTCCTCTGTATATAACGGGAGTCAATTCTTCTGTACAGGCCGGGAGTCAGCGATTCTGTGCAGTTCGGAATCATTGATTATTTGCAGACCTGGAATCAGCGACTCAGTACAGAGAGCGATTCAGTCATTCTGTACCGACCGGAAGTCGGTGACTCTGTACAGACCGGAATCAGTGACTCTGTGCAGACCGGTAGTCAGTGGCTCTGTGAGACCGGGAATCAGTAACTCTGTATGGTCCTGCAGTCAGTGACTCTGTAAGACCGGGAGTCAGTAACTCTGTACAGACCGGGCGTCAGTGACTCCGTACAGACCAGGAGGCTGTCAGTCTGTACAGACCGTGAGTCAGTGACACTGTGCAGTCGGGGTGTCAGTGATGCTGTACAGACCTGGAGTCAGTGACTCAGCACAGACCGGGAGTCAGTTATTCTGTATGGAACGGGAGTCAATTACTCTGTACAGGCCGGGAGTCAGCGACTCTGTGCAGTTCGGAATCATTGATTATGTACAAACCTGGAGTCAGCGACTCTGTACAGAGCGGGAGTCAGTGATTCTGTACCGACCCGAAGTCGGTGACTCTGTGCAGTCAGTGAGTGCGTGAATCTGCGCAGATCTGGAGTCAGTGGCTCTGTGCGGACCGGGTGTCAGTGAGTCTGTACAGAGCGGAAGTCAGTGACATTTTTCCGGACCTGAAGTCAGCGACTCTGTCCAGACCGGGAGTCAGTGACTCTGTCGCGACCGGAAGACGGTGACTCTGTACAGACAGTGAGTTAGTGAATACTGCACAAACCTGGAGTCAGTGGCTCTGTAAAGATCGGGTGTCAGTGAATCTGTACAGACCGGAAGTCAGTGACTGTGTGCAGGCCGGGGAGTCAGTGACACTGTACGGTCCGGGCGTCAGTGACTCCGTACAGACCCGGAGTCTGTCAGTCTGTACAGACCGGGAGTCAGTGACACTGTGCAGTCGGGGTGTCAGTGATGTTGTACAGACCTGGAGTCAGTGACACTGCACAGACCGGGAGTCAGTTACTCTGTATAGAACGGGAATCAATTACTCGGTGCAGGCCGGCAGTCAGCGACTCTGTGCAGTTCGGAGTCATTGATTATGTACGCACCTGGAGTCAGCGACTCTGAACAGAGAGGGAATCAATGATTCTGTACCGATCCGAAGTCGGAGACTCTGTACTGACCGGAATCAGTGACCATGTACAGACAGTGAGTGAGTGAATCTGCGCAGATCTGGAGTCAGTGGCTCTGTGCGGACCGGGTATCAGTGAGTCTTCAGAGATCGGTAATCAGTGACTCTGTGCAGACAGTGAGTTTGTGAATATGCACAGACCTGGAGTCAGTGGCTCTGTACAGATCGGGTGTCAGTGACTCTGTACAGACCGGAAGTCAGTGACTTTTTCCGGACCTGGATTCGGGTTCTCTGTACAGACCGGGAGTCAGTGGTTCTGTACAGATCGGGAGTCTGTGATCCTGTAAGGACCGGGAGTCAGTGAATCGGTACAAACGGGGAGTCATTGATTCTGTACAGAACTGGAGACAGTGACTCTGTACAAAACCTGCAGTCAGTGACGCTGTACAGACCGGGATCCAGTGACTCCGTACAGACCTGGAGTCATTGAGTCTGTGCAGACCTGGAGCAAGTGACGATGTACAGACCGGTAGTCAGTGAGTCTGTCCAGACCGGGAATCGATGACCCTGTACTGAAAGGGAATCATTTACCTTGTACAGACCGAGAGTTAGTGACTTTGTACAGACAGGGAATCAGTCACTCTGTACAGACCGGGAGTCAGTGATTCTGTACGGACCGGGAGTCGGTGACACTGTGCAGACCGGGAGTTAGGGACGCTGCAAAGACCAGAGTCAGTGTCTCTGTATCGACCACGTGTCAGTGACGCTGTACAAGTCGGTAGTCAGTGATTCTGTCCAGACGGGAAGTCATTGATTCTGTATAGACCTCGAGTCAGTGACTCTATGCAGACCGGTAGTCAGTGAGTCTGTCATACCAGGAGTCAGTGATTCTGTACAGACCTGGAGTCAGTACCTCTGCACACACCGGGAGTCAGTGGCTCTGTGCAGACCGGGAGTCAGTGACTATGTACAGACCGGATTCAGTGACTCTGCACAGAGCGGGAGTCATTGACTCTGTACAGACGGGGAATTATTGATTATGTATAGACCTGGAGCCAGTGACGCTGTGCAGATCTGGAGTCAGTGTCTCTGTACAGACCGAGATTCAGTAACGTTGAACAGAGCGAGAGTTACTCACTCTGTACGACCGGGAGTCAGTGACGCTGTGCGACGGGGAGTCAGTGACTCTGTACAGACCGGGAGTCAGTGACTCTGTTCAGACCTGGGGACAGAGTGTCTGTACGGACCTGAAGCCAGTTGCGCTGTACAGACCTGGAGTCATTTACTCTGTATAGAACCGGAGTCAGTAACTCTGTGCAGACCGGCAGTCAGTGAGTCTGTACAGACCGGGATTCAGTGACTCTGTACAGACGGGGAATTATTGATTGTGTACAGACCTGGAGTCAGCGACTCTGTGCAGACCTGGAGCCAGTGACGCTGTACAGACCTGGAGTCATTTACTCTGTATAGAACCGGAGTCAGTGACTCTGTACAGACCGGGAGTCACTGATTCTGTACAGACCAGGAGTCAGTGGCTCTGTGCAGTCGGGGAGTCTTTGATTCTGCACAGACCTGGAGTCATTGGCTCTGCACAGATCGGAATCATTGACTCTGTGCATTCCTGCAGTCAGTGACTCTGTACGGACCGGGAGTTAGTGCCTTTGTACAGACGGGGTGTAAGTGACTCTCAACAGAGTCACTGCCTTCCGGTCTGTACAGAGTCATTGACACCGAGAGTTCGTGACTCTGTACAGACCTGGAGTCAGTGACTTTGTACAGACAGCGAATCAGTCACTCTGTACAGACAGGGAGTCAGTGATTCTGTACAGACCGGAATCAGTGAATATGTACAGGCCGGGAGTCCGTGACTCTGCATGGACCGGAATCAGTGTCTCTGATCAGACAGTGAGTCAGTGAAACTGTGCAGACCTAGAGTCAGTGAATCTGTACAGACCGGGAGTTAGTGGCTCTGTGCAGACCGGGAGTCAATGATTCTGTCCAGACCGGGAGTCAGTGAGTCTTTACAGACCGGGAGTCAGCAACTCTGAACAGGCCGAGTGTTAGTGACTCTGTCCAACCGGGAGTCAGTGACGCTGTACGACCGGGAGTCAGTGATGCTGTACAGACCTGGAGTCAGTTCCTCTGTATATAACGGGAGTCAATTCCTCTGTACAGGCCGGGAGTCAGCGATTCTGTGCAGTTCGGAATCATTGATTATTTACAGACCTGGAGTCAGCGACTCAGTACAGAGAGCGATTCAGTGATTCTGTACCGACTGGAAGTCGGTGACTCTGTACAGACCGGAATCAGTGACTCTGTGCAGACCGGTAGTCAGTGCCTCTGTAAGACCGGGAATCAGTAACTCTGTATGGTCCTGCAGTCAGTGACTCTGTAAGACCGGGAGTCAGTAACTCTGTACAGACCGGGCGTTAGTGACTCCGTACAGACCCGGAGGCTGTCAGCCTGTACAGACCGTGAGTCAGTGACACTGTGCAGTCGGGGTGTCAGTGAAGCTGTACAGACCTGGAGTAATTTACTCTGTATAGAACCGGAGTCAGTGACTCTGTACAGACCGGGAGTCACTGATTCTGTACAGACCAGGAGTCAGTGGCTCTGTGCAGTCGGGGAGTCTTTGATTCTGCACAGACCTGGAGTCATTGGCTCTGCACAGATCGGAATCATTGACTATGTGCATTCCTGCAGTCAGTGACTCTCAACAGAGTCACTGCCTTCCGGTCTGTACAGAGTCATTGACACCGAGAGTTCGTGACTCTGTACAGACCTGGAGTCAGTGACTTTGTACAGACAGCGAATCAGTCACTCTGTACAGACAGGGAGTCAGTGATTCTGTACAGACCGGAATCAGTGAATATGTACAGGCCGGGAGTCCGTGACTCTGCATGGACCGGAATCAGTGTGTCAGTGAAACTGTGCAGACCTCGAGTCAGTGAATCTGTACAGACCGGGAGTGAGTGGCTCTGTGCAGACCGAGATTCAATGATTCTGTCCAGACCGGGAGTCAGTGAGTCTTTACAGACCGGGAGTCATCAACTCTGAACAGGCCGAGTGTTAGTGACTCTGTCCAACCGGGAGTCAATGACGCTGTACGACCGGGAGTCAGTGATGCTGTACAGACCTGGAGTCAGTTCCTCTGTATATAACGGGAGTCAATTCCTCTGTACAGGCCGGGAGTCAGCGATTCTGTGCAGTTCGGAATCATTGATTATTTACAGACCTGGAGTCAGCGACTCAGTACAGAGAGCGAGTCAGTCATTCTGTACCGACCGGAAGTCGGTGACTCTGTACAGATCGGAATCAGTGACTCTGTGCAGACCGCAAGTCAGTGGCTCTGTAAGACCGGGAATCAGTAACTCTGTATGGTCCTGCAGTCAGTGACTCTGTAAGACCGGGAGTCAGTAACTCTGTACAGACCGGGCGTTAGTGTCTCCGTACAGACCCGGAGGCTGTCAGTCTGTACAGACCGTGAGTCAGTGACACTGTGCAGTCGGGGTGTCAGTGATGCTGTACAGACCTGGAGTCAGTGACTCAGCACAGACCGGGAGTCAGTTATTCTGTATGGAACGGGAGTCAATTACTCTGTACAGGCCGGGAGTCAGCGACTCTGTGCAGTTCGGAATCATTGATTATGTACAAACCTGGAGTCAGCGACTCTGTACAGAGCGGGAGTCAGTGATTCTGTACCGACCCGAAGTCGGTGACTCTGTACAGTCAGTGAGTGCGTGAATCTGCGCAGATCTGGAGTCAGTGGCTCTGTGCGGACTGGGTGTCAGTAAGTCTGTACAGAGCGGAAGTCAGTGACTCTGTCGCGACCGGAAGACGGTGACTCTGTACAGACGGGAATCAGTGACTCTGTGCAGACAGTGAGTTAGTGAATACTGCACAGACCTGGAGTCAGTGGCTCTGTAAAGATCGGGTGTCAGTGACTCTGTACAGATCGGAAGTCAGTGACTGTGTGCAGGCCGTGGAGTCAGTGACACTGTACGGACCGGGCGTCAGTGACTCCGTACAGACCCGGAGTCTGTCAGTCTGTACAGACCGGGAGTCAGTGACACTGTGCAGTCGGGGTGTCAGTGATGTTGTACAGACCTGGAGTCAGTGACACTGCACAGACCGGGAGTCAGTTACTCTGTATAGAACGGGAATCAATTACTCGGTGCAGGCCGGCAGTCAGCGACTCTGTGCAGTTCGGAGTCATTGATTATGTACGCACCTGGAGTCAGCGACTCTGTACAGAGAGGGAATCAGTGATTCTGTACCGACCCGAAGTCGGAGACTCTGTACTGACCGGAATTAGTGACCATGTACAGACAGTGAGTGAGTGAATCTGCGCAGATCTGGAGTCAGTGGCTCTGTGCGGACCGGTTATCAGTGAGTCTTCAGAGATCGGTAATCAGTGACTCTGTGCAGACAGTGAGTTGGTGAATATGCACAGACCTGGAGTCAGTGGCTCTGTACAGATCGGGAATCAATGACCCTGTACTGAAAGGGAATCATTTACCTTGTACAGACGGGGAATTATTGATTGTGCACAGACCTGGAGTCAGCGACTCTGTACAGACCTGGAGTCAGTGACTCTGTATAGATCGGGAGTCAGTGAGTCTGTCCAGATGTGGGGACACAGCGTCTGTACAGACCTGGAGCCAGTTACGCTGTACAGACCTGGAGTCATTTATTCTGTATAGAACCGGAGTCAGTGACTCTGTACAGACCGGGAGTCAGTGATTCTGTACAGACCAGGAGTCAGTTGCTCTGTGCAGTCGGGGAGTCTTTGAATCTGCGCAGACCTGGAGTCAGTGACGCTGTACAGACCGGGTATCAGTGACTCTGTACAGACAGGGATTCAGTGAATCTGTATGGACCCTGAGTCATTGACTATGTGCAGACCAGCAATAAGTGACTCTGCACAGACCGGGAGTCAGTGACAGTGCATGGACCGGACGTCAGTTTTGCTGCACGGACCGGAGGTCGGTGACTCCGCACAGGCCGAGGGTCAGTGATTCTGTGCGTACCGGGAGTCGGTGACTCTGTACAGACCGGGAATCAGTGCTTCTATAAAGACCTGGAGCACGTTACGATGTACAGACCGGGAGTCAGTGAGTCTGCACTGAAAGGGAATCATTCACCCTGTACTGAAAGGGAATCATTGTACCCTGTACAGAACGAGAGTTAGTAACTTTATACAGACAGAGAGTCAGTGACTCTGTATAGACCATGAGTCATTGACTCTGTGCAGACCAGCAATCTGTGACTCTGTACAGACCGGGAGTTAGGGACGCTGTAAAGACCAGAGTCAGTGTCTCTTCCAGACCACGAGTCAGTGACTCTGTACAAGTCGGAAGTCAGTGATTCTGTACAGATGGGGAGTCATTGATTCTGTACAGACGTGGAGTCATTGATTCTGTATAGACCTGGACTCAATGGATCTGTACAGACCTGAAATCAGTGAAGCTGTACAGACGGGGAATTATTGATTATGTACAGACCTGGAGTCAGTGACTCTGTACAGACCGAGAGTCAGTAACTCTGAACAGACGGAGAGTTACTGACTCTGTACGACCGGGAGTCAGTGACGCTGTGCGACGTGGAGTCAGTGACTCTGTACAGACCTGGAGTCAGTGACTCTGCACAGGCCGGGACTCAGTTAGTCCGTATGGAACGGGAGTCACTGACTCTGTACAGGCCGGGAGCTATTGACTCTGTACGGACCGGAATCAGTGATTCTGTACAGAAAGGGTGTCAGTGGCTGTGTACAGAGCGGGAGTCAGTAACTCAGTGCAGACCGGGCGTCAGTGACTCCGTGCAGAGCGGGAGTCAGCGATTCTGTGCAGACCTAGTGTCAGGGACTCTGTACAGACCGGGCGTCCGTGAGTATGTACAGACCGGGAGGCAGTGACTGTGTACAGTAGGGGAGTCATTGATTCGGCACAGACCTGGAGTCAGTGACGCTGCACAGACCGGAAGTCAGTGACTCTGTACAGACCGGGAGTCAGTGACTCTGTACAGACCTGGATTCAGCGAGTCTGTACAGACCGGGAGTCAGTGACTTTGTGGAGACCGGGAGTCAGTGATTCTGTACGGACCGGGAGTCGTTGACTCTGCACAGACCGGGAGTCAGTGACTCTGTAAAGACCAGAGTCAGTTTCTCTGTACAGACCACGAATCATTGACTCTATACAGGTCGGTAGTCAGTGATTCTGTACAGACGGTGAGTCATTGATTTTGTACAGACGGTGAGTCATTGATTCTGTATGGATCTGGAGTCAGTGACTCTGTACAGACCTGTAATCAGTGACGTTGTGCAGACCGGGAGCAAGTGACTCTGTACAGACCTCGAGTCGGGTTTTCTGTACAGACCGGGATTCAATGGTTCTGCACAGAACCGTAGTCTGTGATTCTGTACGGACCGGGAGTCAGTGAATCGGTACAGACGGGGAGTCATTGATTCTGTACAGACCTGGAGTCAGTGAATCTGTACAAAACCTGGAATCAGTGACGCTGTGCAGACCGGGATTCAGTAACTCCGTGCAGACCTGGAGTCAGTGAGTCTGTGTAGACCTGGAGCAAATGACGATGCACAGACTGGGATTCAGTGAGTTTGTCCAGACCGGGAATCACTGACCCTGTACAGCCAGGGAATTGTTGACACTGTACAGACGGATAGTTAGTGACTTTGCACAGACAGGGAGTCAGTGACTTCTTTAGACCGTGTGTCATTGACTCTGTGCAGACCAGCAATCAGTGAGTCTGCACAGACCGGAGTCAGTGACAGTGCTTAGACCGGAAGTCAGTGACTCTATGCAGACTGGGAGTCAGTGAATCTCCAGGACAGGGAGTCAGTGAATCTCTACGACCCGCAGTCAATGACACTGCACAGACCTGGAGACAGTGACTCTGTACAGACCGGGAGTCAGTGACTCTGCACAGACGGGGAATTATTGATTATGTGTATCAGCGGTTCTGGAACGAAATGGAGTCAGTGGCTCTGTTCAGACCTGGAGTCAGTGACTCTGTACAGACCTTAAATCAGTGACGCTGTGCAGACCTGGAGTAAGTGATTCTGTACAGACCTGGAGTCGGGTTCTCTGTACAGACCGGGAGTCAGTGGTTCTGTACAGAACGGGAGTCTGTGATTCTATACGGAACGGGAGTCAGTGAATTTGTGCAGACGGGGAGTCATTGATTCTGTACACACGTGGAGTCAGTGACTCTGTCCAGACATGGGGACAGTGAGTCTGTACAGAGCTGGAGACAGTGACGCTGCACAGACCTGGAGTCAGTGTCTCTGTACAGACCGAGAATCTGAAACTCTGAACAGGCCGAGACTTACTGACTCTGTACGACCGGGAGTCAGTGACGCTGTCCCACGAGTGTCAGTTATGCTGTACAGACCTGGAGTCAGTGCCTCTGTACGGACCGAGAGTCAGTGATTCTGTACAGACCCGGATTCAGTGACTCTGTACCGTCGGGGAGTCATTCATTCTGTCCAGGCCGGTCGTCAGTGATTCTGTACAGACCTGAATTCAGTGACGTTGTCCAGACCGGGAATCGCTGTTTCTGTTCGGACCGGAACTCGGTGACTCTTCACAGACCGGGCGTCAGTGATTCTTTGCAGACCGGGAGTCGGTCGCTCTGTACATACCGGGTGTCCGTGATTCTGTTCAGTCCTGGAATCAGTTACTGTGCACAGACCTGGAGTCGGGTTCTCTGCACAGACCGTGAGTGAGTGGTACTGTACAAAACGGGATTCTGTGATGCTGTACGGCCCGGGAGTCAGTTACTCTGTCCAGACCGGGAGTCAGTGAATCTGCATCGACCAGAAGTCAATTACCATGTACAGACCGGGAGTCAGTTACTCTGTTCAGACCGGGAGTCAGTGGCTTTGCACAGACTGGGTATCAATGACTCTTTGCAGACCGGAAGTCAGTGAGTCTTCATAGACCGGGAGTCAATAACTTTGAACGGAACGAGAGTTAGTCACTCTGTGCTGACCTGGAGTCAGTGACACTGCACAGACCGGGAGTCAGGGTTTCTGTACAGATCGAGTGCCAGTGACTCTGTACAGACCGGAAGTAAGTGTCCCTGTGTAGACCGGGATTAAATGGCTCTGTGCAGACCGGAAATCGGTGATTCTATACGGACTTGAAGTCGGTGACTTCATGCAGACCGGAATTCAGTGACTCTGCATAGACCGGAAGTCAGTTACTCTGTACAGATCGGGAGTCAGTGATTCTGTATCAACCGGAAGCCGGTTGCTCTATACAGACCGGAATCAGTGACTCTGTGGAGACAGTGAATCAGTGAACCTGCACAGACCTGGAGCCAGTGGCTCTGTACAGGCCTGGTGTCAGTGACTCTGTATAGACCGGTTGTCAGTGAGTCTTCAGAGATCGGGAGTCAGTAAGTCTGTATGAGAATACCTACGAGGTGCCCCTCTAACGAAATGCATATGTAGTAAGCTTTCAGTAGCTCAATAAGATGCCTCCATAACAAAATGGCAGTATGGTAAACCAAGGGTTAATATAAGTGGCCCATTTTGCGAGCTAGAATTAGAACAATGAGCTTTTCAAATGAGTTTATCCTTGAGCATTCGTTTATGTTATTAATTTCCTGTATGAAAATGTATGCTTTATTATGAATCAAGCAAAGCGATACGATAAGCTGAATTGTTATTAATTTCCTGTATGAAAATGTATGCTTTATTATGAATCAAGCAAAGCGATATGATAGGCTGAATTCTGGGGTAAGCAGGTGTAGGGAGTGTTGTTTTGCAGCTACCTAATGAATGGATCCTTATTTCGGACAAGGTCGAAAAACATCCCAGGCCTGAGATAAGTGAGACTCCCTTTCCTGTGACCTACGTATGAACAGGTATCACCTGTGAGTGGTCGGTCATTATGTCAGTTAGTATGGCTTGCCCAGACTCAGCTTATGATTGGTTTTAACCCCTTGCTACTCATGTCCCTCCCCACTCTGAAAATGTATAATTGTGTGAACTTTGACTGTGTAAATTGCCTGTTCTATGAGATTGACCAGACTCTGTCAAGAGTTGAAATGAATTCTTTTGATCGGGCCAGCTGCAGCTAATAAATTGTGTTAAAACTTTCAAGTGTATTCGCTTTCAGTTTTTGCTGAACCAGACTAAGAGTAAAGAATCCGGTATCGTCATGTACAGACCGAGAGTCAGTGACTCGGTACAGGCCGTGGAGTCAGTGACTCTGTAAAGATCGGGATCATTGACTCTTTACAGAAAGGGAGTCAGTGACTCTCTACAGACTGGGAGACAGTGAATGTACAGGCTGGGAGTCAGTGTCCCTGCACAGACCAGAATCAGTGAACCTGTACAGGCCGGGAGTCCGTGACTATGTATGGACCGGAATCAGTGACTCTGTTCAGATAGTGAGTCAGTGAAACTGTGCAGACCTGCAGTCAGTGGCTCTGTACAGATCGCTTGTCAGTGACTCTGTACAGACCTGGAGTCAGTGACTCTGTACGGACCCGGATTCAGTGACTTTTTACAGACGGGATGTCAGTGACTCTCTGCAGAGTCACTGCCTTCCGGTCTGTCCAGAGTCACTAATACCGAGAGTTCGTGACTCTGTGCAGACCGGAATCAGTGACTCTGTGCAGACAGGGACTCAGTGAATCTGTAAATACGGAGAGTCAGTGAATCTGCACAGACCGGGAGTCATTGACTCTGTAGGACCGGGAGTCACTGACTCTGAACGGACCTGGCGTTATTGGCTCTGTGCAGACCGGGTGTCAGTGACTCTGTACAGTCGTGGAGTCAGTCTCCCTGTGCAGACCGGGATTCAACGGCTCTGTGGAGACCGGGAGTCGGTGATTCTGTACGGACTTGAAGTCGGTGAGTCTGTGCAGACCGGAAACCAGTGACTCTGCATGGACCGGGAGTCAGTGTCTCTGTGCATAGCAGGATTCAGTGACTCTCTGCAGACCTGGAGTCAGTGAATCTGTAGAGACCGGGACTTAGTGGCTCTGTGCAGACCGGGAGTCAGTGATTCTGTGCAGACCGGTTGTCAGTGAGTCTTTACAGACCTTGAGTCAGTAACTCTGAACAGACCGAGTGTTAGTGACTCTGTTCAAACCGGGAGTCAGTGACCCTGTACGACCGGGAGTCAGTGATGCTGTACAGACCTGGAGTCAGTGACTCTGCACAGACCGGGAGTCAGTTACCCTGAAAAGAACGGGAGTCAATTACTCTGCACAGGCCGGGAGTCAGCGACTCTGCAGTTCGGAATCATTGATTATGTACAGACCTGGTGTCAGCGACTCTGCACAGAGCGGGAGGCAGTGAGTTAGTGCAGACCTGGAGCCAGTGACGATGCACAGACTGGGGTTCAGTGAGTTTGTCCAGACCGGGAATCACTGACCCTGTCCATCCAGGGAATTTATGACCCTGCACAGACGGAGATTTAGTGACTTTGCACAGACAGGGAGTCAGTGAATTCTTCAGACCGAGTGTCATTGAATCTGTGCAGACCAGCAATCAGTGAGACTGCACAGACCGGGAGTCAGTGACAGTGCTTAGACCGGAAGTCAGTTTCGCGGCATGGACCGGAAGTCAGTGACTTTGTGCAGACTGGGAGTCAGTGAATCTCCAGGACCGGGAGTCAGTGAATCTCTACGACCGGGAGTCAATGACTCTATACAGACCTGGAGACAGTGACGCTGCACAGACCGGGTGTCAGTGACTCTGTACAGACCGGAATCAGTGACTCTGTGCAGATAGGGATTCAGTGAATCTGAACATACCGAGAGCCAGTGGCTCTGTACAGACTGGTTTTCAGTATCTCTGTAGGACCGGGAGTCAGTGACTCTGTATCGACCGGTATCAGTGACGCTGTATAGACAGGGAGTCCGTGAATCTGAACATGCCGAGAGTCAGTGGCTCTGTACAGACCGGGAGACAGTGACTTTGTACAGACCTGGAGTCAGTGCTTCTGTACAGACCGGGAGTCAGTGTCTCTATGCAGACCGGGAGTCAGTGACTCTGCGCAGACCGGGAGTCAGTGACTCTGTACTGACCGGGAGTCAGTGACTCTGTACAGAGCGGGAGTCAGTGACTGTGTACAGACGGGGAATTATTGATTATGTGCACACCTGGATTCAGCGACTCTGTGCAGACCTGGAGTCAGTGACTCTATACAGACCGGGAGTAAGTGACTCTGTACGGACGGAGAGTCATTAACTCTGAACAGACCAAGAGTTACTGATTCTGTACGACCGGGTGTCAGTGATGGTGTCCGACGGGAGTCAGTGACTCTGTACAGGCCAGGATTTAGTGACTTTGTACGGACCGGTATCAGTGATTCTGTGCAGACAGGGAGTCCGTGAATATCTACAGGACGGGAGTCAGTCACCCTGTGCAGGCCTGGAGTCAGTTACTCTGTAGAGAACGGGAGTAAGTGACTCTATACGGACGGAGAGTCAGTAACTCTGAACAGACCAAGAGTTACTGATTCTGTACGACCGGGTGTCAGTGACGGTGTCCGACGGGAGTCAGTGACTCTGTACAGGCCGGGAGTTTGTGACTCTGTACGGACCGGAATCAGTGATTCTGTACAGACCTCAAGTCAGTGACGCTGTGCAGACCGGTGGTAAGTGACGTTGTGCAGAACAGGAGTCGGCTTCTCCGTACAGACCGGAAGTCAGTGGTTCTGTACAGAACAGGAGTCTGTGATTCTGTATGGACCGGGATTCAGTGAATCTGTACAGAAGGGTTTCATTGAATCTGTACACACCTGGAGTCAGTGATTCTGTCCATACCTGGGAACAGTTAGTCTGTAAAGAGTTGGAGCCAGTGACGCTGCACAGACCCGTAGTCAGTGTCTCTGTGCAGACCGAGAATCAGTAACTCTGAACAGGCCGAGAGTTACTGACTCTGTACGACGGGGAGTCAGTGACGCTGTCCGACGGGAGTCAGTGAATCTGTACAGACCTGGAGTCAGTTCCTCTGTACGGACCGTGAGTCAGTGAGTCTGTACAGATCGGGATTCAGTGACTCTGTACAGTCGGGGAGTCATTGATTCTGTACAGGCCGGTCGTCAGTGATTCTTTACAGACCTGACTTCAGTGACGTTGTCCAGACCGGGAATCGGTGTTTCTGTACGGATCGGAACTCGGTGACTCTCCACAGTCCGGGCGTCAGTGACTCTTTGCAGACCGGGAGTCGGTCACTCTGTACAGACCGGGTGTCCGTGATTCTGTGCAGACCTGGAATCAGTTACTGTGCACAGACCTGGAGTCGGGTTCTCTGCACAGACCGGGAGTCAGTGGTTCTGTACAAAACGGGTTTCTGTGATTCTGTACGGACCGGGAGTCAGTGAATATGTACAGACAGGGAATCATTGACCCTGTACAGACCGAGAGTTAGTGACTTTGAACAGACAGGGAGTCAGTGACTCTGCATAGACCGGAAGTCAGATTCGCTGCATGGACCGGAAGTCAGTCATTCTGGACAGAACGGAGTCAGTGACTCTGCACAGACGGGGAATCAGTGACCTCGGCAGACCTGGAGTCAGTGTTTCTGTACAGACAGTTAGTCAGTGAATCGGTACAGACCTGGAGTCAGTGGCTCTGTACAGACCGGGTGTCAGTGAATCTGTACAAACAGGGAGTCATTGATTCAGTGCAGACCGGGAATCGGTGATTCTGTACGGAATTGAAGTCGGTGACTTCGTGCAGACCGGAATTCAGTGACTCTGCATAGACCGGAAGTCAGTTACTCTGTACAGATCCGGAGTCAGTGGCACTGCGCAGAGCTGGAGCCAGTGTCCCTGTACAGACCAGGATTCAGTGACTCTGTGCATAGCGGGATTCAGTGATTCTCTGCAGACCTGGAGTCAGTGAATCTGTAGAGACCGGGAGTTCGTGGCTCTGTGCAGGCTGGGAGTCAGTGATTCTGAGCAGACCGGGAGTCAGTTACTCTGTACAGAACGGGATTCAATTACTCTGTACAGGCCGGGAGTCAGCGACTCTGTGCAGTTCGGAATCATTGATCATGTACAGACCTGGAGTCAGCGACTCTGTACAGAGCGGGGTTCAGTGATTCTGTACCGACCGGAAGTCGTTTACTCTGTACAGACTGGAATCAGTGACTCTGTGCAGACAGTGAGTCAGTGAATCTGCACAGACCTGAAGTCAGTGGCTCTGTACAGGCCGGTTGTCAGTGATTCTGTACAGACCGGGTGTAAGTGAGTTTTCAGAGATCGGGAGTCAGTGACTCTGTGCAGACCGGGAGTCAGTCACTATGTATAGATCGGAATTATTGACTCTGCACAGAGAGGGATTCAGTGACTCTGTACAGACTGGTAGTCAGTGGCTCTATAAGACCGGGAATCAGTAACTTGATACGGTCCTGCAATCAGTTACTCTGTACGGACCGGGAATCAGGGACTTTGTACAGACGGGGTGTCAGTAACTCTCTACAGAGTCACTGCCTTCCTGTCTGTACCGAGTCACTGAAACCGAGATTTCGTGACTCTGAACAGACCTGGAGTCAGTGACTGTGCAGAGCGGGAGTCAGTGATTCTGTACCGACCAGAAGTCGGTTGCTCTGTGCAGACCGGAATCAGTGACTCTGTGCAGACAGTGAGTTAGTGAATGTGCACAGACCTGGGGTCAGTGGCTCTGTAGAGGCCGGGTGTCAGTGACTCTTTACATACCGCGTGTCAGTGAGTCTTCATAGATCGGGAATCAGTGACTCTGTGCAGACAGTGAGTTAGTGAATCTGCACAGACCTGGAGTCAGTGGCTCTGTACAGACCGGGAGTCAGTGACTCGGTACAGACCGGGCGGGAATGAATCTTTACAGATTCGGAGTCAGTGATTCTTCACAGACCGGGAGTCAGAAACTCTCTCCAGACCGAGTGTCAGATTCTCTGTTCAGACCGGGTATCAGTGACTCGGTACAGGCCGGGGAGTCAGTGACTCTGCACAGATCGGAATCATTGACTCTGTACAGAGAGGGAGTCAGTGACTCTGTACAGACCGGTAGTCAGTGACTCTGTACGGACCGGGACTCAGTGACTTTGTACAGACGTGGTGTCTGTGACTGCACAGGCCTGGAGCAAGTGTCTCTGTACAGACCGGAATCAGTGACTCAGTGCAGACAGTGAGTTAGTGAATCTGTACGGACCTGGAGTCAGTTACTCTGCACAGAGCGGGTGTCAGTGACACTGTGCAGACCGAGAGTCAGTGTCTCTGTGCAGACCGTAATCAGTGACTCTGTATAGACAGGGAGTCCGTGAATCTGAACATGCCGAGAGTCAGTGGCTCTGTACAGACCGCGAGTCAGTGTCTCTGTACAGAACTCGAGTCGGGTTCTCGGGACAGACCGGGAGTCAATTGTTCTGTACAGAACGGTAGTCTGTGATTCTGTACGGACCGGGAGTCAGTGAATCGGTACAGACGGGGAGTCATTGATTCTGTGCAGACCTGGAGTCAGTTAATGGGAACAAAACGTGGAGTCAGTGACGCTGTGCAGACCGGGATTCAGTGAGTCCGTGCAGACCTGGAGTCATTGAGTCTGTGCAGACCTGGAGCAAGTGACGATGCACAGACTGGGATTCAGTGAGTTTGTCCAGATCGGGAATCACTGACCCTGTACAGCCAGGGAATTATTGACCCTGTACAGACGGAGAGTTAGTGAATTTGCACAGACAGGAAGTCAGTGACTGCTTTGGACCGTGTGTCATTGACTCTGTGCAGACCAGCAATCAGTGACTCTATGCAGACTGGGAGTCAGTGAATCTCCAGGAGCGGGAGTCAGTGAATCTGTACAGACCTGGAGACAGTGACACTGCACAGACCCGGAGTCAGTGACATTGTGTGGACCGGGAATCAGTGACGCTGTGCAGACAGGGATTCAGTGAATCTGAACATACCGAGAGCCAGTGGCTCCGTACAGACTGGTTTTCAGTATCTCTGTAGGACCGAGAGTCAGTGACTCTGCACAGACCGGTATCAGTGACTTGGTATAGACAGAGAGTCCGTGAATCTGAACATGTCGAGAGTCAGTGGCTCTGTACAGACCGGGAGTCAGTGTGTCTGTAGGACCGGTAGTCAGTGACTCTGTACTGACCGGGAGTCAGTGACTCTGTACTGACCGGGAGTCAGTGACTCTGTACAGACCTGGAGTCAGTGCGTCTGGAAAGACCGGGAGTCAGTGTCTCGGTGCAGACCGGGAGTCAGTGTCTCTGTGCAGACCGGATTCAGTGATTCTGAACAGATCAGGAGTCAGTGACTCTGTACAGACGGGGAATTATTGATTATGTGCACATCTGGAGGCAGCGACTCTGTGCAGACGTGGTGTCAGTGACTTTGCACAGACCGGGAGACAGTTACTCTGCATAGAACCGGAGTCAGTGACTCTGTCCAGGCCAGGAGTTGGTGACTTTGTACGGACCGGAATCAGTGATTCTGTACAGACAGGGAGTCCGTGAATATGTACAGGACGGGAGTCAGTCACCCTGTGCAGAACTGGAGTCAGTTACTCTGAATAGAACGGGAGTCAGTGACTCTGTACAGGACGGGAGTTTGTGACTCTGTACGGACCGGAATCAGTGATTCTGTAACGAAAGGGAGTCAGTGGCTCTGTACAGACCTGGAGTCAGTGACACTGTACAGACCTTAAGTAAGTGACGCTGTGCAGACCGGGAGTAATTGAATCTGTACAGACGTGGAGTCGGGTTCTATGTGCAGACCGGGAGTCAGTGGTTCTGTACAGAACGGGAGTATGTGATTCTGTACGGACCGCGATTCAGTGAATCTGTACAGACGGGGAGTCATTGATTCTGTACACACCTGGAGTCAGTGATTCTGTCCAGACGTGGGGACAGTGAGTCTGCACAGAGCTGGAGCCAGTGACGCTGCACAGACCTGGAGTCAGTGTCTCTGTACAGACCGAGAATCAGGAACTCTGAACAGGCCGAGAGTTACTGACTCTGTACGACCGGGAATCAGTGAATCTGTACAGACCGGGATTCAGTGACTCTGTCATTGATTCTGTGCAGGCCGTTCGTCAGTGATTCTTTACAGACCTGAATTCAGTGGCCAGACCGGGTTTCGGTGTTTCTGTGCGGACCGGAAATCGGTGACTCTGTACAGACCGGGCGTCCGTGATTCTGTACAGACCTGGAATCAGTTACTGTGCACAGACCTGGAGTCGGGTTCTCTGCAAAGCCCGGGTGTCAGTGGTTCTGTACAAAACGGGAGTCTGTGAATCTGTGCACACAGGGAATCATTGACCCTGTACAGACCGAGAGTTAGTGACTTTGAACAGACAGGGAGTCAGTGACTCTGCATCGATCGGGTGTCAGTGAATCTGTATAAACAGTGAGTCATTAATTCAGTACAGACCGGGAGTCAGTTTCTCTGTACAGATCGGGAGTCAGTGACTCTGTGCAGACCTGGATTCAATGGCACTGTGCAGACCGGGAGTCGGTGATTCTGTACGGACTTGAAGTCGGTGACTCTGTGCAGACCGGAAGTCAGTGACTCTGCATAGACCGGAAGTCAGTTAATCTGTGCAGACCAGGAGTCAGTGACTCTCTGAACAGCGGGATTCAGTGACTCTCTGCAGACCAGCCGTCAGTGAATCTGTAGAGACCGGGAGTTAGTGGGTCTGTGCAGACCGGGAGTAAGTGATTCTCTCCAGACCAAGAGGCAGTGAGTCTTCATGGACCCGGAGTCAGTAACTCTGAACGTGCTGAGAGTTCGCCACCCTGTTCAGAGCTGGAGTCAGTGCCTCTGCACAGACCGGGAGTCAGTGACTCTGTAAAGACTGGAATCAGTGACTCTGTACCGACAGTGAGTCAATGAATCTGCACAGAACTGAATTCAATGGCTCTGCACAGGCATAGTGTCAGTGGCTCTGTACAGTCCGGGCGTCAGTGACTCCGTACAGACCGGGAGTCAGTGAATCTGTACAAACAGTGAGTCATGTATTCAGCACAGACCTGGAGTCAGTTTCTCTGTACAGATCGGGAGTCAGTTTCCCTGTGCAGACCGGGATTCAATGGCTCTGTGCAGATCGGGAGTCGGTGATTCTGTACGGACTTGAAGTCGGTGACTCTGTGCAGACCGGAAGTCAGTGACCCTGCATAGAACGGAAGTCAGTTACTCTGTTCAGATCAGGAGTCAGTGACTCTGTGCATCGCGGGATTCAGTGACTCTCTGCAGACCTGGAGTCAGTGAATGTGCAGAGACCGGGAGTTAGTGGCTCTGTGCAGACCGGGAGTCAGTGATTCTGTCCAGACCGGGAGTTGGTGAGTCTTTACAGACCGTGAGTCAGGAACTCTGAACAGACCGAGTGTGAGTGACTCTGTCCAACCGGGAATCAGTGACTCTGTACGACCGGGAGTCAGTGATGCTGTACAGACCTGGAGTCAGTGACTCTGCGCAGACCGGGAGTCAGTTACTCTGTACAGAACGGGATTCAATTACTCTGTACAGGCCAGGAGTCAGCGACTCTGTGCAGTTCGGAATGATTGATTATGCACAGACCTGGAGTGAGCGTCTCTGTACCGAGCGGGAGTCAGCGATTCAGTACCGAATTGAAGTCGGTTACTCTGTACAGACCGGAATCAGTGACTCTGTGCAGACAGTGAGTCAGTGAATCTTCACAGACCTGAAGTCAGTGGCTCTGTGCAGGCCGGGTGTCAGTGAATCTGTACAGACCGGGTGTAAATGAGTCTTCAGAGATCTGGAGTCCGTAAGTATGTACAGACCGGGAGTCAGTGACTATGTACAGATCGGAATCATTGACTCTTGTACAGAGAGGTAGTCAGTGACTCTGTACAGACCGGTAGTCAGTGGCTCTGTAAGACCGGGAATGAGAAACTCTGCGCATTCCTGCAGTTACTCTGAACGGACCGGGAATCAGTGACTCTGTACAGACAGGGAGTCAGTGAATCTGTACATACCGAGAGTCATTGAATGTGTACAGACCGGGAGTCAGTCACTCTGTAGGACCGGGAGTCAGTGCCTCTGTACGGACCTGGAGTCAGTGTCTCTGTACAGAAAGTTAGTCAGTGAATCTGTGCAGACCTGGCGTCAGTGGGTCTGTACAGACCGGGTGTCCGTGACTCTGTGCAGACCTGGATTCAGTTTCCCTGTGCAGACCGGGATTGAATGGCTCTGTGCAGACCGGGAGTCGGTGATTCTGTACGGATTTGAAGTAGGTGACTCTGCACAGACATGGAGTCAGTGACTCTGTCCAGACCTGGGTACAGTGAGTCTGTACAGAACTGGAGCCAGTGACGCTGCAAAGACCTGGAGTCAGTGTCCCTGTGCAGACCGGGATTGAATGGCTCTGTGCAGACCGGAAGTCAGTGACTCTGCATATACCGGAAGTCAGTTACTCTGTGCAGACCGGGAGTCAGTGACTCTGTGCACAGCGGGATTCAGTGACTCTCTGCAGACCTGGAGTCAGTGAATCTGTACAGACCGGGAGTTAGTGGCTGTGTGCAGACCGGGAGTCAGTGATTCTGTCCAGACCGGGAGTCAGTGAGCCTTCACAGACCGGGTGTCAGTAACTCTGAACAGACCGAGTGTTAGGGACTCTGTCCAACCGGGAGTCAGTGACGCTGTACGACCTGGAGTCAGTGATGCTGCACAGACCTGGAGTCAGTGACTCTGCACAGATCGGGAGTCAGTGACTCTGCACTGATCGGGAGTCAGTTCCTCTGTACAGAACGGGAGTCAATTATTCTGTACAGGCCGGGAGTGAGCGACTCTGTGCAGTTCGGAATCATTGATTATGTGCAGACCTGGAGTCCGCGACTCGGTTCAGAGCTGGAGTCAATGATTCTGTACCGACCGGAAGTCGGTGACTCTGTACAGACCGGAATCAGTACAGACCGGGTGTCAGTGAGTCTTCATAGATCGGGAATCAGTGACTCTGTACAAACAGTGAGTTAGTGACACCGTGTCGACCGAGAGTCAGTGACTCTGTGCAGACCGGAATGAGTGACTTTGTATACATGATGTGGAGATGCCGGTGATGGACTGGGGTTGACAATTGTAAACAATTTTACAACACCAAGTTATAGTCCAGCAATTTTATTTTAAATTCACAAGCTTTCGGAGGCTTCCTCCTTCGTCAGGTAAATGTTCAGGAGCTCCTTGAAGCCTACGCATTTATACATATAGAACAATACATGGTGTTTACAGACTGCCCCTGCAACTGCCCGTTGCCAAGGCAATCACCGTGTTCAGACAGAGAGGTGTCACCTGCAGAACCCCCGAATACACATTCAACAAAAAAACAAACAGGCAAAAAAAAAACAGAGAGAGGCAGAGACATCCGGAAGGCAGAGAAAGCCAGCAAATGACCCATTATATTAAAAACAGATAACATTTGTTCGCTGGTGGGGTAACGTGTAGCGTGACATGAACCCAAGATCCCGGTTGAGGCCGTCCTCATGGGTGCGGAACTTGGCTATCAATTTCTGCTCGACGATTTTGCGTTGTCGTATGTCTCGAAGGCCGCCTTGGAGTACGCTTACCCGAAGGTCGGTGGATGAATGTCCCTGACTGCTGAAGTGTTCCCCGACTGGGAGGGAACCCTCCTGTTTGGCGATTGTTGCGCGGTGTCCGTTCATCCGTTGTCGCAGCGTCTGCATGGTCTCGCCAATGTACCATGCTCTGGGGCATCCTTTCCTGCAACGTATGAGGTAGACAACGTTGGCCGAGTCACAGGAGTATGAACCATGCACCTGGTGGGTGGTGTCCTCTCGTGTGATGGTGGTATCTGTGTCGATGATCTGGCATGTCTTGCAGAGGTTACCGTGGACGAGGAGGAACGTTTCCATCGCGTTCCTCCTCAGACGAGGAGGAACGCGATGGACACCTACAGACGCTGAAAGAGGCCCTAGTAAGAACGGGATATGACGCTCGACTCATCGATCGACAGTTCCGACGGGCCACAGCAAAAAATCGCATAGACCTCCTCAGGAGACCAACACGGGACGCAACCAACAGAGTACCCTTTGTCGTCCAGTACTTCCCCGGAGCGGAGAAACTACGCCATGTTCTCCGCAGCCTTCAACATGTCATCAATGACGACGAACACCTCGCTATGGCCATCCCCACACCTCCACTACTCGTCTTTAAACAGCCACCCAACCTCAAATGGACCATCGTTCGCAGCAAATTACCCAGCTTTCAAGAGAACAGCGTCCACGACACCACACAACCCTGCCACGGTAACCTCTGCAAGACATGCCAGATCATCGACACAGATACCACCATCACACGAGAGGACACCACCCACCAGGTGCATGGTTCATACTCCTGTGACTCGGCCAACGTTGTCTACCTCATACGTTGCAGGAAAGGATGCCCCAGAGCATGGTACATTGGCGAGACCATGCAGACGCTGCGACAACGGATGAACGGACACCGCGCAACAATCGCCAAACAGGAGGGTTCCCTCCCAGTCGGGGAACACTTCAGCAGTCAGGGACATTCATCCACCGACCTTCGGGTAAGCGTACTCCAAGGCGGCCTTCGAGACACACGACAACGCAAAATCGTCGAGCAGATAGCCAAGTTCCGCACCCATGAGGACGGCCTCAACCGGGATCTTGGGTTCATGTCACGCTACACGTTACCCCACCAGCGAACAAATGTTATCTGTTTTTAATATAATGGGTCATTTGCTGGCTTTCTCTGCCTTCCGGATGTCTCTGCCTCTCTCTGTTTTTTTTTTTTTGCCTGTTTGTTTTTTTGTTGAATGTGTATTCGGGGGTTCTGCAGGTGACACCTCTCTGTCTGAACACGGTGATTGCCTTGGCAACGGGCAGTTGCAGGGGCAGTCTGTAAACACCATGTATTGTTCTATATGTATAAATGCGTAGGCTTCAAGGAGCTCCTGAACATTTACCTGACGAAGGAGGAAGCCTCCGAAAGCTTGTGAATTTAAAATAAAATTGCTGGACTATAACTTGGTGTTGTAAAATTGTTTACAATTGACTTTGTATAGACAGGGAGTCCGTGAATTTGAACATGCCGAGAGTCAGTGGCTCTGTACTGACCGTGAGTCAATGACTGTGCATAGACCTGGAGTCAGTGCCTCTGTACAGACCGGGAGTTAGTGTCTCTGTGCAGACCGGGAATCTGTGTCACTGTGTGGACCGGAATCAGTGATTCTGCACAGACCGGGAGTCAGTGTCTCTGCACAGATCGAGAATTAGTAACTCTGAACAGACCGAGAGTCACTGACTCTGTATGACCGGGAGTCAGTGACGCTGTACGACGGGGCGTCAGTTACTCTGTGTAGAACCGGAGTCATTGACTCTGTACAGTCCGGGAGTTAGTGACTCTGTACAGACCTGGATTCAGTTACATTGTACAGACTGGGATTCAGTGAATCGGTACAGACCGGAAGTCAATTACTCTTTACAGACCGGGAGTCAGTGACTCTCCACAGTCCGGGATGCAATGATTCTGTGCAGACCGGGAGGCAGTGGGTCGACATGGACCCGGAGTCAACAACTCTGAACTGACCGAGCGTTAGCCACTCTGTTCAGAGCTGGAGTCAGTGAATCTGCACAGACCGGGAGTCAGTGACTCTGTACAGGCCGGGGATTCAGTGACTCTGCACAGACCTGGAGACAGTGGCTCTGTACAGACCGGGTGTCAGTGAATCTGCACAGAGCGGGTGTCAATTACTCTGTACAGAGAGGGAGTCAGTGACTCTGTACAGACCGGTATTCAGTCATTCTGTACAGACCTGGAGTCAGTGCCTCTGTCCGGACCGAATGTCAGTGAGTCTGTACAGACCGGGATTCAGTGACTTTGTACAGTCGGGGAGTCATTGATTCTGTACAGGCCGGTCGTCAGTGATTCTTTACAGACCTGAATTCAGTGACCTTGTCCAGACCGGGAATCGGTGTTTCTGTACGGACCGGAACTCGGTGACTCTGCACAGACCGGGCGTCAGTGACTCTTTGAAGACCGGGAGTCGGTCACTCTGTACAGACCGCGTGTCCGTGATTCTGTGCAGACCTGGAATCAGTAACTATGCACAGACCTGGAGTCGGGTTCTCTGCACAGACCGGTCGTCAGTGGTTCTGTACGAAACGGGAGTCTGTGATTCTGTACGGACCGGGATTCAGTGAATCTGTACAGACAGGGAATCATTGACCCTGTACAGACCGAGAGTTAGTGACTTTGTACAGTCGGGGAGTCATTGATTCTGTACAGGCCGGTCGTCAGTGATTCTTTACAGACCTGAATTCAGTGACGTTGTCCAGACCGGGAATCGGTGTTTCTGTACGGACCGGAACTCGGTGACTCTGCACAGACCGGGCGTCAGTGACTCTTTGAAGACCGGGAGTCGGTCACTCTGTACAGACCGCGTGTCCGTGATTCTGTGCAGACCTGGAATCAGTAACTGTGCACAGACCTGGAGTCGGGTTCTCTGCACAGACCGGTAGTCAGTGGTTCTGTACGAAACGGGAGTCTGTGATTCTGTACGGACCGGGATTCAGTGAATCTGTACAGACAGGGAATCATTGACCCTGTACAGACCGAGAGTTAGTGACTTTGAACAGACAGGATGTCAGTGACTCTGCATAGACCGGAAGTCAGATTCGCTGCACGGACCGGAAGTCAGTGATTCTGGACAGAAAGGGAGTCAGTGACACTGCATAGACCGGGAATCAGTGACACTGTGCAGACCGGGAGTCAGTGAAGCTGTACAGACAGGGAGTCAGTGATTCTGTACAAACCGAGAGTAAGTGAATCTGTGCAGACTGGGAGTCATTGACTCTGTGCAGACCTGGAGTCAGTGTCCCTGTGCAGACCTGGATTCAATGGCTCTGTGCAGACCGGGAGTCGGTGATTCTGTACGGACATGGAGTCAGTGTCCCTGTGCGGACCCAGATTCAATGGCTCTGTTCAGACCGGGAGTCGGTGATGCTGTACGGACTTGAAGTCGGTGACTCTGTTCAGACCGGCAGTCAGTGACTCTGCAAAGACCGTAAGTCAGTTACTCTGTACAGACCGGGATTCAGTGACTCTCTGCAGACCTGGATTCAGTGAATCTGTACAGTCCGGGAATTACTGGCTCTGTGCAGACCGGAAGTCAGTGCTTCTGTCCAGACCGGGAGTAAGTGAGCCTTTACAGACCGGGAGTCGGTCACTCTGTACAGACCGGGTGTCCGTGATTCTGTACAGACCTGGAATCAGTTACTGTGCACAGACCTGGAGTCAGTGGTTCTGAAGAAACGTGAGTCTGTGATTCTGGACGGACCGGGAGTCAGTGAATCTGTGCAGACAGGGAATCATTGTTCTGTACAGACCGAGATTAATTGACTTTGAACAGACCGGGAGTCAGTGTCTCTGCATAGACCGGAAGTCAGATACGCTGCACGGACCAGAAGTCAGTGATTCTGGATAGAAAGGGAGTCAGTGACTCTGCATAGATCGGAAATCAGTGACACAGTGCAGACCGGGAATCAGTGAATCTGTACAAACCGAGAGTCAGTGAATCTATTCAGAACGGGAGTCAGTGATTCTGTGCAGAGAGTTAGTCAGTGTATCTGTACAGACCTGGAGTAAGTGGCTCTGTGCAGACCGGGTGTCAGTGAGTCTTCAGAGACCGGGAGTCGGTGACACTGTACAGACCGGAATCAGTGAATCTGTACAAACAGGGAGTCATTGATTCAGTACAGACCTGGAGTCAGTTTCTCTGTACAGACTGGGAGTCAGTGTCTCTGTGCAGACCTGGAGTCAGTGTCCCTGTGCGGACCCGGATTCAATGGCTCTGTGCAGACCGGGAGTCGGTTGTTCTGTACGGGCTTGAAGTCGCTGACTCTGTGCAGACCGGAAGTCAGTGACTCTGCATAAACCGGAAGTCAGTTACTCTGTGCAGACCGGGAGTCAGTGACTCTCTGCAGACCTGGAGTCAGGGAATCTGTAAAGACCGGAGACAGTGAGTCTTTACAGACCGGGAGTCAATAACTCTGAACAGACAGAGTGTTCGTGACTCTGTCCAAACGGGAGTCAGTTACGCTGTACGACCGCGAGTCGGTGACTCTGCACAGACCTGGAGTCAGTGACTCTGTACGGACCGGGAGTCAGTGATTTTTACAGACGGGGTGTCAGCGATTCTCTGCAGAGTCACTGACTTTCGGTCTGTACAGAGTCACTGACACCGAGAGTTCGTGATTCTGTACAGACCGGAATCAGTGACTCTGTACAGACAGTGAGTCAGTGAATCTGTACATACCGAGAGTCAGTGAATCTGTACAGACAGGGAATCATTGACTCTGTACAGACCGAGAGTTAGTGACTTTGAACAGACAGGGTGTCAGTGACGCTGCATAGACCGGAAGTCAGATTCGCTGCATGGACCGGAAGTCAGTGATTCTGGACAGAAAGGGAGTCAGTGACTCTGCATTGACCGGGAATCAGTGACTCTGTACAGAAAGTTAGTCAGTGAATCTGTGCAGACCTGGCGTCAGTGATTCTGTACCGACCGGAAGTCGGTTACTCTGCACAGACCGGAATCAGTGACTCTGCTCAGACAGTGAGTTAATGAATCTGCACAGACCTGGAGTCAGCGTTTCTGCACAGATAGGAATCATTGACTCTGTGCAGAGAAGGGGTCAGTGACTCTGTACAGACCGGTAGTCAGTGGCTCTGTAAGACCGGGAATCAGTAACTCTGTACAGTCCTGCAGTCAGTGACTCTGTACGGGCCGGGAGTCAGTGCGTCTTCATAGATCGGGAGTCAGTATGTCTGTACAGAACCGGAGTCAGTGACTCGGAACAGGCCACGGAGTCAGTGACTCTGTACAGATCGGAATCATTGACTCTGTACAGAAATGGAGTCAGTGACTCTGTACTGACCGGTATTCAGTGGTTCTGTAAGACGGGGTGTCAGTGACTCTCTACAGAGTCACTGACTTCCGGTCTGTACAGAATCACTGACACCGAGAGTTCGTGATTCTGTACAGACCGGAATCAGTGAAACTGTACAGACCGGGAGTCAGCTACACTGTAGGACCGGGAGTCTCTGACTCTGTACGGACCTGGAGCCATTGTCTCTGTGCAGACAGTTAGTCTGTGAATCTGTTCAGACCTGGCGTCAGTGGCTCTGTACAGACCGGGTGTCAGTGACTCTGTTAAGACCTAGAATCAGTGTCCCTGTGCAGACCGGGATGCAATGGCTCTGTGCAGACCGGGAGTCGGAAACTCTGTGCGGACTTGAAGTCGCTGACTCTGTGCAGACCGGAAGTCAGTGACTCTGCATAGACCGGATGTGAGTTGCTCTGTACAGACCGGGAGTCAGTGACTCTGTGCACAGCGGGATTTATTGACTCTCTGCAGACCTGGAGTCAGTGCATCTGTGCAGACCGGGAGGTAGTGGCTCTGTGCAGACCGGGAGTCAGTGATTCTGTCCTGACCGGGATTCAGTGAGTCTTTGCAGACCTGGAGTCAGTAACTCTGAACAAACCGAGTGTTTGTGACTCTGTCCAACCGGGAGTCAGTGAGCTGTGCGACCTGGAGTCAGTGATGCTGTACAGACCTGGATTCAGTGACTCTGCACAGGCCGGGAGTCAACGACTCTGTGCAGTTCCGAATCATTGATTAGGTACAGACCTGGGGTCAGCGACTCTGTACAGAGCGGGAGTCAGTGATTCTGCACCGACCGGAAGTCGGTTACTCTGTACAGACCGGAATCAGTGACTCTGTAGAGATCGGAATCATTGACTCTGCACAGAGAGGAACTCAATGACTCTGTACAGACCGATAGTCAGTGCCTCTGTAAGACCAGGAATCAGTAAATCTGTATAGTCCTGTAGTCAGTGACTGTGTACGGACTGGGAGTCAGTGGCTTTGTACAGACGAGGTGTCAGTGACTCTCTACAGAGTCTGTACAGAGCCACTGACACCGAGAGTTTATGACTCTGTACAGACCTTGAGTCAGTGACTCTGCACAGACCGGGAGTCAGTGACCCTGTAAAGACCGGAATCCGTGACTCTGCACAGACCTGGATTCAGTGGCTCTGCACAGACCGAGTGTCAGTGGCTCGGCACAGTCCGGGTGTCAGTGATTCTGTACAGTCAGGAAGTCAGCGACTCTGCACAGGCCGGGGAGTCAGTGACTCTGCGCAGACCTCGAGTCAGTCGCTCTCTACAGACCGGGTGTCAGTGACTCTGCACAGAGCAGTTGTCAATGACTCTGTACAGAGAGGGAGTCAGTGACTGTGTACAGACCGGTAGTCAGTGGCTCTGTCAGAGCAGGAGTCAGTAACTCTGTACAGACCGGGAGTCAGTGAATCTGCATAGACCGGAAATCAATTGCTCTTTACAGACCGGGAGTCAGTGACTCTGTACAGACCAGTCGTCAGTGACTTTGTCCAGACGGAATGTCAGTGACTGTCCACAAACCGGGAGGCAATGATGCTCTCCAGACCGTGAGGCAGTGAGTCTTCATAGACCCGGAGTCAGTAACTCTGAACGGACCGAGAGTTAGCCACTCTGTTCAGAGCTGGAGTCAGTGACTCTGCACAGACCGGGAGTCAGTGACCCTGTAAAGACCGGAATCAGGGACTCTGCACAGACCTGGATTCAGTGGCTCTGCACAGACCGAGTGTCAGTGGCTCTGCACAGTCCGGGTGTCAGTGATTCTGTACAGTCAGGAAGTCAGCGACTTGGCACAGGCCGGGGAGTCAGTGACTCTGCGCAGACCTCGAGTCAGTGGCTCTCTACAGACCGGGTGTCAGTGACTCTGCACAGAGCAGTTGTCAATGAGTCTGTACAGAGAGGGACTCAGTGACTGTGTACAGACCGGTAGTCAGTGGCTCTGTCAGAGCAGGAGTCAGTAACTCTGTACAGACCGGGCGTCCGTGACTCCGTACAGACCGAGAGTCAGTGATTCTGTGTAGACTTGGAGTCAGTGCCTCTGTACGGACCGAGAGTCAGTGAGTCTGTACAGACCGGGAGTCAGTGTCTCTGTACAGTCGGGGAGTCATTGATTCTGTACAGACCTGGAGTCAGTGAAGATGCACAGACCGGGAGTCAGCGACTCAATACAGACCTGGAGTGAGTGAGTCTGCACAGTCCTGGAGCAAGTCACGCTGTACAGACCGGAAGTCAGTGAATCTGTACAGTCCGGGAGTCAATGACTCTGTATAGACCTGGAGTCAGTGAGTCTGTACAGACCTGGAGTCGGTGACTCGGTACAGACCGGGAGTCGTTGATTCTGTACAGACCGAAGTCAGTGATTCTGCACAGACCGTGCGTAAGTGACTCTGTACAGACCTGGAGTCAGTGAGTCTGTACAAACAGGGAGTCATTGATTCAGTACAGACCTGGGGTCAGTTTCTCTGTACAGACCGGGTGTCAGTGGCTCTGTACAGTCCGGGTGTCAGTGAGTCTGTACAGACCGGGAGTCAGTGTCTCTGTACAGTCGGGGAGTCATTGATTCTGTACAGACCTGGAGTCAGTGAAGATGCACAGACCGGGAGTCAGCGACTCAATACAGACCTGGAGTGAGTGAGTCTGCACAGTCCTGGAGCAAGTCACGCTGTACAGACCGGAAGTCAGTGAATCTGTACAGTCCGGGAGTCAATGACTCTGTATAGACCAGGAGTCAGTGAGTCTGTACAGACCTGGAGTCGGTGACTCGGTACAGACCGGGAGTCGTTGATTCTGTACAGACCGAAGTCAGTGATTCTGCACAGACCGTGCGTAAGTGACTCTGTACAGACCTGGAGTCAGTGAGTCTGTACAAACAGGGAGTCATTGATTCAGTACAGACCTGGGGTCAGTTTCTCTGTACAGACCGGGTGTCAGTGGCTCTGTACAGTCCGGGTGTCAGTGATTCTGTACAGACAGGAAGTCAGCGACTCTGCACAGGCCGGGGAGTTAGTGACGCTGCGCAGACCTCGAGTCAGCGGCTCTCTACAGACCGGGTGTCAGGGACTCTGCACAGAGCAGGTATCAATGACTCTGTACAGAGAGGGAGTCAGTGACTGTGTACAGACCGGTAGTCAGTGGCTCTGTCAGAGCAGGAGTCAGTAACTCTGTACAGACCGGGCGTCCGTGACTCCGTACAGACTGAGAGTCAGTGATTCTGTGCAGCCTTGGTGTCAGTGCCTCTGTACGGACCGAGAGTCAGTGAGTCTGTACAGACTGGGAGTCAGTGACTCTGTACAGTCGGGGAGTCATTGATTCTGTACAGACCTGGAGTCAGTGAAGATGCACAGACCGGGAGTCAGCGACTCAATACAGACCTGGAGTGATTGAGTCTGCACAGTCCTGGAGCAAGTGACGCTGTACAGACCGGAAGTCAGTGAATCTGTACAGTCCGGGAGTCAATGACTCTGTATAGACCTGGAGTCAGTGAGTCTGTACAGACCTGGAGTCGGTGACTCGGTCCAGACCGGGAGTCGGTGAATCTGTACAGACCGAAGTCAGTGACTCTGCACAGACCGTGCGTAAGTGACTCTGTGCAGAACTGGAGTCAGTGAGTCTGTACAGACCGGGTGTCAGTGACTCTGCACAGACCTGGAGTCAGTGAGTCTGTACAGACCGGGAGTAAGTGACTCTATACAGACCGAGAGTGAGTGATTCGGTAAGGACCGTGAGTCAGTGACTCTGTCCAAACTGGAGTCAGTGACTCTGTGCAGACTACGAGTCAATAATTTTGTACAGGCCGGTCGTCAGTGATTCTTTGCAGACTTGAATTCAGTGACGTTGTCCAGACCGGGAATCGATGTTTCTGTCCGGAACGGAACTCGGTAACTCTGTACAGACCGGGCGTGAGTGACTCTTGGCAGACCGGGAGTCGGTCACTCTGTGCAGACCGGGTGTCCGTGATTCTGAACAGACCTGGAATCAGTTACTGTCCACAGACCTGCATACGGGTTCTCTGCACAGACCGGGTGTCAGTGGTTCTGTACAAAACGGGAGTCTGTGACTCTGTACTGACAGGGAATCATTGACCCTGTGCAGACCGGGAGTCGGTGATTCTGTTCGGACTTGAAGTCGGTGACTCTGTGCAGACCGGGAGTCAGTGACTGTACAGGCCGGGAGTCAGTGTCCCTGTACAGACCGGAATCAGTGAATCTGTACAGACAGGGAGTCAGTGAATCTGCACAGCGCGGGAATTCGTGACTCTGAATGGACCGGAATCAGTGACTCTGTTCAGACAGCGAGTCAGCGAAACTGTGCAGACCTGGAGTCAGTGGCTCTGTACAGATCGGGTATCTGTGACTCTTTTTTTATTCGTTCACGGGATGTGGGCGTCGCTGGGGAGGCCGGCATTTATTGTCCATCCCTAATTGCCCTCGAGAAGGTGGTGGTGAGCCGCCTTCTTGAACCGCTGCAGTCCGTGTGGTGACGGTTCTCCCACAGTGCTGTTAGGAAGGGAGTTCCAGGATTTTGACCCAGCGACAATGAAGGAACGGCGATATATTTCCAAGTCGGGATGGTGCGTGACTTGGAGGGGAACGTGCAGGTGGTGTTGTTCCCATGCGCCTGCTGCTCTTGTCCTTCTAGGTGGTTGAGGTCGCGGGTTTGGGAGGTGCTGTCGAAGAAGCCTTGGCGAGTTGCTGCAATGCATCCTGTGGATGGTGCACACTGCAGCCACAGTGCGCCGGTGGTGAAGGGAGTGAATGTTTAGGGTGGTGGATGGGGTGCCAATCAAACGGGCTGCTTTATCTTGGATGGTGTCGAGCTTCTTGAGTGTTGTTGGAGCTGCACTCATCCAGGCAAGTGGAGAGTATTCCATCACACTCCTGACTTGTGCCTTGCAGATGGTGGAAAGGCTATGGGGAGTCAGGAGGTGAGTCACTCGCCGCAGAATACCCAGCCTCTGACCTGCTCTCGTAGCCACAGTATTTGTATGGCTGGTCCAGTTAAGTTTCTGGTCAATGGTGACCCCCAGGATGTTGATGGTGGGGGATTCGGCGATGGTAATGCCCTTGAATGTCAAGGGGAGGTGGTTAGACTCTCTCTTGTTGGAGATGGTCATTGCCTGGCACTTATATGGCGCAAATGTTACTTGCCACTTATTAGCCCAAGCCTGGATGTTGTCCATGTCGTGCTGCATGCGGGCTCGGACTGCTTCATTATCTGAGGAGTTGCGAATGGAACTGAACACTGTGCAGTCATCAGCGAACATCCCCATTTCTGACCTTATGATGGAGGGAAGGTCATTGATGAAGCAGCTGAAGATGGTTGGGCCAAGGACACTGCCCTGACGAACTCCTGCAGCAATGCCCTGGGGCTGAGATGATTGGCCTCCAACAACCACTACCATCTTCCTTTGTGCTAGGTATGACTCCAGCCACTGGAGAGTTTCCCCCCTGATTCCCATTGATTTCAATTTTACTAGGGCTCCTTGGTGCCACACTCGGTCAAATGCTGCCTTGATGTCAAGGGCAGTCACTCTCACCTCACCGCTGGAATTCAGCTCTTTTGTTCATGTTTGGACCAAGGCTGTAATGAGGTCTGGAGCCGAGTGGTCCTGGCGGAACCCAAACTGAGCATCGGTGAGCAGGTTATTGGTGAGTAAGTGTCGCTTGATAGCACTGTCGACGACACATTCCATCACTTTGCTGATGATTGAGAGTAGACTGATGGGGCGGTAATTGGCCGGATTGGATTTGTCCTGCTTGTTGTGGACAGGACATACCTGGGTAATTTTCCACATTGTCGGGTAGATGCCAGTCTTGCAGCTGCACTGGAACAGCTTGGCTAGAGGCGCAGCTAGTTCTGGAGCACAAGCCTTCAGCACTACAGCTGGGATGTTGTCGGGGCCCATAGCCTTTGCTGTATCCAGTGCACTCAGCCGTTTCTTGATATCACGTGGAGTGAATCGAATTGGCCGAAGACTGGCTTCTGTGACAGTGGGGATATCGGGAGGAGGCTGAGATGGATCATCCACTCGGCACTTCTGGCTGAAGATGGTTGCAAACGCTTCAATCTTGACTTTTGCACTCACGTGCTAGACTCCGCCATCATTGAGAATGGGGATGTTTGCAGAGCCTCCTCCTCCCGTTAGTTGTTTAATTGTCCACCACCATTCACGACTGGATGTGGCAGGACTGCAGAGCTTTGATCTGATCCTTTGGTTGTGGAATCGCTTAGCTCTGTCTATAGCATGTTGCTTCCGCTGTTTAGCATGCATGTAGTCCTGAGTTGTAGCTTCACCACGTTGGCACATCATTTTTAGGTACGCCTGGTGCTCCTCCTGGCATGCTCTTCTACACTCCTCATTGATCCAGGGTTGATCCCCTGGCCTGTTGGTAATGGTAGAGTGAGGAATATGCCGGGCCATGAGGTTACAGATTGTGCTGGAATACAATTCTGCTGCTGCTGATGGCGCACAGCGCAGGCCGGAACTCACTGACTGTGTGCAGGCCGGGAATTCAGTGACTCTGTACAGACCTGGAGTCAGTGACTCTGTACGGACCGGGAGTCAGTGGCTCTGTACGGACCGGGTTTCCGTGACCCTGTACAGACCTGGAAATGGTGTCCCTGTGCAGACCGGGATTCAATGGCTCTGTGCAGACCGGGAGTCATTGATTCTGTACGGACTTGAAGTCAGTTACTCTGTGCAGACCGGGAATCAGTGACTCTGTGCACAGCGGGATTCACTGACTCTCTGCAGACCTGGAGTCAGTGAATCTGTACAGACCGGGAATTAGTGGCTCTGTGCAGGCCGGGAGTCAGTGATTCTGTCCAGACCGGGAGTCAGTGAATCTTAATAGACCGGGAGTCAGTAACACTGAACAGACCGAGTGTTAGTGACTCTGTCCAACCGGGAGTCAGTGACGCTGTACGACCGGGAGTCAGTGATGCTGTACAGACCTGGAGTCAGTGACTCTGCCCAGATCGGGAGTCAGTTACTCTTCATGGAACGGGAGTCAATTACTCTGTACAGGCCGGGAGTCAGCGACTCTGTGCAGTTCAGAATCATTTATTATGTGCAGACCTGGAGGCAGCGACTCTGTGCAGAGCGGGAGTCAGTGATTCTGTACCGACCGGAAGTCGGTGACTGTCCAGATCGGAGTCAGTGACTCTGCACAGACCGGGAATCCGTGACTTTGTACAGACGGGTTGTCAGTGACTCTCTACAGACCGGGCTGCAATGATTGTTGACAGATTGGGAGTCAGTGATTCTTCATGGACCGGGAGTCAGAAACTCTCTCCAGACCGACAGTCAGTTAATCTGTTCAGACCGGGTATCAGTGACTCTGCTCAGACCGTGAGTCAGTGGCTCTGTGCAGTACTGCAGTCAGTGACTCAGTAAAGGCCGGCGAGTCTGTGACTCTGTACAGACCTCTAGTCAGTGACTCTATACGAACCGGGAGACAATGACTTTTTACAGACGGGGTGTCTGTGACTGTACAGACCTGGAGTGAGTGTCTCTGTACAGACCGGAATCACTGAATCTGTACACACAGGGCGTCAGTGAATCTGCACAGGCCGGGAATCCGTGACTCTGTATGGACCGGAATCAGTGACTCTGATCAGACAGTGAGTCAGTGAAAATGTGCAGACCTGGAGTCAGTGGCTCTGTACAAATCGGGTGTCAGTGACTCTGAGCAGACCGGAAGTCAGTGACTGTGTACAGGCCGGGGAGTCAGTGACTCTGTACAGACCTGGAGTCAGTGACTCTATACGGACCGGGAGTCAATGACTTTGTACAGACTGGGTGTCAGTGACTCTGCAGAGTCACTGCCTTCCGGTCTGTACAGAGTCACTGACACCGAGAGTTCGTGACTCTGCACAGACCGGGATCAGTGACGCTGTACAGACAGGGAGTCAGTGAATCTGTACAGACCGGGAGTCACTGACTCTGTACGGAACTGGAGTCAGTGCCTCTGTACACACAGTTAGTCAATGAATCTGTACAGACCTGGCGTCATTGGCTCTGTACAGACTGGGTGTCCGTGACTCTGTACAGACCTGGATTCAGTGTCCCTGTGCAGACCGGGATTCAATGGCTCTGTGCAGACCGGGATCAGTGAATCTGCACAGACAGGGAGTCAGTGAATCTGTACAGGCCGGGAGTCCGTGACTCTGTATGGACCGGAATTAGTGACTCTTTTCAGACAGTGAGTCAGTGACTCTGCACGGACGTGGAGTCAGTGAATCTGCACAGACCAGGAGTTAGTGACACTGTGTAGACAGAGTGTCAGTAAACCTGTGCAGACCGGAATCATTGACTCTGTTTCGACAGGGAGTCCGTGAATCTGAACATGCCGAGAGTCAGTGGCTCTGATCTGACCGTGAGTCATTGACTGTGTACAGACATGGAGTCAGTGCCTCTGCACCGACCGGGAGTCAGTGTCTCTGTGCAAACCGGATTCAATGATTCTGCACAAACCGGGAGTCAGTGACTCTGGACAGACCAGGAGTCAGTGGTTCTGTACAGAACGGGAGTCTGTGATTCTGTGCACATCTGGAGTCAGTGACTCTGTCCGACCTGGGGACAGTGAGTCTGCACAGACCTGGAGCCAGTGACACTGCACTGACCTGGAGGCAGTGTCTCGATGCAGACCGAGAATCAGTAACTCTGAACAGACCGAGAGTTACTGACTCTGTACGACGGGGAGTCAGTGACGCTGTCCGACGGGGAGTCAGTGACTCTGTATAGAACCGGAGTCACTGATCTGTGCAGGCCGGGAGTTAGTGACGCTGTCCGGACCGGGAGTCAGTGAATTTGTACAGACCGGAAGTCAATTGCTCTTTACAGACTGGGAGTCAGTGACTCTACACAGTCCAGGAGGCAATGATTCTGCACAGACTGGGAGGCAATGAGTCTTCATCGACCCGGAGTCAGTAACTCTGAACGGATCGAGAGTTAGCCACTCTGTTCAGAGCTGGAGCCAGTGACTCTGCACAGACTGGGAATCAGTGACTCTGTAAAGACCGGAATCAGTGACTCTGTACAGACAGTGAGACAATGAATCTGTACAGACCTGGATTCTTAGAAATATATCGCCGTTCCTTCATTGCCGCTGGGTCAAAATCCTGGAACTCCCTTCCTAACAGCACTGTGGGAGAACCGTCACCACAAGGACTGCAACAGTTCAAGAAGGCGGCTCACCACTACCTTCTCGAGGGCAATTAGGGATGGGCCCGCGACGCCCGCATCCCATGAACGAATAAAAAAAAATTAAAAAAAATTCTGTGGCTCTGCACAGACCGAGTGTCAGTTGCTTTGCACAGTCCAGGTGTCAGTGATTCTGTACAGACAGGAAGTCAGTGACTCTGTACAGGCCGGGGAGTCAGTGACTCTGCACAGACGTGAAGACAGTGGCTCTGTACAGACCGGGTGTCTGTGACTCTGCACAGAGCGGGTGTCAATGACTCTGTACAGGGAGCGAGTCAGAGACTCTGGACAGACCGGTAGTCCGTGATTCTGTACAAACCTGGAGTCAGTGCCTCTGTACGGACCGAAAGTCAGTGAGTTTGTACAGACCGGGGTTCAGTGACTCTGTACAGTCGGGGACTCATTGATCCTGCACAGGCCGGTCGTCAGTGATTCTATGCAGACCTGAATTCAGTGACGTTGTCCAGACAGGGAATCGGTGTTTCTGTACGGACCGGAACTCGGTGACTCTGTACAGACCAGGCGTCAGTGACTCTTTGCAGACCGGGAGTCGGTCACTCTGTACAGACCGGGTATCCGTGATTCTGTACAGACCTGGACTCAGCTACTGTGCACCGACCTGGAGTCGGGTTCTCGGCACAGACCGGGAGTCTGTGTTTCTGTACGGAGCGGGAGTCAGTGAATCTGCAGACAGGGAATCGTTGACCCTGTACAGACCGATAGTTAGTGACTTTGAACAGACAGGGTGTCAGTGACTCTGCATAGACCGGAAGTCAGATTCGCTGCACGGACAGGAAGTCAGTGATTCTGGACAGAAAGGGTGTCAGTGACTCTGCATAGACCGGGAATCAGTGACACTGTGCAGACCGGGAGTCAGTGACTCTGTACAGACAGGGAGTCAGTGAACCTGTACAAACCGAGAGTCAGTGAATCTGTACAGACCCCGCGGGAGTCAGTGACTCTGTGCAGACCTGGAGTCAGTGTCGCTGTACAGACAGTTAGTCAGTGAATCTGTACAGACCTGAAGAGAGTTGCTCTGTAAAAGCCGGGTGCCAGTGACTCTGTACAGACCGGGTGTCAGTGAGTCTTCATAGATCGGGAGTCAGTAAGTCTGCACAGACCGGGAGTCAGTAACTCGGTACAGGCCGGGGAGTCAGTGACTCTGCACAGACCGGGAGTCAGTGACTGTACAGGCCGGGAGTCAGTGTCTCTGCACAGACCGGAATCAGTGAATCTATACAGACAGGGAATCAGTGAATCTGTGCCGGCCGGGAGTCCGTGACTCTCTATGGACCGGAATCAGTGAATCTGTTCAGACAGTGAGTCAGTGAAACTGTGCAGACCTGGTGTCAGTGGCTCTGTACAGATCGGGTGTCAGTGACTCTGTACAGGTCGGAATCAGTGACTCTGTACAGACAGGGTGTCAGTGAATCTGTACATACCGAGAGTCAGTGAATCGGTACAGACCGGGAGTCTGTGACTCTGTGGAACCGGGAGTCTCTCCACAGACCTGGAGTGAGTGTCTCTGTACAGAGAGTTAGTCAGTGAATCTGTACAGACCTGGCGTCAGTGGCTCTGTACAGACCGGCTGTCAGTGACTCTGGACAGACCTGGAGTCAGTGACTCTGTCCGTACCAGGTGTCAGTAACGTTTTACAGACGGGGCGTCTGTGACTCTCTGCAGAGACACTGCCTTCCGGTCTGCACAGAGTCACTGACACCGAGAGTTCGTGACTCTGCACAGTCCGGAATCAGCGACTCTGTGGACACAGTGTGTCAGTGAATCTGTACAGACCGGGAGTCAGTGAAACTGTACAAACATTGAGTCATTGATTCAGTGCAGACCTGGAGTCAGTTTCTCTGTACAGTCCGGGAGTCAGTGACTCTGTGCAGACCTGGAGTCTGTCTCCCTGTGCAGACCTGGATTCAATGGCTCTGTGCAGACCTGGAGTCGGTGACGCTGTACGAACGGGAGTCAGTGATGCTGTGCAGACCGGGAGTCAGTTACTCTGTATAGAACGGGAGTCTGTGACTGTGTACAAGCCGGGAGTTTGTGACTCTGTACAGACCTTAAGTCAATTACGCTGTGCAGACCGGGAGTTAGTGATTCTGTACAGACCTGGAGTCGGGTTCTCTGTACAGACCGGGATTCAGTGGTTCTGTGCAGAACGGGAGTGTGTGATTCTGTCCGGACCGGGAGTCAGTGATTCTGTGCAGACGGGGAGTCATTGATTCTTTACAGACCAGGAGTCGCGTTCGCTCTACGGACCGGGAGTCAGTGGTTCGGAAAAGAACGAGAGTGTGTGATTCTGAACAGACCGGGAGTCAGTGACTCTGTCCAGACCTGGGGACAGTGAGATTGTACAGAGCTGGAGCCAGTGACGCTGCACAGACCTGGAGTCAGTGTCGCTGTACAGACCGAGAATCAGTAACTCTGAACAGGCCGAGAGTTACTGACTCTGTAAGACCGGGATTCAGTGAAACTGTACAGTCGGGGAGTAATTGATTCTGTACAGGCCGGTCGTCAGTGATTCTTTACAGACCTGAATTCAGTGACGTTGTCCAGAACGGGAATCGATGTTTCTGTACGGACCGGAACTAGGTGACCCTGTACATATCGGGCGTCAGTGACTCTTTGCAGACCGGGAGTCGGTCACTCTGGACTGACCGCGTGTCCGTGATTCTGTACAGACCTGGAATCAGTTACTGTGCACAGACCTGGAATCGGGTTCTCTGCACAGACCGGGAGTTAGTGGTTCTGTACAAAACGGGAGTCTGTGATTCTGTACGGACCGGGAGTCAGTGAATCTGCACAGACAGGGAATCATTGACCCAGTACAGACCGAGAGTTGGTGACTTTGAACAGACAGGGAGTCAGTGACTTTGCATAGACCGGAAGTCAGCTTCTCTGCACGGACCGGAAGTCAGTGATTCTGGACAGAAAGGGAGTCAGTGACTCTGCATAGATGGGAATTAGTGAAACTGTGCAGCACTGGAGTCAGTGTCTCTGTACATACAGTGAGTCAGTGAATCTGTACAGACCTCGAGTCAGTGGCTCTGTACAGACCGGGTGTCAGTGACTTTGTACATTCCGGGAGTCAGTGAATCTGTACAAACAGTGAGTCATTGATTCAGTACAGACCCGGAGTCAGTTTCTCTGTACAGATCGGGGGTCAGTGACTCTGTGCAGACCTGGAGTCTGTCTCTCTGTGCAGACCGGGATTCAATGGCTCTGTGCAGACCGGGAGTCGGTGATTCTGTACGGACTTGAAGTCGGTGACTCTGTGCAGACAGGAAGTCAGTGACTATGCATAGATCGGAAGTCAGTTACTCTGTACAGACCAGCAGACAGTGACTCTGTGCATAGCGAGATTCAGTGACTCTCTGCAGACCTGGAGTCAGTGAATCTGTAGAGACCGGGAGTTAGTGGCTCTGTCCAGACCGGGTGTCAGTTATTCTGTCCAGACCGCGAGTCAGTGAGTATTTACAGACCGGGAGTCAGTAACTCTGAACAGACCGAGTGTTAGTTACTCTGTCCAACCGGGAATCAGTGACGCTGCACGACCGGGAGTCAGTGATGCTGTATAGACCTGGAGTCAGTGATTCTGCACAGGCCGGGCGTCAGTGACTCTTATTAGGCCGGGAGTCGGTCACTCTGTACAGACCGGGTGTCCGTGATTCTGTACAGGCCTGGAATCAGTGACTGTGCACCCACCTGGAGTCGGTTTCTCTGCACAGACCGGGTGTCAGTGGTTCTGTACAAAACGGGAGTCTGTGAATCTGTACAGACAGGGAATCATTGACCCTGTACAGACCGAGAGTTCGTGACTTTGAACAGACAGGGATTCAGTGACTCTGCATAGACCGGGAATCAGTGAATCTGTACAGCCTTGGAGTCAGTGGCTCTGTACAGACCGGGTGTCAGTGACTCAATACAGACCGGGAGTCAGTGAATCTGTACAAACAGTGAGTCATCTATTCAGCACAGACCTGGAGTCAATTTCTCTGCACAGAACGGGAGTCAATGGCTCTGTGCAGACCGCGAGTCAGTGATTCTGTGCGGACTTGAAGTCGGTGACTCTGTGCAGACCGGAAGTCAGTGACTCTGCATAGACCGGAAGTCAGTTACTCTGGTCAGATCAGGAGTCAGTGACTCTGTGCATCGCGGGATTCAGTGACTCTCTGCAGACCTGGAGTCAGTGAATCTGCAGAGACCGCGAGTTAGTGGCTCTGTGCAGACCGGAAGTCAGCGATTCTGTCCAGACCGGGAGTTAGTGAGTCTTTACAGACCGTGAGTCAGTAACTCTGAACAGACCGAGTGTTCGTGACTCTGTCCAACCGGGAATCAGTGACTCTGTACGACCGGGAGTCAGTGATGCTCTGCAGACCTGGAGTCAGTGACTCTGCACAGACCGGGAGTCAGTTACTCTGTACAGAACGGGATTCAATTACTCTGTACAGGCCAGGAGTCAGCGACTCTGTGCAGTTCGGAATGATTGATTATGCACAGACCTGGAGTGAGCGTCTCTGTCCAGAGCGGGAGTCAGCGATTCAGTACCGAACGGAAGTCGGTTACTCTGTGCAGACCGGAATCAGTGACTCTGTGCAGACAGTGAGTCAGTGAATTTGCACAGACCTGAAGTCAGTGGCTCTGTGCAGGCCTGGTGTCAGTGACTCTGTACAGACCGGGTGTAAGTGAGTCTTCAGAGATCGGGAGTCCCTAAGTATGTACAGACCGGGAGTCAGTGACTATGCACAGATCGGAATCGTTGACTCTGTAAAGAGAGGGAGTCAGAGACTCTGTACAGACCGGTCGTCAGTTGCTCTGTAAGACCGGGAATCAGAAACTCTGAGAAGTCCTGCAGTTACTCTGTACGGACCGGGAGTCAGTGACTTTGTACAGACGGGGTGTCAGTGACTCTCTACAGAGTCACTGCCTTCCGGTCTGTACAGAGTCACTGTCACCGAGAGTTCGTGACTCTGTGCAAACCTGGAGTCAATGACTCTGCACAGAACGGTAATCAGTGACTGCACAGGCCGGGAGTCAGTGTCTCTGTGCAGGCCGGAATCAGTGAATCTGTACAGACAGGGAGTCATGAATCTGTACAGGCCGGGAGTACGTTGGTCTGTATGGACCGGAATCAGTGACACTGTTCAGACAGTGAGTCAGTGAAACTGTGCAGACCTGGAGTCAGTGGCTCTGCACAGATCGGGTGTCAGTGACTCTGTACAGACAGAGAGTCAGTGACTGTGTTCAGGCGGGGGAGCCATTGACTATGTACAGACCTGGAGTCAGTGACATTGTACGGACCGGGATTCAGTGACTTTGTACAGACGTGGTATCAGTGACTCTCTGCAGCGTCACTGCCTTCCGGTCTGTACAGAGTCACTGACACCGAGAGTTCGTGACTCTGTACAGACCGGAATCAGTGACTCTGTACAGACAGGGAGTCAGTGAATCTGTACATACCGAGAGTCAGTGAATCTGTCCAGTCAGGGAGTCACTGACTCTGTAGGACCGGGAGTCACTGACTCTGTACGGAACAGGAGTCAGTGTCTCTGTACAGACAGTTAGTAAGTGAATCTGTACAGACCGGGAGTCAGTGAATCTGGACAGTGAGTTCGTCAGTGAATCTGTACAGACCTGGAGTCAGTGTCTCTGGACAGACCGGGTTTCAGTGAATCTCCACAGACCGGGTGTCACTGAGTCTTCAGAGAACGGGAGTCGGTAACTCTGAACGGACCGAGACTTAGTGTCTCTGTGCAGACCGGATTCAGTGATTCTGCACAGACCGAGAGTTACTGACTCTGTACGACCGGGTGTCAGTGACGCTGTCCGACGGGAGTCAGTGAGTATTTACAGACCAGGAGTCAGTAACTCTGAACAGACCGAGTTTTAGTGACTCTGTCCAACCGGGAGTCAGTGACGCTGTACGAAGGGGAGCCAGTGATGCTGTACAGACCTGGACTCAGTGACTCTGCACAGACCGGGAGTCAGTTACTCTGTATAGAACGGGAGTCAATTACTCTGTACAGGCCAGGAGTCAACGACTCTGTGCAGTTCGGAATCATTGATTATGTGCAGACCTGGAGTCAGCGACTCTGCACAGAGCGGAAGTCAGTGATTCTGTACCGACCGGAATTCGGTTACTCTGTTCAGACCGGAATCAGTGACTCTGTGCAGACAGTGAGTCAGTGAATCTGCACAGACCTTGAGTCAGTGGCTCTGTACTGGCCGGGTGTTAGTGACTCTGTACAGACCGGATGACAGTGAGACTTCATCGATCGGGAGTCAGTAAGTCTGTACAGACCGGGAGTCAGTGACTCGGTACAGGCCGGGGAGTCAGTGACTCTGTACAATTCGGAATCATTGACTCTGTACAGAGAGGGAGTCAGTGACTCTGTACAGACCGGCAGTCAGTGGCTCTGTAAGACCGGGAATCAATAACTCTGTACAGTCCTGCAGCCAGTGACTGTTTACGGACCGGGAGTCAGTGACTTTGTACAGACGGGGTGTCAGCGACTCTCTACAGAGTCACTGCCTTCTGGTCTGTAGAGAGTCACTGACACCGAGAGTTCGTGACTCTGTGCAGACTTGGAGTCAGTGACTCTGTACACAGCGGAAGTCAATTACTCTTTACATACCGGGAGTCAGTGACTCTCCACAGTCCGGGAGGCAATGATTCTGTGCAGACCGGGAGGCAGTGAGTCTTCACAGACCCGGAGTCAGTAACTCTGAACGGACCGAGAGTTAGCCAACTTTGTTCAGACCTGGATTCAGTGGCTCTGCACAGACCTAGTGTCAGTGGCTCTGCACAGTCCGGGTGTCAGTGATTCTGTACAGACAGGATGTCAGTGACTCTGCACAGGCCGGTCGTCAGTGATTCTATACAGACCTGGAGTCAGTGATTCTGTAAGGACCGAAAGTCAGCGAGTCTGTACAGATCGGGATTCAGTGACTCTGTACAGTCGGGGAGTCATTGATTCTGTACAGGCCGGTCGTCAGTGATTCTGTACAGACCTGAATTCAGTGACGTTGTCCAGAACGGGAATCGATGTTTCTGTACGGGCCGGAACTCGTGACTCTGTACAGTCCGGGCGTCAGTGACTCTTTGCAGACCGGGAGTCGGTCACTCTGTACAGACCGGGTGTCCGTGATTCTGTACAGAACTGGAATCAGTTACTGTGCACAGACCTGGAGTCGGGTTCTCTGCACAGACCGGGAGTCAGTGGTTCTGCACAAAACGGGAGTCTGTGATTCTGTACGGACCGGGAGTCAGTGAATCTGTACAGACAGGGAATCATTGACCCTGTACAGACAGAGAGTTAGTGACTTTGAACAGACAGGGTGTCAGTGACTCTGCACAGACCGGAGGTCAGATTCACTGCACGGACCGGAATTCAATGATTCTGGACAGAAAGGTTGTCAGTGACTGCGTAGACCTGGAATCAGTGACACTGTGCAGACCGGGAGTCAGTGTCTCTGTACAGACAGGGAGTCAGTGAATCTGTGCAAACCGAGAGTCAGTGAAACTGTACAGACCTGGAATCAGTGACACTGTGCAGACCGGGAGTCAGTGTCTCTGTACAGACAGAGAGTCAGTGAATCTGTGCAAACCGAGAGTCAGTGAAACTGTACAGACCGGAATCAGTGAATCTGTACAAACAGGGAGTCATTGATTCAGTACAGACAGGAAGTCATTTTCTTTGTACAGACCAGGAGTCAGTGACTCTCTGCAGACCTGGAGTCAGTGAATTTGTGCAGACCGGGAGTTAGTGACTCTGTACAGACCGGGAGTCTGTGATTCTGTCCAGACCGGTAGTCAGTGAGTATGTACAGACCAGGAGTCAGTGACTCTGAACAGACCGAGTGTTCGTGTCTCTGTCCAACCGGGAGTCAGTGACTCTGTACGACCGGGAGTCAGTGATGCTGTTCAGACCTGGAGTCAGTGACTCTGCACAGACCGGGAGTCAGTTACTCTGTATAGAACGGGAGTCAATTACAATGTACAGTCCGGGAGTCAACGTCTCTGCACAGAGCGGGAGTCAGTGATTCTGTACCGACCGGAAGTCGGTTACTCTGTACAGACCGGAATCAGTGACTCTGTGCAGACAGTGAGTCAGTGAATCTGCACAGAACTTGAGTCATTGGCTCTGTACAGACCGGATGACAGTGAGTCTTCATGGATCGGGAGTCAGTAAGTCTGTACAGACCGGGAGTCAGTGATTGTACAGGCCGGGAGTCAGTGTCTCTGCACCGACCGGAATCAGTGAATCTGTACAGACAGGGAGTGAGTGAATCTGAACAGGCCGGGAGTCCGTGACTTTGTCTGCACCGGAATCAGTGACTCTGTTCAGGCAGTGAGTCAGTGAAACTGTGCAGACCTGGAGTCAGTGTATCTGTACAGAGAGTTAGTCAGTGAATCTGCACAGACCTGGATTCAGTGGCTCTGTAAGACCGGGATTCAGTAACTCTGTACAATCCTGCAGTCAGTGACTCTGTACGGACCGGGAGTCAGTGACTTTGTACAGACGGGGTGTCAGTGACTCTCTACAGAGTCACTGACACTCCAGGTCTGCACAGAGTCACGAACTCTCGGTGTCAGTGACTCTGTACAGACCGGAAGGCAGTGACTCTGTACGGAGTCACTGCCTTCCGTGACTCTGCATGTACCGGAATCAGTGACTCTGTTCAGGCAGTGAGTCAGTGAAACTGTGCAGACCTGAAGTCAGTGGCTCTGTACAGATCGGGTGTCAGTGACTCTATACAGACCGGAAGTCAGTGACTGTGTACAGACTTGGAGTCAGTGACTCTGTACGGACCGGGAGTCAGTGACTTTGTACAAACGGGGTGTCAGTGACTCTCTGCAGGTTCACGGCCTTCCCGTCTGTACGGAGTCACTGACACCGAGAGTTCCTGACTCTGTGCAGACCGGAATCAGTGACTCTGTACAGACAGGGAGTCAGTGAATCTGTACATACCGAGAGTCAGTGAATCTGTACAGACCGGGAGTCAGTGACTCTGTACGGACCTGGATTCAGTATCTCTGCACAGACAGTTCGTCAGTGAATCTGTACAGACCAAGCGTCAGTGACTGTGCACAGACCGGGAGTCAGTGATCTGTACAGAACTGGAGTCAATTGCTCTGTACAGGCCGGGAGTCAGCGACTCTGTGCAGTTCGGAATCATTGATTATGTACAGAGCTGGAGTCAGCGACTCTGTGCAGAGCGGGAGTCAGTGATTCTGTACCGACCGGAAGTCGGTGACTCTGTACAGACCGGAATCAGTGACTCTGTACAGACCGGTAATCAGTGGCTCTGAAAGACCGGGAATCAGTAACTCTGTACGGTCCTGCAGTCAGTGACTCTGTACAGACCGGAATCAGTGAATCTGCCTGACATGGAGTCAGTGAATCTCTGCAGGCCGGGAGTCCGTGACTCTGACTGGACCGGAATCAGTGACTTTTTTCAGACAGTGAACCAGTGAACCTGTGCAGACCTGGATTCAGTGGCTCTCTGCAGATCGGGTGTCAGTGATTCTGAACCGACCGGAAGTCAGTGAATCTATAGAGACCGGGAGTCAGTGGCTCTGTAAGACCGAGAGTCAGTAACTCTGTGCAGACCGGACGTCAGTGACTCCGTACAGGCCCGGAGTCTGTGAGTCTGCACAGTCCGGGAGTCAGTGACTCTGTACAGTCCGGGAGTCAGTGATTCCGTACAGACCGTGCGGACGTGACTCTTTACAGACCTGGAGTCAGTAAGTCTCTGCAGACCTGGAGTGAGTGATTCTTTGCAGACCTGAATTCAGTGACGTTGTCCAGACCTGAATCGGTGTTTCTGTCCGGACCGGAAATCGGTGACTCTGTACAGACCGGGCGTCAGTGACTTATTATGCCGCGAGTCGGTCACTCTGCACAGACCGGGTGTCCGTGATTCTGTACAGACCTGGAATCAGTTACTGTGCACAGACCGGGTTTCAGTGGTTCTGTACAAAACGGGAGTCTGTGAATCTATACAGACAGGGAATCATTGACCCAGTACAGACTGAGAGTTAGTGACTTTGAACAGATAGGGAGTCAGTGACTCTGCATAGACCGGGAGTCAGTGAATCTGTATAAACAGTGAGTCATTAATTCAGTACAGACCTGGAGTCAGTTTGTCTGCACAGATCGGGAGTCAGCGACTCTGTGCAGAGCTGGAGTCAGTTTCCCTGTGCAGACCGGGATTCAATGGCTCTGTGCAGACCGGGAGTCGGTGATTCTGTACGGACTTGAAGTCGATGACTCTGCATAGACCGGAAGTCAGATACTCTGTTCAGATCAGGAGTCAGTGACTGTGTGCATAGCGGGATTCAGTGACTCTCTGCATACATGGAGTCAGTGAATCTGCAGAGACCGGGAGTTAGTGGCTCTGTGCAGACCGGGAGTCAGTGATTCCGTCCAGACCGGGAGTTAGTGAGTCTTTACAGGCCGTGAGTCAGTAACGCTGAACAGACCGATTGTGAGTGACTCTGTCCAACCGGGAATCAGTGAATCTGTACGGCCGGGAGTTAGTGATGCTGTACAGACCTGGAGTCAGTGACTCTGCACAGACGGGAATCAGTTACCCTGGACAGAACGGGATTAAATTCCTCTGTACAGAACAGGAGTCTGTGATTCTGTACGGACCGGGAGTCAGTGAATCTGTGCAGAAGTGTTTCATTGAATCTGTACACAGCTGGAGTCAGTGATTCTGTCCAGACTGAGAATCAGTAACTCTGAACAGGCCGAGAGTTACTGACTCTGTACGACGGGGAGTCAGTGACGCTGTCCGACGGGAGTCAGTGATTCTGTACAGACCTGGAGTCAGTTCCTCTGTACGGACCGAGAGTCAGTGAGTCTGTACAGACCGGGATTCAGTGACTCTGTACAGTCGGGGAGTGATTGATTCTGTACAGACCGGTCGTCAGTGATTCTTTACAGACCTGAATTCAGTGACGTTGTCCAGACCGGAAATCGTTTTTTCTGTACGGAGCGGAACTCGATGACTCTGCACAGACCGGGCGTCAGTGACTCTTTGCAGACCGGGTGTCCGTGATTCTGTACAGACCTGGAATCAGTTACTGTGCACAGACCTGGAGTCGGGTTGTCTGCACAGACCGGGAGTCAGTGGTTCTGTACAAAACGGGAGTCTGTGATTCTGTACGGACCGGGAGTCAGTGAATCTTTACAGACAGGGAATCCTTGACCCTGTACAGACCGAGAGTTAGTGACTTTTAACAGACAGGGAGTCAGTGACTCTGCATAGACCGGAAGTCAGATTCGCTGCATGGACCGGAAGTCAGTCATTCTGGACAGAACGGAGTCAGTGACTCTGCACAGACCGGGAATCAGTGACCTGTGCAGACCTGGAGTGAGTGTCTCTGTACAGACAGTCAGTCAGTGAATCGGTACAGACCTGGAGCCAGTGTCCCTGTGCAGACCGGGTGTCCGTGAATCTGTACAAACAGGGAGTCATTGATTCAGTTCAGACCTGGAGCCAGTGTCCCTGTGCAGACCGGGATTCAATGGCTCTGTGCAGACCGGGAGTCGATGATTCTGTAGGGACCTGAAGTCAGTTTCTCTGCACAGACCAGGAGTCAGTGACTCTGTGCAGACCTGAAGTCAGTGAATCTGTTTTGACCGGGAGTTCGTGGCTCTGTGCAGACTGGGAGTCAGTGATTCTGAGCAGACCGGGAAAGAGTTACTCTGTACAGAACGGGAGTCAATTACTCTGTACAGGCCGGGAGTCAGCGACTCTGTGCAGTTCGGAATCATTGATCATGTACAGACTGGAGTCAGCGACTCTGTACAGAACGGGGTTCAGTGGTTCTGTAACGACCGGAAATCGGTTACTCTGTATGGACTGGAATCAGTGACTCTGTGCATGCAGTGAGTCAGTGAATCTGCACAGACCTGAAGTCAGTGGCTCTGTGCAGGCCGGTTGCCAGTGACTCTGTACAGACCGGGTGTAAGTGAGTTTTCAGAGATCGGGAGTTCGTGACTCTGTGCAGACCGGGAGTCAGTGACTATGTACAGATCGGAATTATTGACTCTGTACAGAGAGGGATTCAGTGACTCTGTACAGACCGGTAGTCAGTGGCTCTGTAAGACCGGGAATCAGCAACTCGATACGGTCCTGCAATCAGTTACTCTGTACGGACCGGGTGTCAGTGACTTTGTACAGACGGGGTGTCAGTAACTCTCTACAGAGTCACTGCCTTCCGGTCTGTACCGAGTCACTGACACCGAGAGTTCATGACTCTGAACAGACCTGGAGTCAGTGACTCTGTCGGACCGGTGCTCACTGACTCTGGACGGACCTGGAGTCAGTGTCTCTGTACAGACAGTTAGTCAGTGAATCTGTACAGACCTGGCGTAAGTGGCACTGTACAGACCGGGTGTCAGTGACTCTGTACAGACCTGGAGTCATTGACTCTGCACAGACCGGGCGTCAGTTACTCTGTATAGAACGGGAGTTAATTAGTCTGTGGAGGCCGGGAGTCAGCGACTCTATGCAGTTCGGAATCATTGACTTTATGCACAGACCTGATGTCAGCGACTCTGTGCAGAGCGGGAGTCAGTGATTCTGTACCGACCAGAAGTCGGTTACTCTGTACAGATCGGAATCAGTGACTCTGTACAGACAGTGAGTCAGTGAATCTGCACAGACCTGGAGTCAGTGGCTCTGTAGAGGCCGGGTGTTAGTGACTCTTTACAGACCGGGTGTCAGTGAGTCTTCATAGATCGGGAATCAGTGACTCTGTACAGACAGTGAGTTAGTGACACCGTGTCGACCGAGAGTCAGTGACTCTGTGCAGACCGGAATGAGTGACTCTGCATAGACAGGGATTCCGTGAATCTGAACATGCCGAGAGTCAGTGGCTCTGTACTGACCATGAGTCAATGACTGTGTACAGACCTGGAGTCAGTGCTTCTGTACAGACCGGGAGTTAGTATCTCTGTGCAGACCGGGAGTCTGTGTCTCTGTGTGGACCGGAATCAGTGATTCTGCACAGACCGGGAGTCAGTGTCTCTGCACAGACCGAGAATTAGTAACTCTGAACAGACCGAGAGTCACTGACTCTGTACGACCGGGAGTCAGTGAGGCTGTACGACGGGGAGTCAGTTCCTCTGTGTGGAACCGGAGTCATTGCCTCAGTACAGTCAGGGAGTTAGTGACTCTGTACGAACCGGAATCAGTGATTCTTCGCAGACTGGGAGTCAGTGTATCTATACAGGACGGGAGTCAGTCACTCTGTACAGACCTGGAGTCAGTGACTCTCCACAGTCCGGGAGGCAAAGATTCTGCACAGACCGGGAGGCAGTGAGTCGACATGGACTCGGAGTCAGCAACTCTGAACGGACCGAGCGTTCGCCACTCTGTTCAGAGCTGAAGTCAGTAACTCTGCACAGACCGGGAGTCAGTGACTCTGTACAGGCCGGGTATTCAGTGACTCTGCACAGACCTGGAGACAGTGGCTCTGTACAGACCGGGTGTCAGTGAATCTGCACAGAGAGGGAGTCAGTGACTCTGCACAGACCGGTACTCAGTCATTCTGTACAGACCTGGAGTCATTGCCTCTGTCCGGACCGAAAGTCAGTGAGTCTGTACAGACTGGGATTCAGTGACTCTGTGCAGTCGGGGAGTGATTGATTCTGTACAGGCCGGTCGTCAGTGATTCTTTACAGACCTGAATTCAGTGACCTTGTCCAGACCGGGAATCGGTGTTTCTGTACGGACCGGATCTCGGTGACTCTGTACAGACCGGGCGTCAGTGACTCTTTGCAGACCGGGAGTCGGTCACTCTGTACAGACCGCGTGCCCGTGATTCTGTACAGACCTGGAATCAGTTACTGTGCACAGACCTGGAGTCGGGTTCTCTGCACAGACCGGGAGTCAGTGGTTCAGTACGAAACGGGCGTCTGTGATTCTGTACGGACCGGGAGTCAGTGAATCTGTACAGACAGGGAATTATTGACCCTGTACAGACCGAGAGTTAGTGACTTTGAACAGACAGGCTGTCAGTGACTCTGCATAGACCGGAAGTCAGTTTCGCTGCACGGACCGGAAGTCAGTGATTCTGGACAGAAAGGGAGTCAGTGACACTGCATAGACCGGGAATCAGTGACACCGTGCAGACCGGGAGTCAGTGACTCTGTACAGACAGGGAGTCAGTGAATCTGTACAAACCGAGAGTCAGTGAATCTGTACAGACCGGGAGTCAGTGAATCTGGACAAACCGAGAGTCAGTGAATCTGTACAGACCGGAAGTCAGTGACTCTGTGCAGAGAGTTAGTCAGTGAATCTGTACAGACCTGGAGTCAGTGGCTCTGTGCAGACCGGGATTCAATGGCTCTGTACAGACCTGGAGTCATTGACTCTGCACAGACCGGGCGTCAGTTACTCTGTACAGACCTGGAGTCAGTGTCCCTGTGCAGACCGGGATTCAATGGCTCTGTACAGACCTGGAGTCATTGAATCTGCACAGACCGGGCGTCAGTTACTCTGTATAGAACGGGAGTCAATTACTCTGTAAAGGCCGGGAATCAGCGACTCCGTGCATTTCGGAATCATTGACTTCATGCACAGACCTGATGTCAGCGACTCTGTGCAGAGCGAGAGTCAGTGATTCTGTACCGACCAGAAGTCGGTTACTCTGTACAGATCGGAATCAGTGACTCTGTACGGACAGTGAGTCAGTGAATCTGCACAGACCTGGAGTCAGTGGCTCTGTCGAGGCCGGGTGTCAGTGAATCTGTACAGACCTGGAGTCAGTGAATCTGGACAAACCGAGAGTCAGTGAATCTGTACAGATCGGGATTCAGTGACTCTGTGCAGACAGTGAGTTAGTGAATCTGCACAGACCTGGAGTCAGTGGCACTGTACAGACCGGGAGTCAGTGGCTTTGTACAGACGGGCTGTCAGTGACTCTCTACAGACCGGGCGGGAATGTATCTTTGCTGATTCGGAGTCAGTGATTCTTCACAGCCCGGGAGTCAGAAACTCTCTCCAGACCGAGTGTCTGTTTCTCTGTTCAGACCGGGTATCAGTGACTCTGTACAGGCCGGGAGTCAGTGACTCAGCACAGACCGGTAATCAGTGAATCTATACAGACAGGGAGTCATGAATCTGTACAGGCCGGGAGTCCGTGACTCTGTATGGACCGGAATCAGTGACTCTATTCAGACAGTGAGTCAATGAAACTGTGCAGACCTGGAGTCAGTGGCTCTGTACAGATCGGGTGTCAGTGACTTTGTACAGAGCGGAAGTCAGTGACTGTGTACAGGCCGGGGAGTCAGTGACTATGTATCGACCTGGTGTCAGTGACACTGTAGGACCGGGATTCAGTGACTTTGTACAGACGTGGTGTCAGTGACTCTCTGCAGCCTCAATGCCTTCCGGTCTCTACAGAGTCACTGACACCGAGAGTTCGTGACTCTGTACAGACCGGAATGAGTGACTCTGCACAGACAGGGAGTCAGTGAATCTATACATACCGAGAGTCATTGAATGTGTACAGACCGGGAGTCAGTGACTCTGTAGGACCGGGAGTCACTGACTCTGTACGGACCTGGATTCAGTGTCTCTGTACAGACAGTTAGTCAGTGAATCTGTACAGACCTGGCGTCAGTGGCTCTGTATGGACCGGGAGTCGGTGATTCTGTACGGATTTGAAGTAGTTTACTCTGCACAGACAGGGAGTTAGTGACTCTGTCCAGACCTGAGGACAGTGAGTCTGTACAGACCTGGAGCCAGTGACGCTGCACAGACCTGGAGTCAGTGTCCCTGTGCAGACCGGAGTTGAATGGCTCTGTGCAGACCGGGAGTCGGTGATTCTGTACGGATTCGAAGTAGGTGACTCTGCACAGACAGGGAGTCAGTGACTCTGTCCAGACCTGGGGACAGTGAGTCTGTACAGACCTGGAGCCAGTTACGCTGCACAGACCTGGAGTCAGTGTCCCTGTGCAGACCGGGGTTGAATGCCTCTGTGCAGACCGGAAGTCAGTGACTCTGCATATACCGGAAGTCAGTTACTCTGTGCAGACCCGGAGTCAGTGACTCTGTGCACAGCGGGATTCAGTGACTCTCTGCAGACCTGGAGTCAGTGAATCTATGCAGACCGGGAACTAGTGGCTCTGTGCAGACCGAGAGTCAGTGATTCTGTCCAGACCGGGAGTCAGTGAGTCTTTACAGACCGGGAGCCAGTAACTCTGAACAGACCGAGTGTTAATCACTCTGTCCAACCGGGAGTCAGTGACGCTGTACGACCGGGAGTCAGTTACTCTGTACAGGCCGGGAGTCAGCGACTCTGTGCAGTTCGTTATCAGTGATTCTGTACCGACCGGAAGTCGATGACTCTGTACAGACCGGAATCAGTGACTGTGTACAGACCGGGTGTCAGTGAGTCTTCATAGATCGGGAATCAGTGACTCTGTACAGACAGTGAGTTAGTGACACCGTGTCGACAGAGAGTCAGTGACTCTGTGCAGACCGGAATGAGTGACTCTGCATAGACAGGGAGTCCGTGAATCTGAACATGCCGAGAGTCAGTGGCTCTGTACTGACCGTGAGTCAATGACTGTGTGCAGACCTGGAGTCAGTGCCTCTGTACAGACCAGGAGTTAGTGTCTCTGTGCAGACCGGGAGTCTGTGTCTCTGTGTGGACCGGAATCAGTGACTCTGCACAGACCGGGAGTCAGTGTCTCTGTACAGACCGAGATTAGTAAATCTGAACAGACCGAGAGTCACTGACTCTGTACGACCGGGAGTCAGTGACGATGTACGACGGGGAGTCAGTTACTCTGTGTAGAACCGGAGTCATTGACTTTGTACAGTCCGGGAGTTAGTGACTCTGTACGAACCGGAAGTCAATTACTCTTTACAGACCGGGAGTCAGTGACTCTCCACAGTCCGGGAGGCAATGATTCTGTACAGACCGGGAGGCAGTGAGTCTACATGGACCCGGAGTCAGCAACTCTGAACGGACGGATCGTTAGCCACACTGTTCAGTGCTGAAGTCAGTGACTCTGCACAGACCGGTTGTCAGTGACTCTGCACAGGCCGGGGAGTCAGTGACTCTGCACAGACCGGGAGTCAGTGACTCTGCACAGACCTGGAGTCAGTGCCTCTGTCCGGACCGAAACTCAGTGAGTCTGTACAGACCGGGATTCAGTGACTCTGTACAGTCGGGGAGTGATTGATTCTGTACAGGCCGGTCGTCAGTGATTCTTTACAGACCTGAATTCAGTGACGTTGTCCAGACCGGGAATCGGTGTTCCTGAATGGACCGGAAGGCGATGACTCTGTACAGACCGGGCGTCAGTGACTCTTTGCAGACCGGGAGTCGGTCACTCTGTACAGACCGCATGTCCGTGATTCTGTACAGACCTGGAATCAGTTACTGTGCACAGACCTGGAGTCGGGTTCTCTGCACAGACCGGGAGTCAGTGGTTCAGTACGAAACGGGAGTCTGTGATTTTGTACGCACCGGGAGTCAGTGACTTTGAACAGACAGGGTGTCAGTGACTCTGCATAGACCGGAAATCAGTTTCGCTGCACGGACCGGAAGTCAGTGATTCTGGACAGAAAGGGAGTCAGTGACACTGCAGAGACCGGGAATCAGTGACACTGTGCAGATCGGGAGTCAGTGACGCTGTACAGAAAGGGAGTCAGTGAATCTGTACAAACCGAGAGTCAGTGAATCTGTACAGCCCGGGAGTCAGTGAATCTGTACAAACCGAGATTCAGTGAATCTGTGCAGACCGGGAGTCAGTGACTCTGTACAGAGAGTTAGTCAGTGAATCTGTACAGACCTGGAGTCAGTGGCTCTGCACAGACCGGTGTCAGTGCCTCTGTACAGACCGGGTGTCAGTGAGTCTTCAGAGACCGTGAGTCGGTAACTCTGAACGGACCGAGACTTAGTGACTCTGCACCGACCTGGAGTCAGTGAATCTGTACAATCAGGGAGTCATTGATTCAGTACAGACCTGGAGTCTGTTTCTCTGCGCAGACCTGGAGTCAGTGTCCCTGTGCAGACCGGAATTCAATGGCTCTGTGCAGACCGGGAGTCGGTTGTTCTGTCCGGGCTTGAAGTCGGTGACTCTGTGCAGACCGGAAGTCAGTGACTCTACATAGTCCGGAAGTCAGTTACTTTGTGCAGACCGGGAGTCAGTGACTCTGTGCATAGCGGGATTCAATGACTCTCTGCAGACCTGGAGTCAGTGAATCTGTACAGACCGGGAGTTAGTGGCTCTGTGCAGACCAGGAGTCAGTGATTCTGTCCAGACCAGGTGACAGTGAGTCTTTACAGATCGGGAGTCAGGAACTCTGAACAGACCGAGTGTTCGTGACTCTGTCCAAACGGGAGTCAGTGACGCTGTACGTCCGAGAGTCAGTGATGCTGTACAGACCTGGAGTCAGTGACTCTGCACAGACCTGGAGTCAGTGACTCTGTACGGACCGGGAGTCAGTGATTTTTACAGCCGGGATGTCAGTGTTTCTCTGCAGAGTCACTGACTTCCGGTCTGTACAGAGTCACTGACACCGAGAGTTCGTGATTCTGTGCAGACCGGAATCAGTGACTCATGTACAGACAGTGAGTCAGTGAATCTGTACATACCAAGAGTCAGTGAATCTGTACAGACCGGGAGTCAGTGACACTGTAGGACCGGGAAACACTGACTCTGCACGGACCTGGCGTCAGTGTCTCTGCCCAGACAGTTAGTCAGTGAATCTGTACAGACCTGGCGTCAGTGGCTCTGCACAGACCGGGTGTCAGTGACTCTGTACAGACCTAGAATCAGTGTCCCTGTGCAGTCCGGGATTCAATGGCTCTGTGCAGGCCGGGAGTCGGTAACTCTGTACGGACAAGAAGTCGCTGACTCTGTGCAGACCGGAAGTCAGTGACTCTGTGCATAGCGGGATTCAGTGACTCTCTGCAGACCTGGAGTCAGTGAATCTGTACAGACCGGGAGTTAATGGCCATGTGCAGACGGAGAGTCAGTGATTCTGTCCAGACCGGCAGTCAGTGAGCGTTTACAGACCGGGAGTCTGGAACTCTGAACAGACCGAGTGTCAGTGACTCTGTCCAACCGGGAGTCAGTGACGCTGTACGGCCGGGAGTCAGTGATGCTGTATAGACCTGGAGTCAGTGACTCGGCACAGACCTGGAGTCAGTGACTCTGTACGGACCGGGAGTCAGTGATTTTTACAGCCGGGATGTCAGTGTTTCTCTGCAGAGTCACTGACTTCCGGTCTGTACAGAGTCACTGACACCGAGAGTTCGTGTTTCTGTACAGACCGGAATCAGTGACTCTGTACAGACAGTGAGTCAGTGAATCTGTACATACCAAGAGTCAGTGAATGTGTACAGACCGGGAGTCAGTGACACTGTAGGACCGGGAAACACTGACTCTGCACGGACCTGGAGTCAGTGTCTCTGAACAGACCGAGTGTCAGTGACTCTGTCCAACCGGGAGTCAGTGACGCTGTACGGCCGGGAGTCAGTGATGCTGTACAGACCTGGAGTCAGTGACTCTGCACAGACCGGGAGTCAATTACTCTGTACAGGCCGGGAGTCAGTGATTCTTTACAGACCTGTATTCAGTGACGTTGTCCAGACCGGGAATCGTTGTTTCTGTACTGACTGGAACTCAGTGAATCTGTACAGACCGGGCGTCAGTGACTCTTTGCAGACCGAGAGTCGGTCACTCTGTACAGACCGGGTGTCAGTGATTCTGTACAGACCTGGAATCAGTTACTGTGCACAGACCTGGAGTCGGGTTCTCTGCAAAGACCGGGAGTCAGTGGTTCTGTACAAAACGTGAGTCTGTGATTCTGTACGGACCGGGAGTCAGTGAATCTTTACAGACAGGGAATCATTGACCCTGTACAGACCGAGAGTTAGTGACTTTGAACAGACAGGCTGTCAGTGACTCTGCATAGACCGGAAGTCAGATTCGCTGCACGGACCGGAAGTCAGTGATTCTGGACAGAAAGGGAGTCAGTGACCCTGTATTGACCGGGAATCAGTGACACTGTGCAGACCGGGAGTCAGTGACTCTGTACAGACAGGGAGTCAGTGAAACTGTACAAACCGAGAGTCAGTGAATCTGTACAGACCGGGAGTCAGTTACTCTGCACAGAGAGTTAGTCAGTGAATCTGTGCAGACCTGGAGTCAGTGATTCTGTACAGACAGTGAGTTAGTGAATCTGCACAGACCTGGAGTCAGTGTTTCTGCACAGATCGGAATCATTGACTCTGTGCAGAGAAGGATTCAGTGACTCTGTACAGACCGGTCGTCAGTGGCTCTGTACGGGCCGGGAGTCAGTGAGTCTTCATAGATTGGGAGTCAGTAACTCTGTACAGTCCTGCAGTCAGTGACTCTTTACGGGTCGGGAGTCAGTGACTTTGTACAGAATGGGTGTCAGTGACTCTCTACAGTGATTCCCTGCAGAGTCACTGACTCCCGGTCTGTACAGAATCACTGACACCGAGAGTTCGTCATTGTGTACAGACCGGAATCAGTGACACTGTACAGACAGGGAGTCAGTGAATCTGTACATACCAAGAGTCAGTGAATCTGTACAGACCGGGAGTCGGTCACATTGTAGGACCGGGAGTCTCTGACTCTGCACGGACCTGGAGCCATTGTCTCTGTACAGACAGTTTGTCTGTGAATCTGTTCAGACCTGGCGTCAGTGGCTCTGGACAGAACGGGTGTCAGTGACTCTGTTAAGACCTAGAATCAGTGTCCCTGTGCAGACCGGGATTCAATGGCTCTGTGCAGACCGGGAGTCGGAAACTCTGTACGGACTTGAAGTCGCTGACTCTCTGCAGACCGGAAGTCACTGACTCTGCATCGACCGGATGTGAGTTGCTCTGTACAGACCGGGAGTCAGTGACTCTGTGCACAGCGGGATTCAGTGACTCTCTGCAGACCTGGAGTCAGTGAATCTGTACAGACCGGGTGTTAGTGGCTCTGTGCAGACCGGGAGTCAGTAACTCTGTGCACAGCGGGATTCAGTGACTCTCTGCAGACCTGGAGTCAGTGAATCTGTACAGACCGGGTGTTAGTGGCTCTGTGCAGACCGGGAGTCAGTGATTATGTCCAGACCGGGAGTCAGTGAGTCTTTGCAGACTGTGAGTCAGTAACTCTGAACAGACCGAATGTTAGTGACTCTGTCCAACCGGGAGTCAGTGACGCTGTACGACATGGAGTCAGTGATGCTGTACAGACCTGGATTCAGTGACTCTGCACAGACCGGGAGTCAGTTACTCTGTATAGAACGGGAGTCAATTACTCTGTACAGGCCGGGAGTCAACGACTCTTTGCAGTTCGGAATCATTGATTATGTACAGACCTGTAGTCAGCGACTCTGTGCAGACAGTGTGTCAGTGAATCTGCACAGACCTGGAGTCAGTGGCTCTGTACAGGCCGGGTGTCAGTGCCTCTGTAAGACCGGGAATGAGTAAATCTGTATAGTCCTGCAGTCAGTGACTCTGTACGGAACGGGAGTCAGTGTCTTTGTACAGACGGGGTGTCAGTGACTCTCTACAGACTCACTGCCTTCCGGTCTGTACAGAGTCACTGACACCGAGAGTTCATGACTCTGTACAGACCTTGAGTCAGTGACTCTGTACAGACCGGGAGTCAGTGACTGTACAGGCCGGGAGTCAGTGTCTCTGCTCAGATCGGAATCAGTGACTCTGTTCAGACAGTGAGTCATTGAAACTGTGCAGACCTGGAGTCAGTGGCTCTGTACAGATCGGGTGTCAGCGACTCTGTACAGACCTGGAGTCAGTGACTCTGCACGGACCGGGAGTCAGTGACTTTTTAAAGACAGGGTGTCAGTGACTCTCTGCAGTCACTGCCTTCCGGTCTATACAGAGTCATTGACACCGAGAGTTCCTGACTCTGTACAGACCGGAATCAGTGACTGTGTGCAGACGGGGAGTCATTGATTCTGTACACACCTGGAGGCAGTGACTCTGTACAGATCGGGAGTCAGTGTCTCTGTACAGGCCGAGAATCAGTCACTCTGAACAGACCGAGAGTTACTGACTCTGTACGACCGGGAGTCAGTGACGCTGTACGACGGGGAGTCAGTGAATCTGAAAAGAACAGGAGTCACTGACTCTGTGCAGGCCTGGAGTTAGTGACGCAGTGCGGACCGGAATCAGTGATTCTGTGCAGACTGGGAGTCAGTTTATCTGTACAGGACGGGAGTCAGTCATTCTGTACAGACCTGGAGTCACTGTCTCCCTATCGACCGGGAGTCAGTGATTCTGTACGGACCAGGAGTCAGTTACTCTGTACAGACCGGGAGTCAGTGAATCTGCATAGACCGGAAATCAATTACTCTTTACAGACCGGGAGTCAGTGACTCTGTACAGACCAGTCGTCAGTGACTTTGTCCAGAGGGAATGTCAGTGACTATCCACAAACCGGGACGCAATGATGCTCTCCAGACCGGGAGGCAGTGAGTCTTCATAGACCCGGAGTCAGTAACTCTGAACGGACCGAGAGTTAGCCACTCTGTTCAGAGCTGGAGTCAGTGACTCTGCACAGACCGGGAGTCAGTGAACCTGTAAAAACCGGAATCAGTGACTCTGTACAGACCTGGATTCAGTGGCTCTGCACAGACCGAGTGTCAGTGGCTCTGTACAGTCCGGGTGTCAGTGATTCTGTACAGACAGGAAGTCAGTGACTCTGCACAGGCCGGGGAGTCAGTGACTCTGCGCAGACCTCGAGTCAGTGGCTCTCTACAGACCGGGTGTCAGTGACTCTGCACAGAGCAGGTGTCAATGACTCTGTACAGAGAGGGAGTCAGTGACTGTGTACAGACCGGTAGTCAGTGGCTCTGTCAGAGCAGGAGTCAGTAACTCTGTAAAGACAGGGCGTCCGTGACTCCGTACAGACCGGGAGTCAGTGATTCTGTGCAGACTTGGAGTCAGTGCCTCTGTACGGACCGAGAGTCAATGAGTCTGTACAGACCGGGAGTCAGTGACTCTGTACAGTCTGGGAGTCATTGATTCTGTACAGACCTGGATTCGGTGACTCGGTGCAGACCGGGAGTCAGTGATTCTGTACAGACCGAAGTCAGTATCTCTGCACAGATCGTGCGTAAGTGACTCTGTGCAGACCTGGAGTCAGAGAGTTTGTACAGACCGGGTGTCAGTAACTCTGTACAGACCTGGAGTCAGTGAGTCGTTACCGACCGGGAGTCAGCAACTCTGACCAGACCGAGTGTTAGTGACTCTGTCCAACCGGGAGTCAGTGGCGCTGTACTACCGGAAGCCAGTGATGCTCTGCAGACGTGGAGTCAGTGACTCTGCACAGACCGGGAGTCAGTTACTGAGTACAGAACAGGAGTCAATTACTCTGTACCGACCGGAAGTCGGTTACTCTGTACAGTCCGGAATCAGTGTCTCTGTGCAGACAGTGAGTCATTGAATCTGCACAGATCTGAAGTCAGTGAGTCTGTACAGACCGGGAGTCAGTAATTCTTGACAAATCTGAATTCAGTGACGTTGTCCAGACCGGGATTCGGTGTTTCTGTACGGACCGGAACTCGGTGACTCTGTACAGACCCGGCGTCAGTGACTCTTTGCAGACCGGGAGTCGGGTTCTCTGCACAGACCGGAAGTCAGTGGTTCTGTACAAAACGGGAGTCTGTGATTCTGTACGGACCGGGAGTCAGTGAATCTGTACAGACAGGGAATCATTGACCCTGTACAGACCGAGAGTTAGTGACTTTGAACAGACAGGGAGTCAGTGATTCTGCATGGACCGGAAGTCAGATTCGCTGCATGGACGGGACGTCAGTGATTCTGGACAGAAAGGGAGTCAGTGACTCTGCAGAGACAGGGAATCAGTGACCTGTCCAGACCTGGAGTCAGTGTCTTTGTACAGACAGTTAGTCAGTGAATCTGTACAGACCTGGAGTCAGTGGCTCTGTACAGACCGGCTTTCAATGACTCTGCACAGATCGGGTGTCAGTGAATCTGTCCAAACAGGGAGTCATTGATTCAGTACAGACCTGGTGTCAGTTTCTCTGTACAGACCGGGAGTCAGCGACTCTGTGCAGAACTGGAGTCAGTGTCCCTGTGCAGACCGGCATTCAATGGATCTGTGCAGACCGGGAGTCGGTGATTCTTCACGGACTTGAAGTCGGTGACTCTGTGCAGTCCGGAAGTCAGTGACTCAACTTAGACCGGAAGTCAGTTACTCTGTACAGACCAGGAGTCAGTGACTCTGTGCATAGCGGGACTCAGTGACTCTCTGCAGACCTGGAGTCAGTGAATCTGTGCAGACCGGGAGTTAGTGGTTCTGTGCGGACCGGGAGTCAGTAATTCTGTGCAGACCGGGAGGCAGTGAGTCTTTACAGACCGGGAGTTAGTAACACTGAACAGACCGAGTGTAAGTGACTCTGTCCAACCGGGAATCAGCGTCGCTGTACGACCGGGAGTCAGTGATGTTCTGCAGACCTGGAGTCACTGACTCTGCACAGACCGGGAGTCAATTACTCTGTACAGAACGGGAGTCAATTACTCTGTGCAGGCCGGGAGTCAGCGACTCTGTGCAGTTCGGAATCATTGATTATGTACAGACCTGTAGTCAGCGACTCTGTGCAGACAGTGAGTCAGTGATTCTGCACAGACCTGGAGTCAGTGGCTCTGTACAGGCCGGGTGTCAGTGCCTCTGTAAGACCGGGAATGAGTAAATCTGTATAGTCCTGCAGTCAGTGACTCTGTACGGAACGGGAGTCAGTGTCTTTGTACAGACGGGGTGTCAGTGACTCTCTACAGACTCACTGCCTTCCGGTCTGTACAGAGTCACTGACACCGAGAGTTCATGACTCTGTACAGACCTTGAGTCAGTGACTCTGTAGAGACCGGGAGTCAGTGACTGTACAGGCCGGGAGTCAGTGTCTCTGCTCAGATCGGAATCAGTGACTCTGTTCAGACAGTGAGTCATTGAAACTGTGCAGACCTGGAGTCAGTGGCTCTGTACAGATCGGGTGTCAGCGACTCTGTACAGACCGGAATCAGTGACTGTGTGCAGACGGGGAGTCATTGATTCTGTACACACCTGGAGGCAGTGACTCTGTACAGACCGGGAGTCAGTGTCTCTGTAGAGGCCGAGAATCAGTAACTCTGAACAGACCGAGAGTTACTGACTCTGTACGACCGGGAGTCAGTGACGCTGTACGACGGGGAGTCAGTGAATCTGAAAAGAACAGGAGTCACTGACTCTGTGCAGGCCTGGAGTTAGTGACGCAGTGCGGACCGGAATCAGTGATTCTGTGCAGACTGGGAGTCAGTTTATCTGTACAGGACGGGAGTCCGTCACTCTGTACAGACCTGGAGTCACTGTCTCCCTATCGACCGGGAGTCAGTGATTCTGTACGGACCAGGAGTCAGTTACTCTGTACAGACCGGGAGTCAGTGAATCTGCATAGACCGGAAATCAATTACTCTTTACAGACCGGGAGTCAGTGACTCTGTACAGACCAGTCGTCAGTGACTTTGTCCAGAGGGAATGTCAGTGACTATCCACAAACCGGGACGCAATGATGCTCTCCAGACCGGGAGGCAGTGAGTCTTCATAGACCCGGAGTCAGTAACTCTGAACGGACCGAGAGTTAGCCACTCTGTTCAGAGCTGGAGTCAGTGACTCTGCACAGACCGGGAGTCAGTGAACCTGTAAAAACCGGAATCAGTGACTCTGTACAGACCTGGATTCAGTGGCTCTGCACAGACCGAGTGTCAGTGGCTCTGTACAGTCCGGGTGTCAGTGATTCTGTACAGACAGGAAGTCAGTGACTCTGCACAGGCCGGGGAGTCAGTGACTCTGCGCAGACCTCGAGTCAGTGGCTCTCTACAGACCGGGTGTCAGTGACTCTGCACAGAGCAGGTGTCAATGACTCTGTACAGAGAGGGAGTCAGTGACTGTGTACAGACCGGTAGTCAGTGGCTCTGTCAGAGCAGGAGTCAGTAACTCTGTAAAGACAGGGCGTCCGTGACTCCGTACAGACCGGGAGTCAGTGATTCTGTGCAGACTTGGAGTCAGTGCCTCTGTACGGACCGAGAGTCAATGAGTCTGTACAGACCGGGAGTCAGTGACTCTGTACAGTCTGGGAGTCATTGATTCTGTACAGACCTGGATTCGGTGACTCGGTGCAGACCGGGAGTCAGTGATTCTGTACAGACCGAAGTCAGTATCTCTGCACAGATCGTGCGTAAGTGACTCTGTGCAGACCTGGAGTCAGAGAGTTTGTACAGACCGGGTGTCAGTAACTCTGTACAGACCTGGAGTCAGTGAGTCGTTACCGACCGGGAGTCAGCAACTCTGACCAGACCGAGTGTTAGTGACTCTGTCCAACCGGGAGTCAGTGGCGCTGTACTACCGGAAGCCAGTGATGCTCTGCAGACGTGGAGTCAGTGACTCTGCACAGACCGGGAGTCAGTTACTGAGTACAGAACAGGAGTCAATTACTCTGTACCGACCGGAAGTCGGTTACTCTGTACAGTCCGGAATCAGTGTCTCTGTGCAGACAGTGAGTCATTGAATCTGCACAGATCTGAAGTCAGTGAGTCTGTACAGACCGGGAGTCAGTGTCTCTGTGCAGACTACGAGGCAATAATTCTGTACAGGCCGGTCGTCAGTAATTCTTGACAAATCTGAATTCAGTGACGTTGTCCAGACCGGGATTCGGTGTTTCTGTACGGACCGGAACTCGGTGACTCTGTACAGACCCGGCGTCAGTGACTCTTTGCAGACCGGGAGTCGGGTTCTCTGCACAGACCGGAAGTCAGTGGTTCTGTACAAAACGGGAGTCTGTGATTCTGTACGGACCGGGAGTCAGTGAATCTGTACAGACAGGGAATCATTGACCCTGTACAGACCGAGAGTTAGTGACTTTGAACAGACAGGGAGTCAGTGATTCTGCATGGACCGGAAGTCAGATTCGCTGCATGGACGGGACGTCAGTGATTCTGGACAGAAAGGGAGTCAGTGACTCTGCAGAGACAGGGAATCAGTGACCTGTCCAGACCTGGAGTCAGTGTCTTTGTACAGACAGTTAGTCAGTGAATCTGTACAGACCTGGAGTCATTGATTCAGTACAGACCTGGTGTCAGTTTCTCTGTACAGACCGGGAGTCAGCGACTCTGTGCAGAACTGGAGTCAGTGTCCCTGTGCAGACCGGGATTCAATGGATCTGTGCAGACCGGGAGTCGGTGATTCTTCACGGACTTGACGTCGGTGACTCTGTGCAGTCCGGAAGTCAGTGACTCAACTTAGACCGGAAGTCAGTTACTCTGTACAGACCAGGAGTCAGTGACTCTGTGCATAGCGGGACTCAGTGACTCTCTGCAGACCTGGAGTCAGTGAATCTGTGCAGACCGGGAGTTAGTGGTTCTGTGCAGACCGGGAGTCAGTAATTCTGTGCAGACCGGGAGGCAGTGAGTCTTTACAGACCGGGAGTTAGTAACACTGAACAGACCGAGTGTAAGTGACTCTGTCCAACCGGGAATCAGCGTCGCTGTACGACCGGGAGTCAGTGATGTTCTGCAGACCTGGACTCACTGACTCTGTACAGACCGGGAGTCAGTTACTCTGTACAGAACGGGAGTCAATTACTCTGTGCAGGCCGGGAGTCAGCGACTCTGTGCAGTTCGGAATCATTGATTATGTACAGACCTGGAGTCAGCGACTCGGTACAGAGCGGGAGTCAGTGATTCTGCACCGACCAGAAGTCGGTTACTCTGTACAGACCGGAATCAGTGACTCTGTGCAGACAGTGAGTCAGTGAATCTGCACAGACCTGAAGTCAGTGGCTCTGTAGAGGCCGGTTGTCAGTGGCTCTGTACAGACTGGGTGTAAGTGAGTTTTCAGAGATTGGCAGTCATGACACTGTACAGACCGGGAGTCAGTGACTATGGAAATATCGGAATTATTGACACTGCACAGAGAGGGATTCAGTGACTCTGTACCGACTGGTAGTCAGTGGCCCTGTAAGACCAGGAATCAGTAACTCGATACAGTCCTGCAATCAGTTACTCTGCACGGACCGGGAGCCAGTGACTTTGTACAGACTGAGTGTCAGTGACTCTCTACAGAGTCACTGCCTTCCGTTCTGTACAGAGTCACTGACACCGAGAGTTCGTGACTCTGTACAGACCTGGAATCACTGACTCTGTTGGACCGGTAGTCACTGACTCTGTACAGACCTGGAGTCAGTGTCTCTGTACAGACCGGAATCAGTGAATCTGCACAGACCTGGCGTAAGTGGCACTGTACACACCGGGATTCAATGGCTCTGTGCAGACCGGGAGTCGGTGAATCTGTACGGACTTGAAGTCGGTGACTCTGTGCAGACCGGAAGTCAATGACTCTGCATAGACCGGAAGTCAGTTACTCTGTACAACCGGACTCAGTGACTCGGTTCAGAGCGGGATTCAGTGAGTCTCTGCAGACCTGGAGTGAGTGAATCTGTACAGACCGGGAGTTAGTGGCTCTGTGCACACCGGGAGTCAGTGATTCTGTCCAGACCGGGTGTCAGTGAGCCTTTACAGAACGGGAGTCGGAAACTCTGATCAGACCGAGTGTTAGTGACTCTGCCCAACCGGAAGTCAGTGACGCTGTACGACCGGGAGTCAGTGATGCTGTTCAGACCTGGGGTCAGTGACTCTGCACAGACCGGGCGTCAGTTACTCTGTATAGAACGGGAGTCAATTACTCTGTACAGGCCGGGAGTCAGCGACTCTGTGCAGAGCGGGAGTTAGTGATTCTGTACCGACCAGAAGTCGGTTAATCTGTACAGACCGGATTCAGTGACTCTGTGCAGACAGTGATTCAGTGAATCTGCACAGACCTGGAGTCAGTGGCTCTGTACAGACCGGGAGTCAGTGACTCTGTACAGACCGGGCGGCAATGATTCATTACAGATTCGGAGTCAGTGATTCTTCACAGACCGGTAGTCAGAAACTCTCTCCAGACCGAGTGTCAGTTTCGCTGTTCAGACCGGGTAACAGTGACACTGTACTGACCGGGAGTCAGTGTCTCGGTGCAGGCCGGGGAGTCAGTGAATCTGCACAGATCGGAATCATTGACTCTGTGCAGAGAGGGAGTCTGTGACTCTGTACAGACCGGTAGTCCGTGGCTCTGTAAGACCGGGAATCAGTAACTCTGTACAGTCTTGCAGTCAGTGACTCTGTACGGACCGGGAGTCAGTGACTTTGTGCAAACGGCGTGTCTGTGACTATACAGGCCTTGAGTTAGTGACTTTGTACGGACCGGAATCAATGATTCTATACAGACACGGAGTCCGTGAATATGTACAGGACGGGAGTCAGTCACCCTGTGCAGACCTGGAGTCAGTTACTCTGTAGAGAACGGGAGTCAGTGACTCTGAACAGGCCGGGAGTTTGTGACTCTGTACGGACCGGAATCAGTGATTCTGTAACGAAAGGGAGTCAGTGGCTCTGTACAGACCTGGAGTCAGTGACTCTGCACAGACCTTCACTCAGTGACGCTGTGCAGATCCGGGGTAATTGAATCTGTACAGACCTGGAGTCGGGTTCTCTGTGCAGACCGGGAGTCAGTGGTTCTGTACAGAACGGGAGTCTGTGATTCTGTCCGGACCGGGAGTCAGTGACTCTGTACAGACTGGGAGTCATTGATTCTGTACACACGTGGAGTCAGTGACTCTGTCCAGACCTGAGGACATTGAGTCTGTACACAGCTGGAGCCAGTGACGCTGCACAGACCTGGAGTCAGTGTCTCTGTACAGACCGAGAATCAGGAACTCTGAACAGGCCGAGAGTTACTGACTCTGTACGACCGGGAGTCAGTGACGCTGTCCGACGCGAGTCAGTGATTCTGTGCAGACCTGGAGTCAGTGCCTCTTTACGAACCTAGAGTCAGTAAGTTTGTACAGACCGGGATTCAGTGACTCTGTACAGTCGGGGAGTCATTGATTCTGTACATGCCGGTCGTCAGTGATTCATTACAGACCTGAATTCAGTGACGTTGTCCAAACCGTGAATCGGTGTTTCTGTCCGGACCGGAACTCGTTGACTCTGTTCAGACCTGGCGTCACTGACTCTTTGAAGACCGGGAGTCGGTCACTCTGTACAGATCGGGTATCCGTGATTCTGCACAGACCTGGAATCAGTTACTGTGCACAGACCTGGAGTCGGGTTCTCTGCACAGACCGGGAGTCAGTGGTTCTGTATAAAACGGGCTTCTGTGATTCTGTACGGACCGGGAGTCAGTGAATCTGTACAGACAGGGAATTATTGACCCTGTACAGACCGAGAGTTAGTGACTTTGAACAGACAGGGAGTCAGTGACTCTGCATAGACCGGAAGTCAGATTCGCTGCACGGACCGGAAGTCAGTGATTCTGGACAGAAAGGGAGTCAGTGTCTGCATGGACCGGGAATCAGTGACACTGTGCAGACCGGGTGTCAGTGACTCTGCACAGACCGGAATCAGTGACTCTCTGCAGACCGGGAGTCAGTGACTCTGTGCAGAAGGGGAATTAATGATGATGTGCAAACGTGGAGTCAGTTACTCTGTCGGGAACGGGAGTCAGTGTCTCTGTACAGGACGGGAGTTTGTGACTCTGTATGGACCGGAATCAGTGATTCTGTAACGAAAGGGAGTCAGTAGCTCTGTGCAGACCTGGAGTCAGTTGCTCTGACCTTAAGTCAGTGACGCTGTGCAGACTGGGAGGAATTGAATCTGTGCAGACCTGGAGTGAGTGGTTCTGTACAGACCGAGAGTCAGTTACTCTGAACAGACTGAGAGTTACTGCCTCTGTGCGACCGGGTGTCAGTGACGCTGTCCGACGGGAGTCAGTGACTCTGTGCAGACCTGGAGTCAGTTACTCTGCACAGACCGGGAGCAAGTTACTCTGTACAGACCGAGAGTTACTGCCTCTGTACGACAGGGTGTCAGTGACGCTGTCCGACGGGAATCAGTGACTCTGTGCAGGCCGGGACTTAGTGACCTTGTACTTAGCGGAATCAGTGATTCTGTACATTCAGGGAGTCCGTAAATATGTACAGGACCGGAGTCAGTCACCCTGTGCAGACCTGGAGTCAGTTACTCTGTATAGAACGGGAGTCAGTGACTCTGTACAGACCTGGAGTCATTGACTCTGTACAGACCTTAAGTCAGTGACGCTGTGCAGATCGGAAGTAAGTGACTCTGTACAGACCTGGAGTCGGGTTGTCCGTCCAGACCGGGATTCAGTGGTCCTGAACGGAACAGGAGTCTGTGATTCTGTACTGAACGGGAGTCAGTGAATCTGTACAGACGGGGAGTCATTGATTCTGTACACACGTGGAGTCAGTGACTCTGTACAGACCGGGAGTAAGTGCCTTTGTACAGACCGAGAATCAGTAACTCTGAACAAACCGAGAGTTACTGACTCTGTACGACCAGTAGTCAGTGACGCTGTACGACTGGGAGTCAGTGACTGCATAGAACCGGAGTCACTTACTATGTACAGGCTGGGGGTTAGTGACACTGTACGGACCGGAATCAGTGATTCTGTGCAGACTGGGAGTCAGTTTATCTGTACAGGACGGGAGTCACTCATTCTGTACAGACCTGGAGTCAGTGAATCTGCATAGACCGGAAGTCAATTACTCTTTACAGACCGGGAGTCAGTGTCTCTGTACAGACCAGCAGTCAGTGGCTTTGTCCGGCCGTAATGTCAGTGACTCTCCACAGACCGGGAGGCAATGATTATGTACAGACCGGGAGGCAGTGCGTCTTCATAGACCCGGAGTCAGTAACTCTGTTCAGAGCTAGAGTCAGTGACTCTGCACAGACCGGGAGTCAGTGACCCTGTAAAGACCGGAATCAGTGACTCTGTACCGACAGTGAGTCAATGAATCTGCACAGAACTGAATTCAGTGGCTCTGCACAGTCCGGGTGTCAGTGATTCCTAACAGACAGGAAGTCAGTGACTCGGCACAGGCCGGAAGTCAGTGATCTGCACAGACGTGGAGTCAGTGGCTCTGTAAGACCGGGAGTCAGTACAGACCCGGCGTCCGTGACTCCGTACAGACCGGGTGTCAGTGATTCTGTACAGACCTGGAGTCAGTGCCTCTGTACGGACCGAGAGTCAGTGAGTCAGTACAGACCGGGAGTCAGTGAAGCTGCACAGACCGGGAGTCAGTGAATCTCTACAGACCTGGAGTGAGTGAGTTTGCACAGACCTGGGGCAAGTGACGCTGTACAGACGTGGAGTCAGTGAGTCTGTACAGACCTGGATTACGTGACTCTGTACAGACCGGGAGTCAGTGATTCTGTACAGACCGGAGGCAGTGACTCTGCACAGACCGTGCATACGTGACCCTTTCCAGACCTGGAGTCAATGAGTCTCTACAGACCTGGAGTGAGTGATTCTTTGCAGAACTGTATTCAGCAACGTTGTCCAGATCGGGAATCGGTGTTTCTGTACGGAGCGGAACTCGGTAACTCGGTGCAGGCCGGGCGTCAGTGAATCTTTGCAGACCGGGAGTCGGTCACTCTGCACAGACCGGGTGTCCGTGATTCTGTGCAGACCTGGAATCAGTTACTGTGCACAGACCTGGAGTCGGGTTCTCCGCACAGACCGGGTGTCAATGGTTCTGTACAAAACGGGAGTCTGTGACTCTGTCCGGACATGGAGCCAGTGAATCTGTACAGACAGGGAATCATTGACCCTCTGCAGACCGGGAGCCGGTGATTCTGTACGGACTTGAAGTCAGTTACGCTGAGCAGACCGGAAGTCAGTGACTCTGTGCATAGCGGGATTCAGTGACTCTCTGCAGACCAGGAGTCAGTGAATCTGTAGAGACCGGGAGTAAGTGGCTCTGTGCAGACCGGGAGTCAGTGATTCTGTGCAGACCTGGAGTCAGTCTCCCTGTGCAGACCGGGATTCAATGGCTCTGTGCAGACCGGGAGTCGGTGATGCTGTCCGGACTTGAAGTCGGTGACTCTGTGCAGACCGGAAGTCAGTGACTCTGCATAGACCGGAAGTCTGTTACTCTGTGCAGACCAGGAGTCAGTGACTCTGTGCACAGCGGGATTCAGTGACTCATAAGAACATAAGAACATAAGAAATTGGAGCAGGAGTAGGCCAATCGGCCCCTTGAGCCTGCTCCGCCATTCAATAAGATCATGGCTGATCTGATCCCAACCACAAATCTAAAGAACACAAAAAGTCGGAGCAGGTCCCGGCCACACAGCCCCTGGGCCCTCTCCGCCACCCAAAGGGCATTGACCGATCTGAACTCAGCTTCATGTCCAATTTCCTGCCCGCTCCCCATAACCCCTAATTCCCTTTACTTCTAGGAAACTGTCTATTTCTGTTTTAAATTTATCTAATGATGTAGCTTCTACAGCTTCCTGGGGCAGCAAATTCCACAGACCTACCACCCTCTGAGTGAAGAAGTTTCTCCTCATCTCAGTTTTGAAAGAGCAGCCCCTTATTCTAAGATTATGCCCCCTAGTTCTAGTTTCACCCATCTTTGGGAACATCCTTACTGCATCCACCCGATCAAGACCCTTCACAATCTTATATGTTTCAATAAGATCGCCTCTCATTCTTCTGAACTCCAATGAGTAGAGTCCCAATCTACTCAACCTCTCCTCATATGTCCGCCCCCTCATCCCCGGGATTAACCGAGTGAACCTTCTTTGTACTGCCTCGAGAGCAAGTATGTCTTTTCTTAAGTATGGAGACCAAAACTGTATGCAGTATTCCAGGTGCGGTCTCACCAATACCTTATATAACTGCAGCAATACCTCCTTGTTTTTATATTCTATCCCCCTAGCAATAAAAGCCAACATTCCGTTGGCTTTCTTGATCACCTGCTGCACCTGCATACCAACTTTTTGATTTTCTTGCACTAGGACCCCCAGATCCCTTTGTACTGCAGTACTTTCCAGTCTCTCGCCATTAAGAAAATAACTTGCTCTCTGATTTTTCCTGCCAAAGTGCATAACCTCACATTTTCCAATATTATATTGCATCTGCCAAATCTCCGCCCACTCACCCAGCCTGTCTATATCCCCTTGCAGGTTTTTTATGTCCTCCTCACTCTCTACTTTCCCTCCCATCTTTGTATCATCTGCAAATTTTGATATGTTGCACTCGGTCCCCTCCTCCAAATCGTTAATATAGATTGTAAAGAGTTGGGGACCCAGCACCGACCCCTGTGGAACACCACTGGTTACTGGTTGCCAGTCCGAAAATGAACCATTTATCCCAACTCTCTGCTTCCTGTTCGATAACCAATCCTCCACCCATGCCAGAATATTACCCCCAATCCCGTGATTTTTTATTTTAAGTAATAATCTTTTATGTGGCACCTTGTCGAATGCCTTCTGGAAGTCTAAATACACTATGTCCACTGGTTCCCCTTTATCCACCCTATACGTTATATCCTCGAAGAACTCAAGCAAATTTGTCAGACATGACTTCTCCTTCATAAAGCCATGCTGACTTTGTCCTATTAAATTATGCTTATCTAAATGTTCCGTTACTGTCTCCTTAATAATAGACTCCAAAATTTTACCCACCACAGATGTTAAGCTAACTGGCCTATAATTTCCAGCCTTCTGCCTACTACCCTTTTTAAATAACGGTGTTACATTAGCAGTTTTCCAATCTGCCGGGACCTCTCCTGAGTCCAGGGAATTTTGGAAAACTATCACCAAAGCATCCACAATCCCTACTGCCACTTCCCTCAAGACCCTCGGATGGAAGCCATCAGGTCCAGGGGATTTATCCGCCTTGAGTCCCATTATTTTACTGAGTACCATCTCCTGAGTGATTTTAATCGTATTTAGCTTCTCCCCCCCGAGAGTCCCCTGTTTGTCCAGTGTTGGGATATTCTTAGTGTCCTCTACTGTAAAGACTGAAACAAAATATTTGTTCAGCATTTTTGCCATCTCCATGTTTCCCACCATTAATTTCCCGGTCTCATCCTCTAAGGGACCTACGTTTGCCTTAGCCACCCTTTTTCTTTTTATATAACTATAGAAACTCTTGCTATCTGTTTTTATATTTTTTGCTAATTTCTTTTCATAATCTAACTTCCCTTTCTTAATCAATCCTTTAGTTACTTTTTGCTGTCCTTTGAAGAATTCCCAATCTTCTATCCTCCCACTAAGTTTGGCTACCTTATATGTCCTTGTTTTTAGTCGGATACTATCCTTGATTTCTTTACTTAGCCACGGATGGCTGTCATTTCTTTTACACCCTTTTTTCCTCAGTGGAATATATTTATTTTGAAAGTTGTAAAATAACTCCCTAAATGAACACCACTGCTCATGTACCGTCTTACCCTTTAATCTATTTTCCCAGTCCACTTTAATCAATTCCGCTCTCATACCATCATAGTCTCCTTTATTCAAGCTCAGTACGCTTGTTTGAGAATCAACCTTCTCACCCTCTAATTGGATATGGAATTCAACCATGTTGTGGTCGCTCGTTCCAAGGGGATCCTTAACTAGGACATTATTAATTAATCCTGACTCATTACACAGGACCAGGTCCAAGGTTGCCTGCCCCCTTGTAGGATCAGTTACATACTGCTCAAGAAATCCATCCCTGATGCACTCAATGAACTCGTCCTCAAGGCTGCTCTGCCCAATTTGATTTGTCCAGTTAATATGATAATTAAAATCCCCCATAATTATGGCTGTTCCCTTATTACATGCCCCGACTATCTCCTGATTAATACTTCTTCCAGCAGAGTTGCAACTATTAGGAGGCCTATATACTACGCCCACTAATGTTTTTTTTCCCTTATTATTCCTTATCTCCACCCAAACTGTTTCATTATCTTGATGCTTTGTCCCAATATCATTTCTCTGTATTACAGTGATTCCTTCCTTTATTAACATAGCCACCCCACCTCCCCTTCCTTCCTGCCTGTCCTCATTACACAGGACCAGGAGTCAGTGATTCTGTCCAGACCGGGAGTGAGTGAGTCTTTACAAACCGGGAGTCAGTAACTCTGAACAGAGCGAGTGTTAGTGACTCTGTCCAACCAAGAATCAGTGACGCTGTACGAACGGGAGTCAGTGATGCTGTGCAGACCTGGAGTCAGTGACTCTGCACAGACCGGGAGTCAGTTACTCTGTGCAGAACGGGATTCATTTGCTCTGTACAGGCCAGGAGTCAGCGACTCTGTGCAGTTCGGAATCATTGATTATGCACAGACCTGGAGTCAGCGACTCTGTACAGAGCGGTAGTCAGCGATTCTGTACCGACCGGAAGTCGGTTACTCTGTACGGACCGGCATTCAGTGACTTTGTACTGACGGGTGTCAGTTACTCTCTGCAGCGTCATTGCCTTCCGATCTGCACAGAGTCACTGACACCGAGAGTTCGTGACTCTGTCCAGACCGGAATCAGTGATTCTGTACAGACAGGGAGTCAGTGAATTTGTACATACCGAGAGTCACTGAATCTTTACAGACCGGGAGTCAGTGACTCTGTCGGACCGGGAGTCACTGACTGTACGGAACAGGAGTCAGTGTCTCTGTACAGACAGTTAGTCAGTGAATCTGTACAGACCGGGAGTGAGTAGCTCTGTGCAGACCGGGTGTCAGTGACTCTGTACAGACCGGGTGTCAGTGAGTCTTCAGAGACCGGGAGTCGGTAACTCTGAACGGACCGAGACTTCGTGACTCTGTACCGACCTGGGGTTAGTGTCTCTGTGCAGACCGTGAGTCAGTGTCTCTGTGCAGACCGGATTCAGTATTTCTGCACAGACGGGGAGTCAGTGACTCTGTACAGACCTGGAGTCAGTGACTCTGTGCAGACTGCGAATTATTGATTATGTGCGCACCTGGAGTCAGCGACTCTGTGCAGTCCGTGAATATGTACAGGACGGGAGTCAGTCACCCTGCGCAGACCTGGAGTCAGTTACTCTGTATAGAACGGGAGTCCGTGACTCTGTCCAAGCCGGGAGTTTGTGACTCTGTACAGACCTGAAGTCAATTACGCTGTGCAGACCGGGAGTTAGTGATTCTGTACAGACCTGGAGTCGGGTTCTCTGTGCAGACCGGGAGTCAGTGGTTCTGTACAGAACGGGAGTGTGTGATTCTGTCCGGACCGGGAGTCAGTGAATCTGTACAGACGGGGAGTCATTGATTCTGTACAAACCTGGAGTCGGGTTCTCTGTACGGACCGGGAGTCAGTGGTTCTGTAAAGAACGGGAGTGTGTGATTCTGAACAGACCGGGAGTCAGTGACTCTATCCAGACCTGGGGACAGTGAGTCTGTACGGAGCTGGAGCCAGTGACGCTGCACAGACCTGGAGTCAGTGTCGCTGTACAGACCGAGAATCAGTAACTCAGAACAGGCCGAGAGTTACTGATTCTGTACGACCGGGATTCAGTGACTCTGTGCAGTCGGGAATCATTGATTCTGTACAGGCCGGTCGTCAGTGATTCTTTACAGACCTGAATTCAGTGACGTTGTCCAGACCGGGAATCGGTGTTTCTGCACGGACCGGAACTCGGTGACTCTGTACAGACCGGGCGTCAGTGACTCTTTGCAGACCGGGAGTCGGTCACTCTGTACAGACCGGGAGTCCGTGATTCGGTACAGACCTGGAATCAGTTACTGTGCACAGACCTGGAGTCGGGTTCTCTGCACAGACCGGGAGTCAGTGGTTCTGTACAAAACGGGAGTCTGTGATTCTGTACGGACCGGGTGTCAGTGAATCTGTGCAGACAGGGAATCATTGACCCTGTACAGACCGAGAGTGAGTGAATTTGAACAGACAGGGAGTCAGTGACTCTGCAAAGACCTGGAATCAGTGACACTGTGCAGACTTGGAGTCAGTGTCTCTGTACAGACAGTTAGTCAGTGAATCTATACAGACCTGGAGTCAGTGGCTCTGTACAGACCGGTTGTCAGTGAATCTGTACAGACCGGGTGTCAGTGAATCTGTACAATCATGGATTCATTGATTCAGTACAGACCTGGAGTCAGTTTCCCTGTACAGACCGGGAGTCAGTGACTCTGTGCAGTCGGGGAGTCATTGATTCTTTACAGACCTGGAGTCGGTGAAGCTGCACAGACCGGGAGTCAGTGACTCTCTGCCGACCTGGAGTGAGTGAGTCTGCACAGACCTGGAGCAAGTGACGCTGTACAGACCGGACGTCAGTGAATCTGGACAGACCGGGAATCACTGACTCTGTACAGACGTGGAGTCATTGATTCAGTACAGACCTGGAGTCAGTTTCTCTGTACAGATCGGGAGTTAGTGACTCTGTGCAGACCTGGAGTCAGTGTCCCTGTGCAGTCCGGGATTCAATGGCTCTGTGCAGACCGGGAGTCAGTGATTCTGTACAGACCAGAAGTCAATTACTCGTTACAGACCGGGAGTCAGTGACCCTCCACAGTCCGAGGGGCAATGATTCTGTGCAGACCGGGAGGCAGTGAGTCTTCATGGACCCGGAGTCAGTAACTCTGAACGCACCGAGAGTTCGCCACTCTGTTCAGAGCTGGAGTCAGTGACTCTGCACAGACCGGGAGTCGGTGACGCTGTGGAGAACGGAATCAGTGACACTGTACAGACAGTGAGTCAATGAATCTCTACAGACCTGGATTCAGTGGCTCTGCACAGACCTAGTGTCAGTGGCTCTGTACTGATCGGGTGTCAGTGACTCTGTGCAGACCGAAGTCAGTGACTGTGTACAGGCCGGGGAGTCAGTGCCTCTGTACAGACCTGGAGTCAGTGACGCTGTACCGACCGGGAGTCAGTGACTTTTTACAGACGGGGTGTCAGTGACTCTCTGCAGAGTCACTGCCTTACGGTCTGCACAGAGTCACAGACACCGAGAGTTCGTGACTCTGTACAGACCGGAATCAGTGACTCTGTACAGACAGGGAGTCTGTGAATCTGTACGTACCGAGAGTCAGTGAATCTGTACAGGCCGGGAGCCAGTGACTCTGTATGACCGGGAGTCACTGACTCTGCACGTACCTGGATTCAGTGGTTCTGTACAGAACGGGAGTCAGTGAATCGATACAGACCTGGCATCAGTGGCTCTGTACAGACCGGGTGTCAGTGTCCCTGTGCAGAAAGGGATTCAATGGCTCTGTGCAGAACTGGAGTCGGTGATTCTGTACGGACTTGAAGTCGGTGACTCTGACGGAAGCCAGTGATTCTGCATAGACCGGAAGTCAGTTACTCTGTACAGATCGGGAGTCAGTGACTCTGTGCATAGCGGGATCCAGTGACTCTCTGCAGACCTGGAGTCAGTGAATCTGTACAGACTGGGAGTTAGCGGCTCTGTGTAGACCGGGAGTCACTGATTCTGTCCCGACAGCGTGTCAGTGAGCCTTTACAGACCGGGAGTACGGAACTCTGAACAGACCGAGTGTTAGTGACTCTGTCCAACCGGGAGTCAGTGACGCTGTACGACCGGGAGTCAGTGATGCTGTCCAGACCTGGAGTCAGTGACTATGCACAGACCGGGAGCCAGTTTATCTGTGCAGTTCAGAATCATTGATTCTGTACAGACCTGGAGTCAGCGACTCTGCACAGAGCGGGAGTCAGTGATTATGTACCGACCGGAAGTCGGTTACTCTGTCCAGAACGGAATCAGTGAATCTGTACAGACAGTGAGTCAGTGAATCTGCACAGACCTCAAGTCAGAGCTCAGTACAGGCCGGGTGTCAATGACTCTTCACAGACCGGGTGTCAGTGAGTCTTCAAAGATCGTGAGTCAGTAAGTCTGTACATACCGGAATCAGTGAATCTGTACAGACAGGGAGTCAGTGAATCTGTACAAGACGGGAGTCCGTGACTCTGAATGTACCGGAATCAGTGACTCTTTTCAGACAGTGAGTCAGTGAACCTGTGCAGACCTGGAATCAGTGGCTCTGTACAGAGCCGGTGTCAGTGACTCTGTAGAGACCAGGAGTCAGTGGCTCTGTTAGACCGGTACTCAGTAACTCTGTACAGAACGGGCGTCAGTGACTCCGTACAGACCCGGAGTCTGTGAGTCTGTACAGACCGTGAGTCAGTGACACTGTGCAGTCGGGGACTCCTTGATTCTGTACAGACCTGGAGTCGGTGACTCTGTAAAGGCCCGGAGTCAGTGACTCTGTACAGTTCGGAATCATTGATTATGTACAGACCTGGAGTCAGCGAATCTGTACAGACCGGGAGTCAGTGATTCTGTACGGACCGCATGTCGATGACTCTGTACAGACCGGCAGTCAGTGATTCTGTACGGCCCGGGTGTCGGTTACTCTGTCCAGACCGGGAGTCAGTGAATCTGCATCGACCGGAAGTCAATTATTATGTACAGACCGGCAGACAGTGACTCCTTTCAGACCGGGATTCAGTGACATTGTACAGACTGGGTATCAATGACTCTCTGCAGACCGGGAGTCAGTGCGTCTTCATAGACCGGGAGTCAATAACTTTGAACGGAACGAGAGATAGTGACTCTGTGCTGACCTGGAGTCAGTGACACTGCACAGACCGGGAGTCAGTGACTCTTTACAGACCGGGTGTCAGTGACTCTCTGCAGACCGGGAGTCAGTGACTGTACAGGCCGGGAGTCAGTGTCTCTGTTCAGACCGGAATGAGTGAATCTGTGCAGACAGGGAGTCAGTAAATCTGTACAGGCCGGGAGTCCGTGGCTCTGTATGGACCGGAATCAGTGACTCTGTTCAGACAGCGAGTCAGGGAAACTGTGCAGACCTGGAGTCAGTGGCTCTGTACGGATCGGGTGTCGGTGACGCTGTGCAGACCGAAGTCAGTGACTGTGTAAAGGCCGGCGAGTCAGTGACTCTGTACAGATCTGGAGTCAGTGACTCTGTCCGGACCGGGAGTCAGTGACTTTTTACAGACGGGGTGTCAGTGACTCTCTGCAGATTCACTGCCTTCCTGTCTGTACAGAGTAACTGACAACGAGAGTTCATGACTCTGTACAGACCGGAATCAGTTACTCTGTACAGACAGGGAGTCAGTGAATCTGTACATACCGAGAGTCAGTGAATCTGTACAGACCGGGAGTCAGTGACTCTGTAAGACCGGGAGTCACAGACTCTGTACAGACCGGATTCAGTGAATCTGTGCAGACAGTGAGTCAGTGAATCTGCACAGAACTGAAGTCAGTGGCTCTGTACAGGCCGGGTGTCAGTGACTCTTCACAGACCGGGTGTCAGTGAGTCGTCATGGATCGGGAGTCAGTAAGTCTGTCCAGACCGGGAGTCAGTGACTCGGTACAGGCCGGGCAGTCAGTGACACTGTAAAGATGGGAATCATTGACTCTGCACAGAGAGGGACTCAGTGACTCCGTATTGATCGGTCGTCAGTGGCTCTGTCAGACCGGGAATCAGTAACTCTGTGCAGTCCTGCTGTCATTGACTCTGTACAGACCAGAATCAGTGAATCTGTACAGACAGGGAGTCAGTGAAGCTGTGCAGACCTGGAGTCACTGGCTCTCTACAGATCGGGTGTCAGTGACTCTTCACAGACCGGGTGCCAGTGAGTCTTCATAGATCGGGATTCAGTAAGTCTGTACAGACCGGGAATCAGTGACTCGGTACAGGCCGGGGAGTCAGTGACTTTTTAAAGATCGGAATCATTGACTCTGTGCAGAGAGGGAGTCAGTGAATCTGTACATACCGAGAGTCAGTGAATCTGTACAGACCGGGAGTCAGTGACTCTGTAAGACCGGGTGTCACAGTCTCTGTACCTACCTGGATTCAGTGGTTCTGTACAGAACGGGAGTCAGTGAATCGATACAGACCTGGCATCAGTGGCTCTGTACAGACCGGGTGTCAGTGAATCTGGACAGACCTGGAGTCAGTGTTCCTGTGCAGACCGGTATTCAATGGCTCTGTGCAGACCGGGAGTCGGTGATTCTTGGCGGACTTGAAGTCGGTGACTCTGACGAAAGTCAGTGATTCTGCACAGACCGAAAGTCAGTTACTCTGTACAGATCGGGAGTCAGTGACTCTGTGCATAGCGGGATCCAGTGACTCTCTGCAGACCTGGAGTCATTGAATCTGTACAGACCGGGAGTTAGTGTCTCTTTGCAGACCGGGAATCAGTGATTCTATCCAGAACGTGTGTCACTGAGCCTTTGCAGACCGGGAGGCCGGAACTGTGAACAGACCGAGTGTTCGTGACTCTGTCCAACCGGGAGTCAGTGACGCTGTACGACCGGGTGTCAGTGATGCTGTCCAGACCTGGATTCAGAGACTCTGCACAGACCAGGAGTCAGTTACTCTGTGCAGTTCGGAATCATTGATTAGGTACAGACCTGGAGTCAGTGACTCTGTCCGGACCGGGAGTCAGTGACTTTTTACAGACGGGGTGTCAGTGACTCTCTGCAGGGTCACTGCCTTCCGGCCTGTACAGAGTCACTGACACCAAGAGTTCGTGACTCTGTACAGACAGGGAGTCAGTGAATCTGTACATACCAAGAGTCAGTGAATCTGTACAGACCGGGAGTCAGTGACTCTGTAGGACCGGGAGTCACTGACTCTGTACGTACCTGGATTCAGTGGTTCCGTACAGAAGGGGAGTCAGTGAATCTATACAGACCTGGCGTCAGTGGCTCTGTACAGACCGGGTGTCAGTGACTCTGTACAGACGTGGAGTCAGTGTCCCTGTGCAGACCGGGATTCAATGGCTCTGTGCAGACCGGCAGTCGATGATTCTGCACGGACCTGAAGTCGGTGACTCTGACGGAAGTCATTGATTCTGCATAGACCGGAAGTCAGTTCCTCTGTACAGACCGGATTCAGTGAATCTGTGCAGACAGTGAGTCTGTAAAGAACGGGAGTCAATTAATCTGTACAGGCCGGGAGTCGGTGATTCTGTACCGACCGGTATGTCAGTGAGCCTTTACAGACCGGGAGTCCGTCACTCTGAACAGACCTGGAGTCAGTGACACTGCACAGACCGAGAGTCAGTTCCTCTGTGCAGTTCGGAATCATTGATTATATACAGACCTGGAGTCAGTGATTCTATACCGACCGGAAGTCAGTGGCTCTGTAAGACCGGGAATCAATAACTCTGAACAGACCTGCAGTCAGTGATTCTGTACAGACCGGAATCAGTGAATCTGGACAGACAGGGACTCAGTGAACCTGTGCAGACCTGGAGTCAGTGGCTCTCTACAGATCGGGTGTCAGTGACTCTGTACAGATCTGAAGTCAGTGGCTCTGTGGAGACCGGGAGTCAGTGGCTCTGTAAGGCCGGGAGTCAGTAACTCAATGCAGTCCGTGCGTCAATGAATCCGTACAGACCCGGAGGCTGTGAGTCTGAACAGACCGGGAGTCAGTGAGTCTGTACAGTCGGGGAGTCATTGATTCTGTACAGACCTGGCGTCGGTGATTCTGTACAGACCGGGAGTCAGTGACTCTGTACAGTTCGGAATCATTGATTATGTACATACCTGGAGTCAGCGACTCTGTACAGACCGGGAGTCAATGATTCTGCACGTACCGCGAGTCGGTGACTCTGCACAGACCGGCAGTCAGTGGTTCTGTTCGGCCCGGGAGTCAGTTACTCTGTCCAGAACGGGAGTCAGTGAATCTGCATCGACCAGAAGTCAATTACCATTTACAGACCGGGAGCCAGTGACTCTGTTCAGACCGGGAGTCAGTGGCTTTGCACAGACTGGGTATCAATGACTCTCTGCAGACCGGAAGTCAGTGAGTCTTCATAGACCGGGAGTGAATAACTTTGAACGGAACGAGAGTTCGTGACTCTGTGCTTACCTGGAGTCAGTGACACTGCACAGACCGGGAGTCAGGGACTCTGTACAGACCGGAAGTAAGTGTCCCTGTGCAGACCGGGATTAAATGGCTCTGTGCAGACCGGGAGTCAGTGATTCTGTACGGACTTGAAGTCGGTGACTCTGTGCAGACCGGAATTCAGTGACTCTGCATAGACCGGAAGTCAGTTACTCTGTAAAGAACGGGAGTCAGTGATTCTGTACCAACCGGAAGTCGGTTGCTCTGTACAGACTGGAATCAGTGACTCCGTGGAGACAGTGAATCAGTGAATCTGCACAGACCTGGAGTCAGTGGCTCTCTACAGGCCGGGTTTCAGTGACTCTGTATAGACCGGTTGTCAGTGAGTCTTCAGAGATCGGGAGTCAGTAAGTCTGTACAGACCGGGAGTCAGTGACTCGGTACAGGCCGGGTTGTCAGTGACTCTGTACAGATCGGGATCATTGAATCTGTACAGAAAGGTAGTCAGTGACTCTCTACAGACTGAGTCAGTGAATGTACAGTCTGGGAGTCAGTGTCCCTGTACAGAACGGAATCAGTGAAATTGTGCAGCTGGGGAGTCAGTGAACCTGGACAGGCCGGGAGTCCGGAATCAGTGACTCTGTTCAGACAGTGAGTCAGTGAAACTGTGCAGACCTGCAGTCAGTAGCTCTGTACAGATCGCGTGTCAGTGACTCTGTGCAGACCTGCAGTCAGTGACTCTGTCCGGACCGGGATTCAGTGACTTTTTGCAGACAGGGAGTCAGTGAATCTGCAATTACGGAGAGTCAGTGAATCTGTACAGACCGGGAGTCAGTGGCTCTGTACAGACCGGGTGTCACTGACTCTGTACAGACGTGGAGTCAGTCTCCCTGTGCAGACCGGGATTCAATGGCTCTGTGCAGACCGAGAGTCGGTGATTCTGTACGGACTTGAAGTCGGTGAGTCTATGCAGACCGGAAGTCAGTGATTCTGCATGGACCGAAAGTCAGTTACTCTGCACAGATCGGGAGTCAGTAACTTTGTGCATAGCAGGATTCAATGACTCACTGCAGACCTGGATTCAGTGAATCTGTGCAGACCGGGTGTTAGTGGCTCTGTGCAGACCGGGAGTCAGTGATTCTGTGCAGACCGGTTGTCAGTGAGTCTTTACAGACCGTGAGTCAGTAACTCTGAACAGACCGAGTGTTAGTGACTCTGTTCAAACCGGAGTCAGTGACTCTGCACAGACCGGGAGTCAGTTACCCTGTCTCGAACGGGAGTCAATTACTCTGTACAGGCCGGGAGTCAGCGACTCTGTGAGTTCGGAATCATTGATTATGTACAGACCTGGTTTCAGCGGCTCTGTACAGAGCGGGAGTCAGTGAGTTAGTTCAGACCTGGAGCAAGTGACGACGCACAGAGTGGGATTCAGTGAGTTTGTCCAGACCGGGAATCACTGACCCTGTACAGCCAGGGAATTAATGACCCTGTACAGACGGAGATTTAGTGACTTTGCACAAACAGGGAGTCAGTGACTTCTTTAGACCGAGTGTCATTGACCCTGTACAGACGGAGATTTAGTGACTTTGCACAGACCGGGAGTCAGTGACAGTGCTTAGACCGGAAGTCAGTTTCGCGGCATGGACCGGAAGTCAGTGAATCTATGCAGACTGGGAGTCAGTGAATCTCCAGGAGCGGGAGTCAGTGAATCTCTACGACCGGGAGTCAATGACTCTGTACAGACCTGGAGACAGTGACGCTGCACAGACCGGGTGTCAGTGACACTCTGTGGACCGGGAGTCAGTGTCTCTGTACAGACCGGAATCAGTGACTCTGTGCAGATCGGGATTCAGTGAATCTGAACATACCGAGAGTCAGTGGTTCTGTACAGACTGGTTTTCAGTATCTCTGCAGGACCGGGAGTCAGTGACTCTGGACAGACCGGTATCAGTGACTCTGTCTTGACAGGGAGTCCGTGAATCCGAATATGCCGAGAGTCAGTGGCTCTGTACAGACCGGGTGTCAGTGTGTCTGTAGGACCGGTAGTCAGTGACTCTGTACTGACCGGGAGACAGTGACCCTGCACAGACCTGGAGTCAGTGCTTCTGTACAGACCGGGAGTCAGTGTCTCTGTGCACACCGGGAGTCATTGTCCCTGCGCAGACCGGGAGTCAGTGACTCTGTACTGACCGGGATTTAGTGACTCTGGACAGACCGGGAGTCAGTGACTCTGTACAGACGGGGAATTATTGATTATGTGCACACCTGGAGTCAGCGACTCTGTGCAGACCTGGAGTCAGTTACTCTATACAGACCGGGAGTAAGTGTTACTGATTCTGTACGACCGGGTGTCATTGACGGTGTCCGATGGGAGTCAGTGACTCTGAACAGGCCGGGAGTTAGTGACTTTGTACGGACCGGAGTCAGTGATTCTGTAGACAGGGAGTCCGTGAATATGTACAGGACGGGCGGCAGTCACCATGTGCAGGCCTGGAGTCAGTTACTCTGTAGAGAACGGGAGTCAGTGGTTCTGTACAGAAGGGAGTCAGTGAATCTGTACAGAAGGGGTTCATTGAATCTGTACACACCTGGAGTCAGTGATTCTGTCCGGAACTGGGAACAGTTAGTCTGCACAGAGTTGGAGCCAGTGACGCTGCACAGACCTGGAGTCAGTGTCTCTGTACAGACCGAGAATCAGTAACTCTGAACAGGCCGAGAGTTACTGACTCTGTAAGACGGGGAGTCATTGACGCTGTCCGACGGGAGTCAGTGATTCTGTACTGACCTGGAGTCAGTTCCTCTGTACGGACCGAGAGTCAGTGAGTCTGTGCAGACCGGGATTCAGTGACTCTGTACAGTCGGGCAGTGATTGATTCTGTACAGGCCGGTCGTCAGTGATTCTTTACAGACCTGAATTCAGTGACGTTGTCCAGACCGGGAATCGGTGTTTCTGTCCGGACCGGAACTCGGTGACTCTGTACAGGCCGGGCGTCAGTGACTCTTTGCAGACCGGAGTCGGTCACTCTGTACAGACCGCGTGTCCGTGATTCTGTGCAGACCTGGAATCAGTTACTGTGCACAGACCTGGAGTCGGGTTCTCTGCACAGACCGGGAGTCAGTGTTTCTGAATAAAACCGGAGTCTGTGATTCTGTACGGACCGAGAGTCAGTGCATCTGTACAGACAGGGAATCATTGACCCTGTACAGACCGAGACTTTGAACAGTGACTCTGTGCAGACCGGGAGTCAGTGACTATGTACAGACCGGTAGTCAGTGGCTCTGTAAGACCGGGAATCAGTAACTCTATACGGCCCTGCAATCAGTTCCTATGTACGGGCCGGGAGTCAGTGTCCCTGTGCAGACCGGGATTCAATGGCTCTGTACAGACCTGGAGTCATTGACTCTGCACAGACCGGGCGTCAGTTACTCTGTATAGAACGGGAGTCAATTACTCTGTCGAGGCCGGGAGTCATTGATAATGCACAGGCCTAATGTCAGCGACTCTGTGCAGAGCGGGAGTCAGTGATTCTGTACCGACCAGAAGTCGGTTACTCTGTACAGACCGGAATCAGTGACTCTGTGCAGACAGTGAGTCAGTGAATCTGCACAGACCTGGAGTCAATGGCTCTGTAGAGGCCGGGTGTCAGTGACTCTTTACAGACCGGGTGTCAGTGAGTCTTCATAGATCGGGAATCAGTGACTCTGTGCAGAGAGTGAGTTAGTGAATCTGCACAGACTGGAGTCAGTGGCTCTGTACAGACCGTGAGTCAGTGACTCTGTATAGACTGGCTGTCACTGACTCTCTACCGACTGGGCGGCAATGAATCTTTACAGATTCGGAGTCAGTGATTCTTCACAGACCGGGAGTCAGAAACTCTCTCCAGACCGAGTTTCAGTTTTTCAGTTCAGAGCGGGTATCAGTGACTCTGTACAGACCGGGAGTCAGTGACTCGGTACAGGCCGGGGAGTCAGTGACTCTGCACAGATCGGAATCATTGACTCTGTACAGAGAGGGAGACAGTGACGCTGCACAGACCGGTAGTCAGTGGCTCTGTTAGACCGGGAATCAGTAACTCTGTACAGTCTTGCAGTCAGTGACTCTGTACGGACCGGGAGTCAGTGACTTTGTACAGACGGGGTGTCTGTGACTGTACAGGCCTGGAGTAAGTGTCTCTGTACAGACCGGAATCAGTGAATCTGTACAAGCCGGGAGTCCGTGACTCTGTATGAACCGGAATCAGTGACTCTTTTCAGTCAGTGAACCTGTGCAGACCTGGAGTCAGCGACTCTGTACAGTCCGGGAGTCAGTGATTCTGTACGTACCGCAAGTCGGTGACTCTGTGCAGACCGGCAGTCAGTGATTCTGTGCGCCCCGGGAGTCAGTCACTCTGTCCAGACCGGGAGTCAGTGAATCTGCATCGACGGGAAGTCAATTGCTGTGTACAGACCGGGAGAGAGTGACTCTGTTCAGACCGGGATTCAGTGACATTGTATAGACTGGGTATCAATGACTCTCTGCAGACCTAGCGTCAGTGACACTGCAGAGACCGGGAGTCAGTGACTCTTTGCAGACGGGGTGTCAGTCACTCTCTCCAGACCGGGAGTCAGTGACTGTACAGGCCAGGAGTCAGTGTCTCTGTACAGACCGGAATCAGTGAATCTGTACAGACAGGGAGTCAGTGAATCTGTGCAGGCCGGGAGTCCGTGACTCTGTATGGACCGGAATCAGTGACTCTGTTCAGACAGTGAGTCGGTGAAACTGTGCAGACCTGGAGTCAGTGGCTCTGTACAGATCGGGTGTCAGTGACTCTGTGCAGACCGAAGTCAGTGACTGTGTACAGGTCGGGGAGTCAGTGCCTCTGTACAGACCTGGAGTCAGTGACGCTGTACCGACCAGGAGTCAGTGACTTTTTACAGACGGGGTGTCAGTGACTGTCTGCAGAGTCACTGCCTTCCGGTCTGTACAGAGTCACTGACACCGAGAGTTCGTGACTCTGTACAGACCGGAATCAGTGACTCTGTCCAGACAGGGAGTCAGTGAATCTGTACATACCGAGAGTCAGTGAATCTGTACAGACCGGGAGTCAGTGAATCGATACAGACCTGGCATCAGTGGCTCTGTCCAGACCGGGTGTCAGTGACTCTGTACAGACCTGGAGTCAGTGGCCCTGTGCAGATCGGGATTCAATGGCTCTGTGCAGAACGGGAGTCGGTGATTCTGTGCGGACTTGAAGTCGGCGAATCTGACGGAAGTCAGTGATTCTGCATACACCGGAAGTCAGTTACTCTGTACAGATCGGGAGTCAATGACTCTGTGCATAGCGGGATCCAGTGACTCTCTGCAGACCTGGAGTCAGTGAATCTGTACAGACTGGGAGTTATTGGCTCTGTGCAGACCGGGACTCAGTGATTCTGTCCCGACCGCGTGTCAGTGAGCCTCTACAGACCGGGAGGACGGGACTCTGAACAGACCGAGTGTGAGTGACTCTGTCCAACCGGGAGTCAGTGACGCTGTACGACCGGGAGTCAGTGATGCTGTACAGACCTGGAGTCAGTGACTCTGCACAGACCGGGAGTCAGTTACCCTGTGCAGTTCGGAATCATTGATTATGTGCAGACCTGGAGTCAGCGACTCTGTACCGAGCGGGAGTTAGTGATTCAGTACCGACCGGAAGTCGGTTACTCTGTACAGACCGCAATCAGTGAATCTGTGCAGACAGTGAGTATGTGAATCTGCACAGACCTCAACTCAGAGCTCAGTGCAGGCCGGGTGTCAGTGACTCTTCACAGACCGGGTGTCAGTGAGTCTTCAAAGATCGGGAGTCAGTAAGTCTGTACAGACCGGGAGTCAGTGACTCGGTGCAGGCCGGGGAGTCAGTGACTCTGTAAAGATCGGAATCATTGAGTCTGTACGGAGAGGAAGTCAGTGAATCTGTACAGATCGGTAGTCAGTGGCTCTGAAAGACCGGAAATCAGTAACACTGTACAGTGCTGCAGTCAGTGACTCTGTACAAACCGGAATCAGTGAATCTGTACAGACAAGGAGTCAGTGAATCTGTACAAGACGGGAGTCCGTGACTCTGAATGTACCGGAATCAGTGACTCTTTTCAGACAGTGAGTCAGTGAACCTGTGCAGACCTGGAGTCAGTGGCTGTATACAGATCCGGTGTCAGTGACTCTGCAGAGACCAGGAGTCAGTTGCTCTGTTAGACCGGGACTCAGTAACTCTGTACAGAACGGGCGTCAGTGACTCCGTACAGACCCGGAGTCTGTGAGTCTGTACAGACCGGGTGTCAGTGGCTCTGTACAGTCGGAGACTCCTTGATTCTGTACAGACCTGGATTCGGTGACTCTGTAAAGGCCCGGAGTCAGTGACTCTGTACAGTTCGTAATCATTGATTATGTACAGACCTGGAGTCAGCGAATCTGTACAGACCGGGAGTCAGTGATTCTGTACGGACCGCAAGTCGATGACTCTGTACAGACCGGCAGTCAGTGATTCTGTACGGCCCGGGAGTCAGTTACTCTGTCCAGACCGGGAGTCAGTGAATCTGCATCGACCGGAAGTCAATTATTATGTACAGACCGGCAGACAGTGACTCCTTTCAGACCGCGATTCAGTGACATTGTACAGACTGGGTATCAATGACTCTCTGCAGACCGGGAGTCAGTGCGTCTTCATCGACCGGGAGTCAATAATTTTGAACGGAACGAGAGATAGAGACTCTGTGCTGACCTGGAGTCAGTGACACTGCACAGACCGGGAGTCAGTGACTCTTTACAGACGGGGTGTCAGTGACTCTCTACAGACCGGGAGTCAGTAACTGTACAGGCCGGGAGTCAGTGTCTCTGTTCAGACCGGAATGAGTGAATCTGTACAGACAGGGAGTCAGTGAATCTGTACAGACCGGGAGTCCGTGACTCTGTATGGACCGGAATCAGTGACTCTGTTCAGACAGCGAGTCAGGGAAACTGTGCAGACCTGGAGTCAGTGGCTCTGCACAGATCGGGTGTCAGTGACTCTGTGCAGACCTGGAGTCAGTGACTCTGTACGGACCGGGAGTCAGTGACTTTTTACAGACGGGGTGTCAGTGACTCTCTGCAGATTCACTGCCTTCCGGTCTGTGCAGAGTAACTGACAACGAGAGTTCATGACTCTGTACAGACCGGAATCAGTGACTATGTACAGACAGGGAGTCAGTGAATCTGGACATACCGAGAGTCAGTGAATCTGTACAGACCGGGAGTCAGTGACTCTGTAGGACCGGGAGTCACTGACTCTGAACGTACCTGAATTCAGTGGTTCTGTACCGAACTGGAGTCAGTGAATCGATACAGACCTGGCATCAGTGGCTCTGCACAGACCGGGTGTCAGTGACTCTGGACAGATCTGGAGTCAGTGTCCCTGTGCAGACCGGTATTCAATCGCTCTGTGCAGACCGGGAGTCTGTGATTCTTTGCGGAGTTGAAGTCGGTGACTCTGACGAAAGTCAGTGAATCTGCATAGACCGGAAGTCAGTTGCTCTGTACAGATCGTGAGTCAGTGACTCTGTGCATAGCGGGATCCAGTGACTCTCTGCAGAGCTGGAGTCAGTGAATCTGCACAGAGCGGGAGTTAGTGGCTCTGTGCGGACCGGGAGTCAGTGATTCTGTCCATACTGGGTGTCACTGAGCCTTTGCAGACCGGGAGGCCGGAACTGTGAACAGACCGAGTGTTAGTGACTCTGTCCAACCGGGAGTCAGTGACGCTGTACGACCGGGAGTCAGTGATGCTGTACAGACCTGGAGTCAGTGACACTGCACAGACCAGGAGTCAGTTACTCTGTGCAGTTCGGAATCATTGATTAGGTACAGACCTGGAGTCAGTGACTCTGTACGGACCGGGAGTCAGTGACTTTTTACAGACGGGGTGTCAGTGACTCTCTGCAGGGTCACTTCCTTCCGGCCTGTACAGAGTCACTGACACCAGGATTTCGTGACTCTGTACAGACAGGGAGTCAGTGAATCTGTACATACCAAGAGTCAGTGAATCTGTACAGACCGGGAGTCAGTGATTCTGTAGGACCGGGAGTCACTGACTCTGTAGGACCGGTAGTCAGTGGCTCTGTCCGTACCTGGATTCAGTGGTTCCGTACAGAAGGGGAGTCAGTGAATCTATACAGACCTGGCGTCAGTGGCTCTGTACAGACCGGGTGTCAGTGACTCTGTACAGACCTGGAGTCAGTGTCCCTGTGCAGTCCGGGATTCAATGGCTCTGTGCAGACCGGGAGTCGGTGATTCTGCACGGACTTGAAGTCGGTGACTCTGACTGAAGTCATTGACTCTGCATAGACTTGAAGTCAGTTCCTCTGTCCAGACCGGATTCAGTGAATCTGTGCAGACAGTGAGTTAGTGAATCTGCACAGAACTGAAGTCAATGGCTCTGTACAGGCCGGGTGTCAGTGACTCTTCACAGACCGGGTTTCAGTGAGTCGTCATGGATCGGGAGTCAGTAAGTCTGTCCAGACCGGTAGTCAGTGACTCGGTACAGGCCGAGGAGTCAGTGATACTGTAAAGATGGGAATCATTGACTCTGCACAGAGAGGGAGTCAGTGACTCTGTATTGATCGGTAATCAGTGGCTCTGTAAGACCGGGAATCAGTAACTCTGTGCAGTCCTGCAGTCAGTAACTCTGTACAGACCCGAATCAAGGAATCTGTACAGACAGGGAGTCAGTGAAGCTGTGCAGACCTGGAGTCAGTGGCTCTCTACAGATCGGGTGTCATTGACTCTTCACAGACCGGGTGCCAGTGAGTCTTCATAGATCGGGTTTCAGTAAGTCTGTACAGACCGGGAGTCAGTGACTCGGTACAGGCCGGGGAGTCAGTGACTCTGTAAAGATCGGAATCATTGACTCTGTGCAGAGAGGGAGTCAGTGACTCTGTACTGATCGGCAGTCAGTGGCTCTGTAAGACCGGGAATCAGTAACTCTGTACAGTCCTGCAGTCAGTGACTCTGTACAGACCGCAATCAGTGAATCTGTACAGACAGGGCGTCAGTGAATCTTTACAAGACGGGAGTCCGTGACTCTGTATGTACCGGAATCAGTGACTCTTTTCAGACAATGAGTCAGTGAACCTGAGCAGACCTGTAGTCAGTGCCTCTCTACAGATCGGGTGTCAGTGACTCTGTACAGACCGGAAGTCAGTGACTCTGTAGAGACCAGGAGTCAGTGTCTCTGTAAGACCGGGAGTCCAGTGACTCTCTGCAGACCTGGAATCAGTGAATCTGTACAGACCGGGAGTTAGTGGTTCTGTGCAGACCGGGAGTCAGTTATTCTGTCCAGACCGGGTGTCACTGAGCCTTTGCAGACCGGGAGTCCGGAACTCTGAACAGACCGAGTGTTAGTGACTCTGTCCAACCGGGAGTCACTGACGCTGTACGACCGGGAGACAGTGATGCTGTACAGACCTGGAGTCAGTGACACTGCACAGAGCAGGAGTCAGTTACTCTGTGCAGTTCGGAATCATTGATTATGCACAGACCTGGAGTCAGTGACTCTGTACGGACCGGGAGTCAGTGACTGTTTACAGACGGGGTGTCAGTGACTCTCTGCAGGGTCACTGCCTTCCGGCCTGTACAGAGTCACTGACACCAAGAGTTCGTGAATCTGTACAGACCGGGTGTCAGTGACTCTGTAGGACCGGGAGTCACTGACTCTGTCCGGACCTGGATTCAGTGGTTCCGTACAGAAGGGGAGTCAGTGATTCTATACAGACCTGGCGTCAGTGGCTCTGTACAGACCGGGCGTCAGTGACTCTGTACAGACCTGGAGTCAGTGTCCCTGTGCAGTCCGGGATTCAATGGCTCTGTGCAGACCGGGAGTCGGTGATTCTGCACGGACTTGAAGTCGGTGACTCTGACGGAAGTCATTGACTCTGCATAGACCGGAAGTCATTTCCTCTCTGCAGACCGGATTCAGTGAATCTGTGCAGACAGTGAGTCAGTGAATCTGCACAGAACTGAAGTCAGTGGCTCTTCACAGACCGGGTGTCAATGAGTCGTCATGGATCGGGAGTCAGTAAGTCTGTACAGACCGGGAGTCAGTGACTCGGTACAGGCCGGGGAGTCAGTGACACTGTAAAGATGGGAATCATTGACTCTGCACAGAGAGGGAGTCAGTGACTCTGTATTGATCGGTAGTCAGTGGCTCTGTAAGACCGGGAATCAGTAACTCTGTGCAGTCCTGCAGTCAGTGACTCTGTACAGACCGGAATCAGTGAATCTGTACAGACAGGGAGTCAGTGAAGCTGTGCAGACCTGGAGTCAGTGGCTCTCTACAGATCGGGTGTCAGTGACTCTTCACAGACCGGGTGCCAGTGAGTCTTCATAGATCGGGATTCAGTAAGTCTGTACAGACCGGGAGTCAGTGACTCGGTACAGGCCGGGGAGTCAGTGACTCTGTGAAGATCGGAATCATTGACTCTGTAAAGAGAGGGAGTCAGTGACTCTGTACAGATCGGTAGTCAGTGGCTCTGTAAGACCGGGAATCAGTATCTCTGTCCAGTCCTGCAGTCAGTGACTCTGTACAGACCGCAATCAGTGAATCTGTACGGACAGGGAGTCAGTGAATCTGTACAAGACGGGAGTCCGTGACTCTGTATGTACCGGAATCAGTGACTCTTTTCAGATAGTGAGTCAGTGAAGCTGAGCAGACCTGGAGTCAGTGACTCTCTACAGATCGGGTGTCAGTGACTCTGTACAGACCGGAAGTCAGTGACTCTGCAGACACCAGGAGTCAGTGTTTCTGTAAGACCGGGAGTCAGTAAATCTGTGCAGACCGGGCGTCAATGACGCCGTACAGACCCGGATTCTGTGAGTCTGTACAGACCGGGTGTCAGTGACTCTGTACAGTCGGGGAGTCATTGATTCTGTGCAGACCTGGAGTCGCTGACTCTGTACAGGCCGGGCGTCAGCGACTCTGTACAGACCGGGAATCACTGATTCTGTACGTACCGCAAGTCGGTGACTCTGCACAGACCGGCAGTCAGTGGTTCTGTTCGGCCCGGGAGTCAGTTACTCTGTCCAGACCGGGACTCAGAGCGAATCTGCATCGACCGGAAGTCAATTACTATGTACAGACCGGGAGACAGTGACTCTGTTCGGACCGGGAGTCAGTGACATTGTACAGACTGGGTATCAATGACTCTCTGCAGACCGGGAGTCAGTGAGTCTTCATAGACCGGGAGTCAATAAGTTTGAACGGAACGAGATTTAGTGACTCTGTACAGTTCGGAATCATTGATTATGTACAGACCTGGAGTCAGCGACACTGCACAGACCGGGAGTCAGTGACTCTTTACAGACGGGGTGTCAGTGACTCTCTGCAGACCGGGAGTCAGTGACTGTACAGGCCGGGAGTCAGTGTCTCTGTACAGACCGAAATCAGTGAATCTGTACAGACGGGAGTCAGTGAATCTGTACAGGCCGAGAGTTCGTGACTCTGTACAGACCGGAATCAGTGACTCTGTTCAGACAGTGAGTCAGTGAAACTGTACAGACCCGGAGTCAGTGGATCTGTACAGATCGGGTGTCAGTGACTCTGTGCAGACAGGGAGTCAGTGAATCTGCACATACTGAGAGTCAGTGAATCTGTACAGACCGGGAGTCAGTGACACTGGACAGACCTGGAGTCAGTGTCCCTGTGCAGACCGGTATTCAATGGGTCTGTGCAGACCGGGAGTCGGTGATTCTTTGCGGACTTGAAGTCGGTGACTCTGACGAAAGTCAGTGATTCTGCATAGACCGGAAGTCAGTTACTCTGTGCAGATCGGGAGTCAGTGACTCTGTGCATAGCGGGATCCAGTGACTCTCTGCAGACCTGGAGTCAGTGAATCTGTACAGACCGGGAGTTAGTGGCTCTGTGCAGACCGGGAGTCAGTGATTCTGTCCAGACAGGGTGTCACTGAGCCTTTGCAGACCGGGAGGCCGGAACTGTGAACAGACCGAGTGTTAGTGACTCTGTCCAACCGGGAGTCAGTGATGCTGTACAGACCTGGAGTCAGTGACTCTGCACAGACCAGGGGTCAGATACTCTGTGCAGTTCGGAATCATTGATTAGGTACAGACCTGGAGTCAGTGACTCTGTACGGACCGGGAGTCAGTGACTTTTTACAGACGGGGTGTCAGTGACTCTCTGAAAGGTCACTGCCTTCCAGCCTGTACAGAGTCACTGACACCAAGAGTTCGTGACTCTGTACAGACAGGGAGTCAGTGAATCTGTACATACCAAGAGTAAGTGAATCTGTACAGACCTGGAGTCAGTGACTCTGTTGGACCGGGAGTCACTGACTCTGTACGTACCTGGATTCAGTGGTTCCGTACAGAAGGGGAGTCAGTGAATCTATACAGACCGGGTGTCAGTGACTCTGACCAGACCTGGACTCAGTGTCCCTGTGCGGACCGGGATTCAATGGCTCTGTGCAGACCGAGAGTCGGTGATTCTGTACGGAATTGAAGTCGTTGAGTCGATGCAGACCGGAAGTCAATGACTCTGCATGCACCGAATGTCAGTTACTCTGCACAGATCCGGAGTCAGTGACTCTGTGCATAGCAGGATTCAGTGACTCTCTGCAGACCTGGATCCAGTGAATCTGTTCAGGCCGGGAGTTAGTGACTCTGTACGAACCGGAATCAGTGATTCTGTACAGACCGGGAGTTAGTTAGTCTTTACAGACCGTGAGTCAGTAACTCTGAACAGACCGAGTGTTAGTGACTCTTTTCAAACCGGGAGTCAGTGACGCTGTACGACCGGGAGTCAGTGATGCTGTACAGACCTGGAGTCAATGACTCTGCACAGACCGGGAGTCAGTTCCCCTGTCTCGAACGGGAGTCAATTACTCTGTACAGGCCGGGAGTCAGCGACTCTGTGCAGTTCGGAATCATTGATTATGTACAGACCTGGTTTCAGCGGCTCTGTACAGAGCGGGAGTCAGTGAGTTAGTGCAGACCTGGAGCAAGTGACGATGCACCGACTGGGATTCAGTGAGTTTCTCCAGACCGGGAATCACTGACCCTGTACAGCCAGGGAATTAATGACCCTGTACAGACGGAGATTTAGTGACTTTGCACAGACAGGGAGTCAATGACTTCTTTGGACCGAGTGTCATTGACTCTGTACAGACCAGTAATCAGTGAGTCTGCTCAGACCGGGAGTCAGTGACAGTGCTTAGGCCGGAAGTCAGTTTCGCGGCATGGACCGGATGTCAGTGACTCTATGCAGACTGGGAGTCAGTGAATCTCTACGACCGGGAGTCAATGACTCTGTACAGACCTGGAGACAGTGACGCTGCACAGACCGGGTGTCAGTGGCACTCTGTGGACCGGGAGTCAGTGTCTCTGTACAGACCGGAATCAGTGACTCTGTGCAGATAGGGATTCAGTGAATCTGAACATACCGAGAGTCAGTGGCTCTGTACAGACTGGTTTTCAGTATCTCTACAGGACCGGGAGTCAGTGACTCTGGACAGACCGGTATCAGTGACTCTGTCTTGACAGGGAGTCCGTGAATCCGATCATGCCGAGAGTCAGTGGCTCTGTACAGACCGGGTGTCAGTGTGTCTGTAGGACCGGTAGTCAGTGACTCTGTACTGACCGGGAGACAGTGACCCTGCACAGACCTGGAGTCAGTGCTTCTGTACAGACCGGGAGTCAGTGTCTCTGTGCACACCGGGAGTCATTGTCCCTGCGCAGACCGGGAGTCAGTGACTCTGTACTGATCGGGAGTTAGTGACTCTGTGCAGATCGGGAGTCAGTAACTCTGTACAGACGGGGAATTATTGATTATGTGCACACCTGGAGTCAGCGACTCTGTGCAGACCTGGAGTCAGTGACTCTATACAGACCGGGAGTAAGTGACTCTGTACAGAAGGAGAGTCAGTAACTCTGAACAGACCAAGAGTTACTGATTCTGTACGACAGGGTGACATTGACGGTGTCCGACGGGAGTCAGTGACTCTGTACAGGCCAGGAGTTAGTGACTTTGTACGGACCGGAATCAGTGATTCTGTACAGACAGGGAGTCCGTGAATATGTACAGGACGGGAGTCAGTCACCATGTGCAGGCTGGAGTCAGTTACTCTGTAGAGAACGGGAGTCAGTGACTCTGCACAGGCCGGGAGTTTGTGACTCTGTACGGACCGGAATCAGTGATTGTGTACAGACCTCAAGTCAGTGATGCTGTGCAGACCGGGAGTAAGTGACGTTGTGCAGACCAGGAGTCGGGTTATCCGTACAGACCGGGAGTCAGTGGTTCTGTACAGAACAGGAGTCTGTGATTCTGTACGGACCGGGAGTCAGTGAATCTGAACAGAAGGGGTTCATTGAATCTGTACACACCTGGAGCCAGTGACGCTGCACAGACCTGGAGTCAGTGTCTCTGTACAGACCGAGAATCCGTAAATCTGAACAGGCCGGGATTTGCTGACTCTGTAAGACGGGGAGTCATTGACGCTGTCCGACTGGAGTCAGTGATTCTGTACAGACCTGGAGTCAGTTCCTCTGTACGGACCGAGAGTCAGTGAGTCTGTACAGACCGGGATTCAGTGACTCTGTACAGTCGGGGAGTCATTGATTCTGTACAGGCCGGTCGTCAGTGATTCTTTGCAGACCTGAATTCAGTGACGTTGTCCCGAACGGGAATCGGTGTTTCTTTCCGGACCGGAACTCGGTGATCTGTACAGGCCGGGCGTCAGTGACTCTTTGCAGACCGGAGTCGGTCACTCTGTACAGACCGCGTGTCGGTGATTCTGTACAGACCTGGAATCAGTTATTGTGCACAGACCTGGAGTCGGGTTCTCTGCACAGACCGGGAGTCAGTGGTTCTGAATAAAACCGGAGTCTGTGATTCTGTACGGACCGAGAGTCAGTGAATCTGTCCAGACAGGGAATCATTGACCCTGTACAGACCGAGAGTTCGTGACTTTGAACAGACAGGGAGTCAGTGGCTCTGCATCGACCGGAAGTCAGATTCCCTGCACGGACCGGAAGTCAGTCATTCTGGACAGTACGAAGTCAGTGACTCTGCACAGACCGGGAATCAGTGAGCTATGCAGACCTGGAGTCAGTGTCTCTGTACAGACAGTTAGTCAGTGAATCGGTACAGACCTGGAATCAGTGGCTCTGTGCAGACCGGGTTTCAGTGACTCTGTGCAGACCGGGTGTCAGTGAATCTGTTCAAACGGGGAGTCATTGATTCAGTGCAGACCTGGAGTCAGTTTCTCTGTGCAGACCGGGAGTCAGTGACACTGTACAGACCTGGAGCCAGTGCCACTGTGCAGTCCGGGATTCAATGGCTCTGTGCAGACCGGGAGTCGGTGATTCTGTCCGGACCTGATGTCAGTTTCTCTGTACAGGCCAGGAGTCAGTGACTCTGTGCATAGCGGGATTCAGTGACTCTCTGCAGACCTGGAGTCAGTGAATCTGTCGAGACCGGGAGTTCGTGGCTCTGTGCAGACTGGGAGTCAGTGATTCTGAGCACACCGGGAGTCAGTTACTCTGCACAGAACGGGAGTCAATTTCTCTGTACAGGCCGGGAGTCAGCGATTCTGTGCACATCGGAATCATTGATTATGTACAGACTGGAGTCAGCGACTCTGTGCAAAGCGGGGTTCAGTGATTCTGTACCGACCGGAAGTCGGTTACTCTGTACAGACCGGAATCAGTGACTCTGTGCAGACAGTGAGTCAATGAACCTGCACAGACCTGAAGTAAGTGGCTCTGTACAAGCCGGTTGTCAGTGACTCTGTGCAGACCGGGTGTAAGTGAGTTTTCAGAGATCGGGAGTCAGTGACTCTATGCAGACCGGGAGTCAGTGACAATGTACAGATCGGAATTATTGACTCTGTACAGAGAGGGAGTCAGTGACTCTGTACAGACCGGTAGTCAGTGGCTCTGTTAGACCGGGAGTCAGTAACTCTGTACAGTCTTGCAGTCAGTGACTCTGTACGGACCGGGAGTCAGTGACTTTGTACAGACGGGGTGTCTGTGACTGTACAGGCCTGGAGTAAGTGTCTCTGTACAGACCGGAATCAGTGAATCTGTACAGACAGGGAGTCAGTGAATCTGTACAGGCCGGGAGTCCGTGACTCCGTATGGACCGGAATCAGTGACTCTGTACAGACAGTGAGTTAGTGACTCTGTACGGACCTGGAGTCAGTTACTCTGCACAGACCGGGTGTCAGTGACACTGTGCAGACCGAGAGTCAGTGACTCTGTGCAGACCGGAATCAGTGACTCTGTATAGACAGGGAGTCCGTGAATCTGAACATGTCGAGAGTCAGTGGCTCTGTACAGACCGCGAGTCAGTGTCTCTGTACAGATCTCGAGTCGGGTTCTCGTTACAGACCGGGAGTCAATTGTTCTGTACAGAACGGTAGTCTGTGATTCTGTACGGACCGGGAGTCAGTGAATCGCTACAGACGGGGAGTCATTGATTCTGTGCAGACATGGAGTCAGTGAATCTGTACAAAACGTGGAGTCAGTGACGCTGACCGGGATTCAGTGACTCCGTGCAGAGCTGGTGTCAGTGAGTCTGTGCAGACGTGGAGCAAGTGACGATGCACGGACTGGGATTCAGTGACCCTGTACTGCCAGGGAATTATTGCCCTGTACAGACGGAGATTTAGTGACTTTGCACAAACAGGGAGTCAGTGACTTCTTTAGACCGTGTGTCATTGACTCTGTGCAGACCAGCAATCAGTGAATCTGCACAGACCGGGAGTCAGTGACAGTGCTTAGAGCGGAAGTCAGTTTCGCGGCATGGACCGGAAGTCAGTGAATCTACGCAGACTGGGAGTCAGTGAATCTCCAGGAGCGGGAGTCAGTGAATCTCTACGACCGGGAGTCAATGACTCTGCACAGACCTGGAGACAGTGACACTGCACAGACCGGGAGTCAGTGACATTGTGTGGACCGGGAGTCAGTGAATCTGTACAGACGGGAATCAGTGACTCTGTGCAGATAGGGATTCAGTGAATCTGAACATACCGAGAGTCAGTGGCTCCGTACAGACTGGTTTTCAGTAACTCTGTAGGACCGAGAGTCAGTGACTCTGTACAGACCGGTATCAGTGACTCGGTATAGACAGGGAGTCCGTGAATCTGAACATGCCGAGAGTCAGTGGCTCTGTAAAGACCGGGAGTCAGTGTCTCGGTGCAGACCGGGAGTCAGTGTCTCTGTGCAGACCGGATTCAATGATTCTGCACAGACCAGGAGTCAATGACTCTGTACAGACCGGGAGTCAGTGATTGTGTACAGACGGGGAATTATTGATTATGTGCACACCTGCAGTCAGCGACTCTGTGCAGACTCTGCACAGACCGGGAGTCAGTGACTCTGTATCGACCGAAAGTCAGTAAATCTGAACAGGCCGAGAGTTACTTACTCTGTACGACCGGGTGTCAGTGACGCTGTCCGACGGGAGTCAGTGACTCTGTGCAGACCTGGAGTCAGTGACTCTGCACAGGCCGGGAGACAGTTACTCTGTATAGAACCGGATTCAGTGACTCTGTACAGGCCAGGAGTTAGTGACTTTGTACGGACCGGAATCAGTGATTCTGTACAGACAGGGAGTCCGTGAATATGTACAGGACGGGAGTCAGTCACCCTGTGCAGACCTGGAGTCAGTTACTCTGCAGAGAACGGGAGTCAGTGACTCTGTACAGGCCGGGAGTTTGTGACTCTGTACGGACCGGAATCAGTGATTCTGGAACGAAAGGGAGTCAGTGGCTCTGTACAGACCTGGAGTCAGTGACACTGTACAGACCTTAAGTCAGTGACGCTGTGTCGACCGGGAGTAATTGAATCTGTACAGACCTGGAGTCGGGTTCTCTGTGCAGACCGGGAGTCAGTAGTTCTGTACAAAACGGGAGTCTGTGATTCTGTACGGACCGGGAGTCAGTGAATCTGTACAGATGGTGAGTCATAGATTCTGTACACAGCTGGAGTCAGTGATTCTGTCCAGACCTGTGGACAGTGAGTCTGCACAGAGCTGGAGCCAGTGACGCTGCACAGACCTGGAGTCAGTGTCTCTGTACAGACCGAGAATCAGGAACTCTGAACAGGCCGAGAGTTACAGACTCTGTACGACCGGGAGTCAGTGAGTCTGTACAGACCGGGATTCAGTGACTCTGTACAGTCGGGGAGTCATTGATTCTGTACAGGCCGGTCGTCAGTGATTCTTTACAGACCTGAATCCAGTGACGTTGTCGAGACCGGGATTCGGTGTTTCTGTACGGTCCGGAACTCGGTGAATCTGTACAGACCGGGCGTCAGTGACTCTTTGCTGGCCGGGAGTCGGTCACTCTGTACAGACCGGGTGTCCGTGATTCTGTACAGACCTGGATTCAGTTACAGCGCACAGACCTGGAGTCGGGTTCTCTGCACAGACTGGGAGTCAGTGGTTCTGTATAAAACCGGAGTCTGTAATTCTGTACGGACATGGAGTCAGAGAATCTGTACAGACAGGGAATCATTGACCCTGTACAGACTGAGAGTTAGTTACTTTGAACAGACAGGGTGTCAGTGACTCTGCATAGACCGGAAGTCAGATTCGCTGCACGGACCGGAAGTCAGTGATTCTGGACGGAAAGGGAGTCAGTGACTCTGCATAGACCGGGAATCAGTGACACTGTGCAGACCGGGAGTCAGTGACTCTGTACAGACCGGCATCAGTGACTCTGTACAGATCGGGAGTCAGTGACTCTGTACAGACGGGGAATTATTGACCATGTGCACACCTGGAGTCACTGATTCTGTGCAGATCTGGAGTCAGTGACTCTGTAGGACCGGTACTCACTGACTCTGTCCGGACCTGGAGTCAGTGTCTCTGTACAGACAGTTAGTCAATGAATCTGTACAGACCTGGCGTAAGTGGCACTGTACAGACCGGGTGTCAGTTACTCTGCACAGACCTGGAGTCAGTGTCCCTGTGCAGACCGGGATTCAATGGCTCTGTACAGACCTGGAGTCATTGACTCTGCACGGTAGGGCGTCAGTTGCTCTGTATAGAAACGGAGTCAATTACTCTGTAGAGACCGGGAGTCAGCGACTCTGTGCATTTCGGAATCATTGATCATGCACAGACCTGATGTCAGCGACTCTGTGCAGAGCGGGAGTCAGTGATTCTGTACCGACCAGAAGTCGGTTACTCTGTACAGACAGTGAGTCAGTGAATCTGCACAGACCTGGAGTCAATGGCTCTGTAGAGGCCGGGTGTCAGTGACTCTTTACAGACGGGTGTCAGTGAGTCTTCAGAGATCGGGAATCAGTGACTCTGCACAGACCGGGAGTCAGTGCCTCTGTACAGACCGAGAATCAGTAACTCTGAACACACCGAGAGTTACTGACTCTGTACGACCAGGAGTCAGTGACGCTGTCCGACGGGGAGTCAGTGAATCTGCATAGAACCGGAGTCACTGAATCTGTACAGGCTGGGAGTTAGTGACTCTGTACGGACCGGAATCAAATATTCTCTGCAGACTGGAAGTCAATTTATCTGCACAGGACGGGAGTCAGTCACTCTGTGCAGACCTGGAGTCAGTGAATCTGCATAGACCGGAAGTCAATTACTCTTTACAGACCGGGAGTCAGTGACTCTGTACAGACCGGGAGGCAGTGAGTCTTCATCGACCCGGAGTCAGTAACTCTGAACGGGCTGAGAGTTAGCCACCATGTTCAGAGCTGGAGTCAGTGCCTCTGCACAGACCGGGAGTCCGTGACGCTGTGAATACCGGAATCAGTGACACTGTACCGACAGTGAGTCAATGAATCTGCACAGAACTGGATTCAGTGGCTCTGTACAGTCCGGGTGTCAGTGATTCTGTACAGACAGGAAGTCAGTGACACTGCACAGGCCGGGGAGTCAGTGACTCTGTAAAGACTGGAATCAGTGACTCTGCACCGACAGTGAGCCAATGAATCTGCACAGAACTGGATTCAGTGGCTCTGCACAGACCGAGTGTCAGTGGCTCTGTACAGTCCGGGTGTCAGTGATTCTGTACAGACAGGAAGTCAGTGACTCTGCACAGGCCGGGGAGTCAGTGTCTCTGCACAGAGCAGCTGTCAATGACTCTGTACAAAGAGGGAGTCAGTAACTCAGTGCAGACCGGGCGTCCGTGACAACGTGCAGACCGGGAGTCAGTGATTCTGTACAGAACTGGAGTCAGTGCCTCTGTACGGACCGAGAGTCCGTGAGTTTGTACAGACCGGGAGTCCATGACACTGTACAGTCGGGGAGTCATTGATTCTGTACAGACGTGGAGTGAGTGAGTCTTCACAGACCTGAATTCAGTGACGTTGTCCAGACCGGAATCGGTGTTTCTGTACGGACCGGAAATCGGTAACTCTTTACAGACCGGGTGTCAGTGACTCTTATTAGGCCGGGAGTCGGTCACTCTGCACAGACCGGGTGTCCGTGATTCTGTGCAGACCTGGAATCAGTTACTGTGCACAGACCTGGAGTCGGGTTCTCTGCACAGACCGGGTGTCAGTGGTTCTGTACAAAACGGGAGTCTGTGAATCTGTACAGACAGGGAATCATTGACCCTGTACAGACCGAGAGTTAGTGACTTTGAACAGACAGGGAGTCAGTGACTCTGCATAGACCGGGAGTCAGTGAATCTGTATAAACAGTGAGTCATTAATTCAGTACAGACCTGGAGTCAGTTTCTCTGTACAAATCGGGAGTCAGTGACTCTGTGCAGACCTGGAGTCAATGTCGCTGTGCAGACCGGGATTCAATGGCTCTGTGCAGACCGGGATTCGGTGATTCTGTACGGACTTGAAGTCGGTGACTGTGTGCAGACCGGAAGTCAGTGACTCTGCATAGACCGGAAGTCAGTTAATCTGTAGAGACCAGGAGTCAGTGACTCTGTGCACAGCGGGATTCAGTGACTCTCTGCAGACCTGCAGTCAGTGAATCTGTAGAGACCGGGAGTTAGTGGGTCTGTGCAGACCGGGAGTCAGTGATTCTCTCCAAACCGGGAGGCAGTGTGTCTTCATAGACCCGGAGTCAGTAACTCTGAACGTGCTGAGAGTTAGCCACCCTGTTCAGAGCTGGAGTCAGTGCCTCTGCACAGACCGGGAGTCAGTGACTCTGCAAAGACTGGAATCAGTGACTCTGTACCGACAGTGAGTCAATGAATCTGCACAGAACTGGATTCAGTGGCTCTGCACAGACCTCGTGTCAGTGGCTCTGTACAGTCCGGGTGTCAGTGATTCTGTGCAGACAGGAAGTCAGTGACTCTGAACAGGCCGGGGAGTCAGTGTCTCTGCACAGACCTGGAGTCAGTGGCTCTATACAGACCGGGTGTCAGTGACTCTGCACAGAGCAGGTGTCAATGACGCTGTACAGAGAGGGAGTCAGTGAATCTGTACAGACCGGTAGTCAGTGGCTCTGCAAGACCGGGAGTCAGTAACTCTGTACAGACCGGGCGTCCGTGACTCCGTGCAGACCGGGAGTCAGTGATTCTGTACAGACCTGGAGTCAGTGCCTCTGTACGGACCGAGAGTCAGTAAGTCTGTACAGACCGGGAGTCAGTGACGCTGTACAGTCGGGGAGTCATCGATTCTGTACAGACCTGGAGTGAGTGAGTCTGTCCAGACCTGGACTACTTGTGTCTGTACAGACCGGGAATCAGTGATTCTGTACAGACCCGAGTCAGTGACTCTGCACAGACCGTGCGGACGTGACTCTTTCCAGACCTGGAGTCAGTAAGTCTCCACAGACCTGGAGTGAGTGATTCTTTGCAGACCTGAATTCAGTGACGTTGTCCAGACCGGAATCGGTGTTTCTGTACGGGCCGGAAATCGGTGACTCTGTCCAGGCCGGGCGTCAGTGACTCTTATGAGGCCGGGAGTCGGTCACTCTGTGCAGAACGGGTGTCCGTGATTCTGTACAGACCTGGAATCAGTTACTTTGCACAGACCTGGAGTCGGGTTCTCTGCACAGACCCGGTGTCAGTGGTTCTGTATAAAACGGGAGCATGTGAATCTGTACAGACAGGGAACCATTGACCCCGTACAGACCGAGAGTTAGTGACTTTGAACAGACAGGGAGTCAGTGACTCTGCACAGACCGGGATTCAGTGAATCTGTATAAACAGTGAGTCATTAATTCAGTACAGACCTGGAGTCAGTTTCTCTGTGCAGATCGCGAGTCAGTGACTCTGTGCAGACCTAGAGTCAGTGTCGCTGTGCAGACCGGGATTCAATGGCTCTGTGCAGACCGGGAGTCGGTGATTCTGCACGGACTTGAATTCGGTGACTCTGTGCAGACCGGAAGTCAGTGACTCTGCATAGACCGGAAGTCAGTTACTCTGTACAGACCAGGAGTCAGTGACTCTGTGCATAGCGGGATTCAGTTACTCTCTGCACACCTGCAGTCGGTGAATCTGTCGAGACCGGGAGTTCGTGGGTCTGTGCAGACCTGGAGTCAGTGATTCTCTCCAAACCGGGAGGCACTGAGTCTTCATAGACCCGGAGTCAGTAACTCTGAACGGGCTGAGAGTTAGCCACGCTGTTCAGAGCTGGAGTCAGTGCCTCTGCACAGACCGGGAGTCAGTGAGTCTGTAAAGACTGGAATCAGTGACTCTGTACCGACAGTGAGTCAATGAATCTGCACTGAACTGGATTCAGTGGCTCTGCACAGACCGAGTGTCAGTGGCTCTGTACAGTCCGGGTGTCAGTGATTCTGTACAGACAGGAAGTCAGTGACTCTGCACAGGCCGGGGAGTCAGTGTCTCTGCACAGACCTGGAGTCAGTGGCTCTATACAGACCGGGTGTCAGTGTCTCTGCACAGAGCATGTGGCAATGACGCTGTACAGAGAGGGAGTCAGTGACTCTGTACAGACCGGTAGTCAGTGGCTCTGCAAGACCGGGAGTCAGTAACTCTGCACAGACCGGGCGTCCGTGACTCCGTGCAGACCGGGAGTCAGTGATTCTGTACAGACCTGGAGTCAGTGCCTCTGTACGGGCCGAGAGTCAGTGAGTCTGTACAGACCGGGAGTCAGTGACTCTGTACAGTCGGGGATTCATTGATTCTGTACAGACCTGGAGTGAGTGAGTGTTCACAGACCTGGGGCAAGTGACGCTGTACAGACCGGAAGTCAGTGAATCGGTACAGACCGGGAGTCAATGACTCTGTGCAGACTTGGAATCAGTGAGTCTGTACAGACCTGGAGGACGTGAGTCTGTACAGACCGGGAATCAGTGATTCTGTACAGACCGTCCGGACGTGACTCTTCACAGACCTGGAGTCAGTGAGTCTCAACAGACCTGGAGTGAGTGATTCTTTGCAGACCTGAATTCAGTGACGTTGTCCAGACCGGAATCGGTGTTTCTGTACGGGCCGGAAATCGGTGACTCTGTCCAGGCCGGGCGTCAGTGACTCTTATTAGGCCGGGAGTCGGTCACTCTGTACAGACCGGGTGTCCGTGATTCTGTACAGACCTGGAATCAGTTACTGTGCAAAGACCTGGAGTCGGGTTCTCTGCAAAGACCGGGTGTCAGTGCTTCTGCACAAAACGGGAGTCTGTGAATCTGTACAGACAGGGAATCATTGACCCTGTACAGACCGAGAGTTAGTGCCTTTGAACAGACAGGGAGTCAGTGATTCTGCATGGACCGGGAGTCAGTGAATCTGTATAAACAGTGAGTCATTAATTCAGTACAGACCTGGAGTCAGTTTCTCTGTACAAATCGGGAGTCAGTGACTCTCTGCAGACCTGGAGTCAGTGTCGCTGTGCAGACCGGGATTTAATGGCTCTGTGCAGACCGGGAGTCGGTGATTCTGTACGGACTTGAAGTCGGTGACTCTGTGCAGACCGGAAGTCAGTGACTCTGCATAGACCGGAAGTCAGTTACTCTGTACAGACCAGGAGTCAGTGACTCTGTGCACAGCGGGATTCAGTGACTCTCTGCAGACCTGCAGTCAGTGAATCTGTAGAGACCGGGAGTTAGTGGGTCTGTGGAGACCGGGAGTCAGTGATTCTCTCCAAACCGGGTGGCACTGAGTCTTCATAGACCCGGAGTCAGTAACTCTGAACGGGCTGAGAGTTCGCCACCCTGTTCAGAGCTGGAGTCAGTGCCTCTGCACAGACCGGGAGTCAGTGACTCTGTAAAGACTGGAATCAGTGACTCTGCACCGACAGTGATTCAATGAATCTGCACAGACCTAGTGTCAGTGGCTCTGTACAGTCCGGGTGTCAGTGATTCTGTACAGACGGGAAGTCAGTGACTCTGCACAGGCCGGGGAGTCAGTGTCACTGCACAGACCTGGAGTCAGTGGCTCTAAATAGACCGGGTGTCAGTGTCTCTGCACAGAGCAGGTGTCAATGACGCTTTGCAGAGAGGGAGTCAGTGACTCTGCACAGACCGGTAGTCAGTGGCTCTGCAAGACCGGGAGTCAGTAACTCTGTACAGACCGGGCGTCCGTGACTCCGTGCAGACCGGGAGTCAGTGATTCTGTACAGACCTGGAGTCAGTGCCTCTGTACGGACCGAGAGTCAGTGAGTCTGTACAGACCGGGAGTCAGTGACTATGTACAGTCGGGCAGTCATTGATTCTGTACAGACCTGGAGTGAGTGAGTCTTCACAGACCTGGGGCAAATGACGCTGTACAGACCGGAAGTCAGTGAATCGGTACAGACAGGGAGTCAATGACTCTGCACAGACTTGGAGTCAGTGAGTCTGTCCAGACCTGGAGTACGTGAGTCTGTACAGACCGGGAGTCAGTGATTCTGTACAGACCGGAGTCAGTGACTCTGCACAGACCGTGCGGACGTGACTCTTTACAGACCTGGAGTCAGTGAGTCTCAACAGACCTGGAGTGAGTGATTCTTTGCAGACCTGAATTCAGTGATTCTTTGCAGACCTGAATTCAGTGACGTTGTCCAGACCGGAATCGGTGTTTCTGTACGGACCGGAAATCGGTGACACTGTACAGACCGGAAGTCAGTGACTCTGCATAGACCGGAAGTCAGTTAATCTGTGCAGACCAGGAGTCAGTGACTCTGTGCATAGCGGGATTCAGTGACTCTCTGCAGACCAGCCGTCAGTGAATCTGTAGAGACCGGGAGTTAGTGGGTCTGTGCAGACCGGGAGTCAGTGATTCTCTCCAGACGAAGAGGCAGTGAGTATTCATAGACCCGGAGTCAGTAACTCTGAACGTGCTGAGAGTTAGCCACCCTGTTCAGAGCTGGAGTCAGTGCCTCTGCACAGACCGGGAGTCAGTGAGTCTGTAAAGACTGGAATCAGTGACTCTGTACCGACAGTGAGTCAATGAATCTGCACAGAACTGAATTCAATGGCTCTGCACAGACATAGTGTCAGTGGCTCTGTACAGTCCGGGTGTCAGTGATTCTGTACAGACAGGAAGTCAGTGACTCTGCACAGGCCGGGGAGTCAGTGTCTCTGCACAGACCTGGAGTCAGTGGCTCTACACACACCGGGTGTCAGTGACTCTGCACAGAGCAGGTGTCAATGACACTGTACAGAGAGGGTGTCAGTGACTCTGTACAGACCGGTAGTCAGTGGCTTTGCAAGACCGGGGGTCAGTAACCCTGTACAGACCGGGCGTCCGTGACACCGTGCAGACCGGGAGTCAGTGATTCTGTACAGACCTGGAGTCAGTGAGTCTGTACGGACCGAGAGTCAGTGAGTCTGTACAGACCGGGAGTCAGTGACTCTGTGCAGTCGGGGAGTCATCGATTCTGCACAGACCTGGAGTGAGTGAGTCTTCACAGACCTGGGGCAAGTGACGCTGTACAGACCGGAAGTCAGTGAATCGGTACAGACCGGGAGTCAATGACTCCGTACAGACTTGGAGTCAGTGAGTCTGTCCAGACCTGGAGTACGTGAGTCTGTACAGACCGGGAGTCAGTGATTATGTACAGACCGGAGTCAGTGACTCTGCACAGACCGTGCGGAAGTGACTCTTTACAGACCTGGAGTCAGTGAGTCTCGACAGACCTGGAGTGAGTGATTCTTTGCAGACCTGAATTCAGTGACGTTGTCCAGACCGGAATCGGTGTTTCTGCACGGACCAGAAATCGGTGACTCTGTACAGACCGGGCGTCAGTGACTCTTATGAGGCCGGGAGTCGGTCACTCTGTGCAGAACGGGTGTCCGTGATTCTGTACAGACCTGGAATCAGTTACTTTGCACAGACCTGGAGTCGGGTTCTCTGCACAGACCCGGTGTCAGTGGTTCTGTATAAAACGGGAGCATGTGAATCTGTACAGACAGGGAACCATTGACCCCGTACAGACCGAGAGTTAGTGACTTTGAACAGACAGGGAGTCAGTGACTCTGCACAGACCGGGAGTCAGTGAATCTGTATAAACAGTGAGTCATTAATTCAGTACAGACCTGGAGTCAGTTTCTCTGTGCAGATCGCGAGTCAGTGACTCTGTGCAGACCTAGAGTCAGTGTCGCTGTGCAGACCGGGATTCAATGGCTCTGTGCAGACCGGGAGTCGGTGATTCTGCACGGACTTGAATTCGGTGACTCTGTGCAGACCGGAAGTCAGTGACTCTGCATAGACCGGAAGTCAGTTACTCTGTACAGACCAGGAGTCAGTGACTCTGTGCATAGCGGGATTCAGTTACTCTCTGCACACCTGCAGTCGGTGAATCTGTCGAGACCGGGAGTTCGTGGGTCTGTGCAGACCTGGAGTCAGTGATTCTCTCCAAACCGGGAGGCACTGAGTCTTCATAGACCCGGAGTCAGTAACTCTGAACGGGCTGAGAGTTAGCCACGCTGTTCAGAGCTGGAGTCAGTGCCTCTGCACAGACCGGGAGTCAGTGAGTCTGTAAAGACTGGAATCAGTGACTCTGTACCGACAGTGAGTCAATGAATCTGCACTGAACTGGATTCAGTGGCTCTGCACAGACCGAGTGTCAGTGGCTCTGTACAGTCCGGGTGTCAGTGATTCTGTACAGACAGGAAGTCAGTGACTCTGCACAGGCCGGGAGTCAGTGTCTCTGCACAGACCTGGAGTCAGTGGCTCTATACAGACCGGGTGTCAGTGTCTCTGCACAGAGCATGTGGCAATGACGCTGTACAGAGAGGGAGTCAGTGACTCTGTACAGACCGGTAGTCAGTGGCTCTGCAAGACCGGGTGTCAGTAACTCTGCACAGACCGGGCGTCCGTGACTCCGTGCAGACCGGGAGTCAGTGATTCTGTACAGACCTGGAGTCAGTGCCTCTGTACGGGCCGAGAGTCAGTGAGTCTGTACAGACCGGGAGTCAGTGAATCGGTACAGACCGGGAGTCAATGACTCTGTGCAGACTTGGAATCAGTGAGTCTGTACAGACCTGGAGGACGTGAGTCTGTACAGACCGTCCGGACGTGACTCTTCACAGACCTGGAGTCAGTGAGTCTCAACAGACCTGGAGTGAGTGATTCTTTGCAGACCTGAATTCAGTGACGTTGTCCAGACCGGAAGCGGTGTTTCTGTACAGACCGGAAATCGGTGACTCTGTACAGACCGGGCGTCCGTGATTCTGTACAGACCTGGAATCAGTTACTGTGCACAGACCTGGAGTCGGGTTCTCTGCACAGACCGGGTGTCAGTGGTTCTGTACAAAACGGGAGTCTGTGAATCTGTGCAGACAGGGAATCATTGACCCTGTACAGACCGAGAGTTAGTGACTTTGAACAGACAGGGAGTCAGTGACTCTGCATAGATCGGGTGTCAGTGAATCTGGAAAAACAGTGAGTCATTAATTCAGTACAGTCCGGGAGTCAGTGAATCGGCACAGACCGGGAGTCAGTGATTCTGTACAGACCGGGAGTAAGTGACTCTGTACAGACCTTAAGTCAGTGACTCTGTGCAGACCGGGAGTAAGTGACTCTGTACAGACCTGGAGTCGGGTTGTCCGTACAGACCGGGATTCAGTTGTTCTGAACGGTACAGGAGTCTGTGATTCGGTACCGACCGGGAGTCAGTGCCTCTGTACAGACCGAGATTCAGTAACTCTGAACAGACCGAGAGTTACTGACTCTGTACGACCAGGAGTCAGTGACGCTGTACGACGGGGAGTCAGTGATTCTGCAGAGAGCCGGAGTCACTGACTCCGTACAGGCTGGGAGTTAGTGACTCTGTACGGAGCGGAATCAGTGATTCTGTGCAGACTGGGAGTCAGTTTATCTGTACAGGACGGGAGTCAGTCACTCTGTACAGACCTGGAGTCACTGAATCTGCATAGATCGGAAGTCAATTACTCTTTCCAGACCGGGAGTCAGTGACTCTGTACAGACCGGGAGGCAGTGAGACTTCATAGACCCGGAGTCAGTAACTCTGAACGGGCTGAGAGTTAGCCACCCTGTTCAGAGCTGGAGTCAGTGCCTCTGCACAGACCGGGAGTCAGTGACTCTGTAAAAACCGGAATCAGTGACTCTGTACCGACAGTGAGTGAATGAATCTGCACAGAACTGGATTCAGTGGCTCTGTACAGTCCGGGTGTCAGTGATTCTGTACAGACAGGAAGTCAGTGACTCTGCACAGGCCGGCGAGTCAGTGACTCTGCACAGACCTGGCGTCAGTGGCTCTATACAGATCGGGTGTCAGTGACTCTGCACAGAGCAGGTGTCAATGACTCTGTACAGAGAGGGAGTCAGTGACTCTGTGCAGACCGGTAGTCAGTGGCTCTGTCAGACCAGGAGTCAGTAACTCTGTCCAGACCGGGCGTCCGTGACTCCGTGGTGACCGGGAGTCAGAATTCTGTACAGACCTGGAGTCAGTGCCTCTGTACGGACCGGGAGTCAGTGAGTCTGTAGAGACGGGGAGTCAGTGACTCTGTACAGTCGGGGAGTCATTGATTCTGTACAGACATGGAGTGAGTGAGTCTTCACAGACCTGGGGCAAGTGACGCTGCACAGACCGGAAGTCAGTGAATCGGCACAGACCGGGAGTCAGTGACTCTGTACAGACCGGAGTCAGTGACTCTGCACAGACCGTGCGGACGTGACTCTTTACAGACCTGGAGTCAGTGCGTCTCTGCAGACCTGAATTCAGTGACGTTGTCCAGACCGGAATCGGTGTTTCTGTACGACCCGGAAATCGCTGACTCTGTTCAGACCGGGCGTCAGTGACTCTTACTAGGCCGGGAGTCGGTCACTCTGTACAGACCGGGTGTCCGTGATTCTGTACAGACGTGGCATCAGTTACTGTGCACAGTCCTGGAGTCGGTTTCTCTGCACAGACCGGGTGTCAGTGGTTCTATATAAAACGGGAGTCTGTGAATCTGTACAGACAGGGAATCATTGACCCTGTACAGACCGAGAGTTAGTGACTTTGAACAGACAGGGATTCAGTGACTCTGCATAGACCGGGAGTCAGTGAATCTGTATAAACAGTGAGTCATTAATTAAGTACAGACCTGGAGTCAGTTTCTCTGTACAGATCGGGAGTCAGTGACTCTGTGCAGACCTAGAGTCAGTGTCGCTGTGCAGACCGGGATTCAATGGCTCTGTGTACACCGGGAGTCGGTGATTCTGTACGGACTTGAAGTCGGTGACTCTGTGCAGACCGGAAATCAGTTACTCTGTACAGACCAGGAGTCAGTGACTCTGTGCACAGCTGGATTCAGTGACTCTCTGCAGACCTGTCGTCAGTGAATCTGTAGAGACCGGGAGTTAGTGGGTCTGTGCAGACCGGGAGTCAGTGATTCTGTCCAGACCGGGAGTTAGTGAGTCTTTGCAGACCGGGAGTCAGGAACTCTGAACAGACCGAGTGTGAGTGACTCTGTCCAACCGTGAATCAGTGACTCTGTACGACCGGGAGTCAGTGATGCTGTACAGTCCTGGAGTCATAGAGTCATAGAGTTATACAGCACGGATAGAGGCCCTTCGGCCCATCGTGTCCGCGCCGGCCATCAGCCCTGTCTACTCTAATCCCATATTCCAGCATTTGGTCCGTAGCCTTGTATGCTATGGCATTTCAAGTGCTCATCCAAATGCTTCTTGAATGTTGTGAGGGTTCCTGCCTCCACAACCCTTTCAGGCAGTGAGTTCCAGACTCCAACCACCCTCTGGGTGAAAAAGTTCTTTCTCAAATCCCCTCTAAACCTCCCGCCATTTACCTTGAATCTATGTCCCCTTGTTATAGAACCCTCAACGAAGGGAAAGAGCTCCTTAATATCCATCCTATCTGTGCCCCTCATAATTTTGTACACCTCAATCATGTCCCCCCTCAGCCTCCTCTGCTCCAAGGAAAACGAACCCAATCTTCCCAGTCTCTCTTCATAGCTGAAGCGCTCCAGCCCTGGTAACATCCTGGTGAATCTCCTCTGCACCCTCTCCAAAGCGATCACATCCTTCCTGTAGTGTGGCGACCAGAACTGCACACAGTACTCCAGCTGTGGCCTAACCAGTGTTTTATACAGCTCCATCATAACCTCCTTGCTCTTATATTCTATGCCTCGGCTAATAAAGGCAAGTATCCCATATGCCTTCTTTACCACCTTAACTACCTGTTCCGCCGCCTTCAGGGATCTGCGAACTTGCACACCAAGATCCCTCTGACCCTCTGTCTTGCCTAGGGTCCTCCCATTCATTGTGTATTCCCTTGCCTTGTTAGTCCCTCCAAAGTGCATCACCTCGCACTTTTCCGGGTTAAATTCCATTTGCCACTGTTCCGCCCATCTGACCAACCCATCTATATCGTCCTGCAGACTGAGGCTATCCTCCTCGCTATTTACCACCCTACCAATCTTTGTATCATCAGCGAACTTACTGGTCATACCTTTTACATTCATATCCAAGTCATTAATGTAGACCACAAACAGCAAGGAACCCAGCACCGATCCCTGTGGTACCCCACTGGCCACAGGCTTCCAGTCACAAAAACAACCTTCGACCATCACCCTCTGCCTTCTGCCACTAAGCCAGTTTTGTATCCAAAGTGCCAAGGCACCCTGGATTCCATGGGCTCGTACCTTCTTGACCAGTCTCCTGTGGGGGACTTTATCGAAGGCCTTACTGAAATCCATGTATACCACATCCACTGCGTTACCCTCATCCACACGCCTAGTCACCCCCTCAAAAAATTCAATCAAATTAGTCAGACATGATCTTCCCTTGACAAAGCCATGTTGACTATCCCTGATTAATCCTTGCTTCTCCAAATGGAGACTAATTTTGTCCTTCAGAATTTTTTCAAATAATTTTCCTACCACTGATGTTTGGCTCACTGGCCTGTAGTTCCCCGGTTTTTCCCTACTCACCTTCTTGAATAATGGTCAGTGACTCTGCACAGACCGGGAGTCAGTTACTCTGCACAGAACGGGATTCAATTGCTCTGTACAGGCCAGGAGTCAGCGACTCTGTGCAGTTCGGAATGATTGATTATGTACAGACGTGGAGTCAGCGACTCTGTACAGAGCGGGAGTCAGCGATTCAGTACCGAACGGAAGTCGGTTACTCTGTACAGACCGGAATCAGTGACTCTGTGCAGACAGTGAGTCAGTGAATCTGCACAGACCTGAAGTCAGTGGCTCTGTGCAGGCCGGGTGTCAGTGACTCTGTACAGACGGGGAATTATTGATCATGTGCACAGCTCGAGTCAGTGACTCTGTGCAGATCTGGAGTCAGTGAATGTGTACAGTCCGAGAGTCAGTAAGTCTGAACAGACCGAGTGTTACTGACTCTGTACGACTGGGTGTCAGTGACGCTGTCCGACGGGAGTCAGTGACTCTGTGCAGACCTGGAGTCAGTGACTCTGCACAGACCGGGAAACAGTTACTCTGCACAGAACCGGAATCAGTGACTCTGTACAGGCCGGGAGTTAGTGACCTTGTACGGAGCGGAATCAGTGATACTGTACAGACAGGGAGTCCGTGAAGATGTACAGGACGGGAGTCAGTCAACCTGTGCAGACCAGGAGTCAGTTACTCTGTATTGAACGGGAGTCAGTGACTCGTTGCAGGCCTGGAGTTTGTGACTCTGTACGGACCGGAATCAGTGATTCTGTAAAGAAAGGGAGTCCGTGGCTCTGTACAGACCTGGAGTCAGTGACTCTGTACAGACCTTAAGTCAGTGACTCTGTGCAGACCGGGAGTAAGTGACTCTGTACAGACCTGGAGTCGGGTTGTCCGTACAGACCGGGATTCAGTTGTTCTGAACGGTACAGGAGTCTGTGATTCTGTACCGACCGGGAGTCAGTGCCTCTGTACAGACCGAGAATCAGTGATTCTGTGCAGACTGGGAGTCAGATAATCTGTACAGGACGGGAGTCAGTCACTCTGTACAGATCTGGAGTCACTGAATCTGCATAGACAGGAAGTCAATTACTCTTTACAGCCCGGGAATCAGTGCCTCTGCACAGACCGGGAGTCAGTGTCTCTGTAAAAACCGGAATCAGGGACTCTGTACCAACAGTGAGTGAATGAATCTGCACAGAACTGGATTCAGTGGCTCTGCACAGTCCGGGTGTCAGTGATTCTGTACAGACAGGAAGTCAGTGACTCTGCACAGGCCGGGGAGTCAGTGTCTCTGCACAGACCTGGAGTCAGTGGCTCTATACAGACCGGGTGTCAGTGTCTCTGCACAGAGCAGGTGTCAATGACTCTACAGAGAGGGAGTCAGTGACTCTGTGCAGACCGTTAGTCAGTGGCTCTGTAAGACCAGGAGTCAGTAACTCTGTACACACCAGGCGTCCGTGACTCCGGGCAGACCGAGAGTCAGTGAGTCTGTAGAGACGGGGAGTCAGTGACTCTGTACAGTCGGGGAGTCATTGATTATGTACAGACATGGAGTGAGTGAGTCTGCACAGACCTGGGGCGAGAGACGCTGTACAGACCGGGAGTCAGTGATTCTGTACAGACCGGAGTCAGTGACCCTGCACAGACCGTGCGGACGTGACTCTTTACAGACCTGGAGTCAGTGAGTCTCTACAGACCTGGAGTGAGTGATTCTTTGCAGACCTGAATTCAGTGACGTTGTCCAGACCGGAATCGGTGTTTCTGTACGGACCGAAAATCGGTGACTCTGTCCAGGCCGGGCGTCAGTGACTCTTATTAGGCCGGGAGTCCGTCACTCTGTACAGACCGGGTGTCCGTGATTCTGTACAGACCTGGAATCAGTTACTGTGCACAGACCTGGAGTCGGGTTCTCTGCACAGACCCGGTGTCAGTGGTTCTGTACAAAACGGGAGTCTGTGAATCTGCACAGACAGGGAATCATTGACCCTGTACAGACCGAGAGTTAGTGACTTTGAACAGACAGGGAGTCAGTGTCTCTGCATAGACCGGGAGTCAGTGATTCTGTATAAACAGTGAGTCATTAATTCAGCACAGACCTGGAGTCAGTTTATCTGTACAGATCGGGAGTCAGTCACTCTGTACAGACCTGGAGTCAGTGAATCTGCATAGACCGGAAGTCAATTACTCTTTACAGACCGGGAGTCAGTGACTCTGTACAGACCGGTATTCAGTGGCTCTGTAAGACCGGGAGTCAGTAACTCTGTACAGACCGGGCGTCCGAGACTCCGTGCAGACCGGGAGTCAGTGATTCTGTACAGACCTGGAGTCAGTGCCTCTGTACGGACCGAGAGTCAGTGAGTCTGTAGAGACGGGGAGTCAGTGACTCTGTACAGTCGGGGAGTCATTGATTCTGTACAGACATGGAGTGAGTGAGTCTGCACAGACCTAGGGCAAGTGACGCTGTACAGAGCGGAAGGCAGTGAATCGGTACAGACCGGGAGTCAATGACTCTGTGCAGACTTGGAGTCACTGAGTCTGTACAGACCTGGAGTACATGACTCTGTACAGACCGGGAGTCAGTGATTCTGTACAGACCGGAGTCAGTAACTCTGCATTGACCGTGCGTACGTCAGTGAGTCTATGCAGACCTGGAGTCAGTGAGTCTCCACAGACCTGGAGTGAGTGATTCTTTACAGACCTGAATTTCGGTGTTTCTGTCCGGACCGGAAATCGGTTACTCTGTACAGATCGGGCGTCAGTGACTCTTATTAGGCCGGGAGTCGGTCATTCTGTACAAACCGGGTGTCCGTGATTCTGTACGGACCTGGACTCAGTTACTGTGCACAGACCTGGAGTCGGGTTCTCTGCACAGACCGGGTGTCAGTGGTTCTGTACAAGACGGGTGTCTGTGAATCTGTACAGACAGGGAATCATTGACCCTGTACAGACCGTGAGTTAGTGACTTTGAACTGACAGGGAGTCAGTGACTCTGCATAGAACGGGAATCAGTGAATCTGTACAGACCTGGAGTCAGTGGCTCTGCTCAGACCGGGTGTCAGTGACTCTGTACAGACCGTGAGTCAGTGAATCTGTACAAACAGTGAGTCATTTATTCAGCACAGACCTGGAGTCAGTTTCTCTGTACAGATCGGGAGTCAGTGTCCCTGTGCAAACCAGGATTCAATGGCTCTGTGCAGACCGGGAGTCGGTGATTCTATCCGGACTTGAAGTCGGTGACTCTGTGCAGACCGGAAGTCAGTTACTCTGCATCGAGCGGAAGTCAGTTACTCTGTTCAGATCAGGATTCAGTGAATCTGTGCAGAGCGGGATTCAGTGATTCTCTGCAGACCTGGAGTCAGTGAATCTGCAGAGACCGGGAGTTAGTGGCTCTGTGCAGACCGGGAGTCAGTGACTCTGTCCAGACCGGGAGTTAGTGAGTCTTTACAGACCGTGAGTCAGTAACTCTGAACAGACCGAGTGTTAGTGACTCTGTCCAACCGGGAATCAGTGACTCTGTACGACCGGGAGTCAGTGATGCTGTGCAGACCTGGAGTCAGTGACTCTGCACAGACCGGGAGTCAGTTACTCTGTACAGAACTGGATTCAATTACACTGTACAGGCCAGGAGTCAGCGACTCTGTGCAGTTCGGAATGATTGATTATGTACAGACCTGGAGTGAGCGTCTCTGTACAGAGCGGGAGTCAGCGATTCAGTACCGAACGGAAGACGGGTACTCTCTACAGACCGGAATCAGTGACTCTGTACGGACAGTGAGTCAGTGAATCTGCACAGACCTGAAGTTAGTGGCTCTGTGCAGGCCGGGTGTCAGTGAATCTGTACAGACCGGGTGTCAGTGAGTCTTCAGAGATCGGGAGTTCGTAAGTATGTACAGAACCGGAGTCAGTGACGATGTACAGATCGGAATCATTGACTCTGCACAGAGAGGGAGTCAGTGACTCTGTGCAGACCGGTAGTCAGTGGCTCTGTAAGTGCGGGAATCAGAAACTCTGCGCAGTCCTGCAGTTACTCTGTACGGACCGGGATGCAGTGACTTTGTACAGACGGGGTGTCAGTGACTCTCTGCAGCGTCACTACCTTCCGGTCTGTACAGAGTCACTGACACCAAGAGTTCGTGACTCTGTACAAACCTGGAGTCAGTGACTCAGCACAGACCGGTAATCAGTGCCTGGACAGGCCGGGAGTCATTGTCTCTGTACAGACCGGAATCAGTGAATCTGTACAGACAGGGAGTCATGAATCTGTACAGGCCGGGAGTCCGTGACTCTGTATGGACCGGAATCAGTGACTCTGTTCAGACAGTGAATCAGTGAAACTGTGCAGACCTGGAGTCAGTGGCTCAGTGCAGATCGGGTGTCAGTGTCTCTGTATAGAGCGGAAGTGAGTAACTGTGTACATGCCGGGGAGTCAGTGATTATGTTTCGACCTGGAGTCAGTGACACTGTGCTGACCGGGATGCAGTGACTTTGTACAGACGGGGTGTCAGTGACTCTCTGCAGCGTCACTGCCTTCCGGTCTGTACAGAGTCACTGACACCGAGAGTTCGTGACTCTGTACAGACAGGGAGTCAGTGAATCTGTACATACCGAGAGTCATTGAATGTGTACAGACCGGGAGTCAGTGACTCTGTAGGACCGGGAGTCACTGACTCTGTACGGACCTGGAGTCAGTGTCTCTGTGCAGACAGTTAGTCAGTGAATCTGTACAGACCTGGCGTCAGTGGCTCTGTGCAGACCGGGTGTCCGTGACTCTGTACAGACCTGGAGTCAGTTTCCGTGTGCACACCGGGATTGAATGGCTCTGTGCAGGCCGGGAGTCGATGATTCTGTACGGATTTGAAGTCGGTGACTCTGCACAGACAGGGAGTGAGTGACTCTGTCCAGACCTGTTAACAGTGAGTCTGTACAGACCGGGAGCCAGTGACGCTGCACAGACCTGGAGTCAGTTTTCCTGTGCAGACCGGAAGTCAGTGACTCTGCATAGACCGGAAGTCAGTTATTCTGTGCACATCGGGATTCAGTGACTCTCTGCAGACCTGGAGTCAGTGAATCTGTACAGAGCGGGAGTTAGTGGCTCTGTGCAGACCGGGAGTCAGTGATTCTGTCCAGACCGGGAGTCAGTGAGTCTTTACAGACCGGGAGTCAGTAACTCTGAACAGACCGAGTGTTAGTCACTCTGTCCAACCGGGAGTCAGTGATGCTGTACGACCGGGAGTCAATGATGCTCTGCAGACCTGGAGTCAGTGACTCTGCACAGACCGGGAGTCAGTTACTCTGTACGGAACGGGAATCAATTACTCTGTACAGGCCGGGAGTCAGCGACTCTGTGCAGTTCGGAATCATTGATTATGTGCAGACCTGGAGTCCGCGACTCGGTTCAGAGCTGGAATCAGTGATTCTGTACCGACCGGAAGTCGGTGACTCTGTACAGACCGGAATCAGCGACTCTGTACAGACCGGGTGTCAGTGAGTCTTCATAGATCGGGAATCAGTGACTCTGTACAGACAGTGAGTTAGTGACACCGTGTAGACCGAGAGTCAGTGATTCTGTGCAGACCGGAATGAGTGACTCTGTATAGACAGCGAGTCCGTGAATCTGAACATGCCGAGAGTCAGTGGCTCTGTACTGACCGGGAGTCAGTGATTGTGTACAGACCTGGAGTCAGTGCCTCTGTACAGACCGGGAGTCTGTGTCTCTGTGCGGACCGGAATCAGTGATTCTGCACAGACCGGGAGTCAGTTTCTCTGTACAGACCGAGAATTAGTAACTCTGAACAGACCGAGAGTCACTGACTCTGTACGACCGGGAGTCAGTGACGCTGTACGACGGGGAGTCAGTGACGCTGCACGACGGGGAGTCAGTTACTCTGGATAGAACCGGAGTCATTGACTCTGACCAGGCCGGGAGTTAGTGACTCTGTACGAACCGGAATCAGTGATTCTGTGCAGACTGGGAGTCAGTTTATCTGTACAGGACGGGAGTCAGTCACTCTGGACAGACCTGGAGTCAGTTACTTTGTACAGACCGGGCGTCAGTGAATCGGTACAGACCGGAAGTCAATTACTCTTCACAGACCGGGAGTCAGTGACTCTCCACAGTCCGGGAGGCAATGATTCTGTACAGACCGGGAGGCAGTGAGTCTACATCGACCCGGAGTCAGCAACTCTGAACGGACCGAGCGTTAGCCACTCTGTTCAGAGCTGGAGTCAGTGGCTCTGCACTGACCGGGAGTCAGTGATTCTTTGCAGACCGGGAGTCGGTCACTCTGTACAGACCGCGTGTCCGTGATTCTGTACAGACCTGGAATCAGTTACTGTGCACAGACCTGGAGTCGGGTTCTCTGCACAGACCGGGAGTCAGTGGTTCTGTACGAAACGGGAGTCTGTGATTCTGTACGGACCGGGAGTCAGTGAATCTTTACAGACAGGGAATCATTGGCCCTGTACAGACCGAGAGTTAGTGACTTTGAACAGACAGGATGTCAGTGACTCTGCATAGACCGGAAGTCAGTTTCGCTGCACCGACCGGAAGTCAGTGATTCTGGACAGAAAGGGAGTCAGTGGCACTGCATAGACCGGGAATCAGTGACAATGTGCAGACCGGGAGTCAATGACTCTATACAGACAGGGAGTCAGTGAATCTGTACAAACCGAGAGTCAGTGAATCTGTACAGACCGGTAGTCAGTGACTCTATGCAGAGAGTTAGTCAGTGAACCTGTACAAACCGAGAGTCAGCGGCTCTGTACAGACCGGTGTCAGTGACTCTGTACAAACCGGGTGTCAGTGAGTCTTCAGAGACCGGGAGTCGGTAACTCGAAACGGACCGAGACTTAGTGACTCTGTACCGACCTGGAGACAGTGACTCTGCACAGACCGGGAGTCAGTGACACTGTACAGACCGAAATCAGTGAATCTGTACAAAGAGGGAGTCATTGATTCAGTGCAGACCTGGATTCAGTTGTTCTGTACAGACAGGGAGTCAGTGACTCTGTGTAGACCTGGAGTCAGTGTCCCTGTGCAGACCGGGATTCAATGGCTCTGTTCAGACCGGGAGTCGGTGATTCTGCAAAGACCGGAAGTCAGTTACTCTGTACAGACCGGGAGTCAGTGACGCTCTGCAGACCTGGAGTCAGTGAATCTGTACAGTCCGGGAATTAGTGGCTCTGTGCAGACCGGAAGTCAGTGATTCTGTCCAGACCAGTCGTCAGTGACTTTGTCCAGAATGTCAGTGAGTATCCACAAACCGGGAGGCAATGATGCTGTCCAGACCGGGAGGCAGTGAGTCTTCATCGACCCGGAGTCAGTAACTCTGAACGGACTGAGAGTGAGCCACTCTGTTCAGAGCTGGAGTCAGTGACTCTGCACAGGCCGGGAGTCAGTGACCCTGTAAAGACCGGAATCAGTGACTCTGTACAGACAGTGAGTCAATGAAACTGTACAGACCTGGATTCAGTGGCTCTGCACAGACCGAGTGTCAGTGGCTCTGTACAGTCCGGGTGTCAGTGATTCGGTACAGACAGGAAGTCAGTGACTCTGTACAGGCCGGGGAGTCAGTGACTCTGCGCAGACCTCGAGTCAGTGGCTCCATCCAGGTCGGGTGTCAGTGACTCTGCACAGAGCAGGTGTCAATGACTCTGTATAGAGAGGGAGTCAGTGACTCTGTACAGACCGGTAGTCAGTGGCTCTGTCAGAGCAGGAGTCAGTAACTCTGTACAGACCTGGCGTCCGTGACTCCGTACAGACCGGGAGTCAGTGATTCTGTGCAGACTTGGAGTCAGTGGCTCTGTACGGACCGAGAGTCAGTGAGTCTGTACAGACCGGAAGTCAGTGACTCTGTACAGTCGGGGAGTCATTGATTCTGTACAGACCTGGAGCAAGTGACGCGGTACAGACCGGGAGTCAGTGAATCTACACAGACCAGGAGTCAATGACTCTGTCTTGACCTGGATTCAGTGAGTCTGTACAGACCTGGAGTAGGTTACTCGGTACAGTCCGGGAGTCAGTGATTCTGTACAGCCCGAAGTCAGTGACTCTGCACAAACCGTGCGTAAGTGACTCTGTGCAGATCTGGAGTCAGTTAGTCTGTACAGACCGGGAGTCAGTGACTCTGTACAGACCTGGAGTCAGTGACTCTGTACAAACCGGAGTCAGTGACGTTGTCCAGACCGCGAATCGGTGTTTCTGTACGGACCGGAACTCGGTGTCTCTGTACAGACCGAGCGTCAGTGACTCTTTGCAGACCGAGAGTCGGTCACTCTGTACAGACCGCGTGTCCATGATTCTGTTCAGACCTGGAATCAGTTACTGTGCACAGACCTGGAGACGGGTTCTCTGCACAGACCGGGAGTCAGTGGTTCTGTACAAAACGGGAGTCTGTGATTCTGTACGGACCGGGAGTCAGTGAATCTGTACAGACAGGGAATCGTTGACCCTGCACAGACCGAGAGTTAGTGACTTTGAACAGACAGGGAGTCAGTGATTCTGCATGGACTGGAAGTCAGATTCGGTGCATGGACCGGAAGTCAGTGATTCTGGACAGAAAGGGAGCCAGTGACTCTGCATAGACCGGGAATCAGTGAACTGTGCAGACCTGGAGTCGGTGTCTCGGTATAGACAGTTAGTCAGTGAATCTGTACAGACCTGCAGTCAATGACTCTGTACAGAACGGGCGTCAGTGACTCTATAGAGACCGGGTGTCAGTGAATCTGTACAAACAGGGAGTCATTGATTCAGTACAGACCTGCGGTCAGTTTCTCTGTACAGACCGGGAATCAGTGACTCTGAGCAGACCTGGCGTCAGTGTCCCTCTGCAGACCGGGATTCAAAGGCTCTGTGCAGACCGGGAGTCGGTGATTCTGTACGGACCTGAAGTCGGTGACTCTGTGCAGACCAGGAGTCAGTGACTCTGCAAAGACCGGAAGTCAGTTACTCTGTACAGACCGGGAGTCAGTGACTCTCTGCAGACCTGGAGTCAGTGAATCTGTGCAGACCGGGAATTAGTGGCTCTGTGCAGACCGGGAGTCAGTGATTCTGTGCAGACCGGGAGTCAGTGATGCGTTACAGACCGGGAGTCAGTAACTCAGAACAGACCGAGTGTGAGTGACTCTGTCCAACCGGGAGTCAGTGACGCTTTACTACCGGGAGTCAGTGATGCTCTGCAGACCTGGAGTCAGTGACTCTGCACAGACCGTGAGTCAGTTACACTGTACAGAACGGGAGTCAATTACTCTGTGCAGGCCGGGAGTCAGCGACTCTGTGCATTTCGGAATCATTGATTATGTACAGACATTGAGTCAGTGACTCTGTGCAGAGCGGGAGTCGGTGATTCTGTACCGAACGGAAGTCGGTACCTCTGTACAGACCGGAATCAGTGAATCTGTGCAGACAGTGAGTCAGTGAATCTGCACAGACCTGAAGTCAGTCATTCTGTACAGACCGGGAGTCACTGACTCTGTGCAGGCTACGAGTCAAAAATTCTGTACAGGCCGGTCATCAGTGATTCTTTACAGACCTGAATTCAGTGACGTTGTCCAGACCGCGAATCGGTGTTTCTGTACGGACCGGAACTCGGTGACTCTGAACAGACAGGGAGTCCGTGAATATGTACAGGATGGGAGTCAGTCACCCTGTGCAGTCCTGGATTCAGTTGCTCTGTAGAGAACGGGAGTCAGTGACTCTGTACAGGCCGGGAGTTTGTGACTCTGTACGGACCGGAATCAGTGATTCTGTAACGAAAGGGAGTCAGTGGCTCTGCACAGACCTGGAGTCAGTGACTCTGCACAGACCTTAAGTCAGTGGCTCTGTGCAGACCGGGAGTAATTAAATCTGTACAGACCTTGAGTCGGGTTCTCTGTGCAGACCGGGAGTCAGTGGTTCTGTACAGAACGGGAGTCTGTGATTCTGTACGGACCGGGAGTCAGTGACTCTGTACAGACGGGGAGTCATTGATTCTGTACACACGTGGAGTCAGTGATTCTGTCCAGACCTGGGAACAGTTAGTCTGTACGCAGCTGGAGCGAGTGACGCTGCACAGACCTGGAATCAGTTTATCTGTACAGACCGAGAATCAGTAACTCTGAACAGGCCGAGAGTTCCTGACTCTGTCCGTCCGGGAGTCAGTGACGCTGTCCGACGGGAGTCAGTGATTCTGTACAGACCTGGAGTCAGTGCCTCTGTACGGACCGAGAGTCAGTGAGTTTGTACAGACCAGGATTCAGTGACTCTGTACAGTCGGAGAGTCATTGATTCTGTACATGCCGGTCGTCAGTGATTATTTACAGACCTGAATTCAGTGACGTTGTCCAGACCGCGAATCGGTGTTTCTTTCCGGACCGGAACTCGGTGACTCTGTTCAGACCGGGCGTCAGTGACTCTTTGCAGACCGGGAGTCGGTCACTCTGTACAGACCGGGTGTCCGTGATTCTGTACAGACCTGGAATCAATTACTGTGCACAGACCTGGAGTCGGGTTCTCTGCACAGACCGGGAGTCAGTGGTTCCGTATAAAACGGATTTCTGTGATTCTGTACGGACCGGGAGTCAGTGAATCTGTACAGACAGGGAATCATTGACCATGTACAGACCGAGAGTTAGTGACTTTGGACAGACAGGGAGTCAGTGGCTCTGCATAGACCGGAAGTCAGATTCGCTGCACGGACCGGAAGTCAGTGATTCTGGACAGAAAGGGAGTCAGTGACTCTGTGCAGACGGGGAATCAATGATTATGTGCACACCTGGAGTCAGTTACTCTATAGGGAACAGGAGGCAGTGACTCTGTACAGGCCGGGAGTTTGTGACTCTGTATGGAACGGAATCAGTGGTTCTGTAACGAAAGCCAGTCAGTGGCTCTGCACAGACCTGGAGTCAGTTACTCTGTACAGACTTTAAGTCAGTGACGCTGTGCAGACTGGGAGTAATTTAATCTGTACAGACCTGGAGTCGGGTTCTCTGTACAGACCGGGAATCAGTGGTTCTGTACAGAACGGGAGTCTGTGATTCTGCACGTACCGGCAGTCAGTGAATCTGTACAGACGGGGAATTATTGATTTTGTGCACACCTGGAGTCAGTGACTCTGTGGAGACCGAGAGTCAGTAACTCTGAACAGACCGAGAGTTACTGCCTCTGTACGACCGGGTGTCAGTGACGCTGTCCGACGGGAGTCAGTGACTCTGTGCAGACCTGGAGTCAGTGACTCTGCACAGACCGGGAGACAGTTACTCTGTACAGAACCGGAATCAGTGACTCTGTACAGGCCGGGAGTTAGTGACCTTGTACGTAGCGGAATAATTGATTCTGTGCAGACAGGGAGTCCGTAAATATGTACAGAACCGGAGTCAGTCACCCTGTGCAGACCTGGAGTCAGTTACTCTGTCGAGAACGGGAGTCAGTGAATCTGTACAGACGGGGAGTCATTGATTCTGTACACACGTGGAGACAGTGACTCTGTACAGACCGGGAGTCAGTGCCTCTGTACAGACCTAGAATCAGTAACTCTGAACAGACCGAGAGTTACTGACTGTACGACCAGGAGTCAGTGACGCTGTACGACGGGGAGTCAGTGAATCTGCATATAACCGGAGTCACTGACTCTGTACAGGCTGGGGGTTAGTGACACATGATCTGATTCATAAGGTTAGGGGAGCGAAATTATGGAACTCCTTCGGAACGTTAATTACTTGAAAATGAAGACTTTTTTCTGTGTGGTTTTTGATGAATGAAATGTTTGTAAAAAGGCATCCGTGGAGAAGGATTGAGAGCTTTTAGGACTAGAGGGCAAATGCGGAGATTTTTTTTCACACAGAGGGTTGTGACGATCTGGTAGCCACTCCCTGAAAGGGTGGTGGAAGCAGCTTTCATAGGAACTTTCAAAACGCAATTGGACAGCGACTTGCAGAGGACTGATTTGCAAGGTTACTGGGAAAAGGCTGGGTTTTTTGGATTAAATTGGTATTGCTCTTTCAAAGAGTCGGCAGGGCAACACGGCCGAATGTCCTCCTGCTGTGCTGTAATACTCTATGATTCTATTCCATGATTTTAGTGTGGGACAGGAGAGATGTTGTTTAAAGAGAGGTAAAACTGTCCCAATCAGAGCAGAGAGAGGTGACTGGTCAGTTCCACTCTGTCCAGTACAAGTCACCAGCGGTTTTTTGTGGGGCAGTGGTTAGCAGTTCGCTTTACACGCGAACGGCACTGCTTTCGATCCTGGGCGGACAATTTATGTTGGAATTGCTGTTTACATTCTATATTAATGACTTAGATGAGGGGACCGAGTGCAACATATCCAAGTTTGCTAATGATACAAAGGTAAGTTGGAAAGTAAGCCGTGAGGAGGACGCAAAGGGAGGTGGACATGTTAAGTGATTGGGTAAGAAGGTGGCAGTTTGAGTATAAGTTGGGAAAATGTGAAATTGTAAGAAGAATAGAAAAGCAGAATATTTTATAAAAGGTGAGAGTCCAATAAATTTTGGTATTCAGAGGGAGTTGGGTGTACTTGTAAACGAATCACAGAAAGTTAATATGCAGGTACAGCAAGCAATTAGGAAGACAAATGGTATGTTGGCCTTTATTCCAGGAGGTTGGGGTACAAGAGTAAGGACGTCTTGTTGCAATTAATTAGGGCTTTGATGAGAACACACCTGGAGTACTTTGATGTAGTGTACATGGATTTTAGCAAGGCTTTTGACAAGGTCCCACATGGCACATGTGGGACCTTGTCAACACATGGGAGTATGATATGGTTGAGGGAGGGGCAAGACTGGCAGCTCAATATTCCGTGGTACAGAATCTTCTGGCGAGACAGAGGGGGAGGTATAAGAGGAGGGGTGGTCGCAATATTAATTAAAGAATCAATTACTGCCATAAGGAGGGATGATATATTAGCAGGTTCCTCTAATGAGGCCATATGGGTGGACCGTCCGCCCTCACCCCAGGCAGTCGCCATTCCGATTCTGTGACTGTGGTCAGCTTTGTTCGCACCCACTCTCCCTTGTTTTCTTCCACATCCGCAGATTGGGGACGGGCCCGCACTGATTTTTTTTTTCTGTGTCTCACCCGGGGCCGCTGAGTCTCCAACTGAGATCAGCAACCTGGTCTCCGACACCCGATCACCAACTCACCCAGATTTTAAATTGAAACCGGAGCAAGTGCCTCGTAAGAGGGCAAGGGATGTCGGGGAGTCAGCAACCTCTGACAAATTATTAGGCTTATCGGAGAGGTTTGTGTATCTGAACCCCAAACACCTTCTTTCTCCTTTTAAAGTTTTGACCATTGCACACCACGCGGCACTTACAGACTCATCTCTTGCTCTGACAGTCAATCAAGCGGAGAGTTCACACATCTATTTCCCGGTGTTTGCCAATATCGCCTCTCTCTCTGGCTTTGTTTATCTCTGTGCGTGTGGAGCTGCAGGCTGATTTTGAATTAATAAGTATGCTTGTGTATGTTTCCTACAATAAATAAATGAGGGAATCAGACGCTTCTCTCCTTGAAACTGGGGAACTAATGAGCCAGAATTCAGATCAGGGTTTTGTTTATTGTGAAAAAGGGAATGCGATATGAATTCAGGAATTATTCAGACTCCGACCAGCGCTAAAAACATCTCTGAGCCGGACTTGATTTGAACACGCAGCCTTCTGATTCCGCGCTACTGTTGCGCCACGATCTCTAATGACAGCGACGTGGATGTTTAACTTATGAAATTATCTCATACACCGTTTCATTTATTTCAGATGACCAAATCCCCGCCCACTCCCACCGGGTGTCAGGCAGCATCTGAAGCAGCCTTCACCTGTCAGCGGCAGCATGACTGCAGCAAATCCAGTTACACACACCCGAAACCCAGAATCATCACATCACACGAAAATAAGTGCTCAAAATGCACAACAGGAAGGGAAGCATCTGAAAAAACGTTGAGACTTTCGGTGTGTGGACTTTGTTCAGGACTGCAGATAGGACGGTGTGAAAACATAACCTTTGGGTGTGTATAAATGGATGTCATGCTTCTTTATAACGTGAGTGTTTATGTCATGTGTGCCATTTATGAATTTATTTTGATTATTTTTATAATATGATATATCTTGTTATAAATATACATGTTGCAACTGTGACACTTATAAATACATTTGGGTATAACTGTGTGGTGATTATCATTATACCTGTGTGTATTTGTGTTATGTATTTGTATGCAATTGAAAAAAAAGACAAAGAGAAATAAATATCCAGAAAATACATTTACGATAAATACACCCCAATAAATGAATAAGTAATAGAGATACATATAAATACATGTGTCAGCAGCAGTCATGAAATTCATTTCCATCCAACAAATCAGAATTTTTTTTAATCTAACAAGGCTGCGGCTCAATATATTTATAACTATTGCAAATCAAATTGCAGCGTTGCCTCGTGGTCTAGTGGTTAAGATATGGTGCTTTTACTGCAGCGGACCGGGATAGATACTCGATCAGGAAATTTGTCTTCACAAAATAGTTCACTTAATTACACAAAATAATTCAAGTCTCTGACACGCTGAATGATTATTTTATTTACCATAAAAAAACACACAACTTTCAGTTTCGCACAGAACGAAATGGTAACAAGTTTGCCGATTGACTGTCGAATCTACGCTAACTTTTCTGACTTTCATCCCTTCTCATTTTACGCACTTTATTTTAGGAGTCTGCTTAAAAATGTTCAGTGGTTATGAGACCAGGAATCTGGCGCAGCCGTTGTTGAATGTGAAAGGATTGCTGCCCAATTTATACGAGAGAAAGCTCGAGCCTGGAAGTTTGTGAGGAGCAAGTTCCAGCAAATTGTTTCTGACGCGGGGATTTTTCGCGTGTGAGGCCAACATGATAACCATTACACCACGAAAACATCTACTTCGTCCAGCCCAGGTCAGATGGTAGTGTTACGGGAGAAAGTGAACTGCTCACTCCCACTTCTGGGGGATGTCCCAAAGCGCTTCATAGAGATGTAATCAAAAACATGGAATCATAGGAGGCCATTCGGCCCATCGTGCCTGTGCCAGCGTTCAAAATCATGACGGGTTTTGATAAAGTAAATAAAGATAAATTGTTCCCATTGGCGGAAAGGTCGAGAACAAGAGGACACAGATTTAAGGTGATTTGCAAAAGAACCAAAGGGGACATGAGGGAAAAGGTTTTTATGCAGCCAGTAATTGTGATCTGGAATGCGCTGCCTTGAAGGGTGATGGAAGCAGATTCAATTGTGACTTTTAAAATGAATTGGATAAATAATTGAAGTGAATAAAATTGCAGTGCTCTAACCATTCTGTCATTCTAGACGGAGAGAGACAGAGAGAGAGACAGACAGAGAGATATTGACCCAGGGGGATAGAGACAGGTGGAGAGAGATACGCAGAGAGAGAGAGAGATAGATGGAGCCAGAGAGAGACAGAGAGAGAGATGGTGAGAAAGAAAGAGGCACAGTGAGCGAGACAGAGGCAGAGGGACGGAGATTGAAAGCGCAAGAGAGAGAGAGATAGAGAGAAAGAGAGAGAGGCACAGAGACAAATAGACACAGAGAGAAAAAGGAAAGAGGGAGAGACAGAGAGAGCGATAGAGACACAGAGTAAGAGAGAGAGAATGAAACCGAGAGTGAGACGGACAGAGAGAGAGACACACGCAGAGCGAGAATAACAGAGAGAGAGAGAAAGACACACACAAAGAGAAAGGGAGCAAGGAACGGAGAGGGAGAGAGAGAAAGAGACAAAGAGCAAGGGACAGTGTGAGAAACACTGATAGAGAGATAGACAGAGAAAGTGACACGCAGAGATAGGGACAGAGAGAGTCATACACAGAGAGAGTGAGACTCACCGAGAGAGACAGTGGGAGATGCAGAGAAAGAGATACAGGGATGGAGATAAAACTAGAGAGACACAGACAGAGACAGAGAGAGAGAGAGATAGGCAGAGAGAGAGAGGCACAGAGAAGGGGGAATAGAGAGTGAGAGAGATATAGAAAGAGAGAGACAAACAGAGTGGCCGAGAGTCATAGAGAGAAAAAGATCAAGAGTGAAAGAAAGGCAGAGAGAGAGAGAGCGCTCGGTGGACGAGACAGAGAGAAATGGAGAGTTAGACAGAGAGAGAGACACACAAGGAGATAGAGAGACACATAGAAACAGAAAGGGGACACAAAGAGACACACACAGACAGAGAGAGAGAGAGAGATGTAGAGACAGAGAGAGAGAAGGAGACAGAGGGACGGATAGAGAGACAGAGAAAAAGAGGGACAGAGTGAGAAGCAGACAGAGAGAGCGAGACAGAGACAGAGTGTGAGGAAAACAGAAAGAGAGAAACAATGAGAGGGAGAAACAAAGAGAGACGCAAACAGAGAGAGACACATGGAGTGAGACACGTACAGAGACAGAGAGACGGGGGACAGAGGGAGACACACATAGAGACAGTCGCAGAAATACATGCAAACAGAAACAGAGAGAGAAATAGAGAGACACAGACACGGAATGACCCAGAGAGATAGAGGCAGGGAGAGAGAGAGGGGTGAGACAGACAGACAGAGAGAGGAGCAGTGAGAGAGAGGGAGATAGAGACAGAGAGAGAGAGACGGTGAGAGAGAAAGTTCACAGTGAGCGAGAGAGAGGCAGTGGAACGCAGATAGAGAGAGCGAGAGAGGGAATGAGAGCGGCACAGAGACAGTGAGAGAGACAAAGAGAGTCAGAGAGAGAAGGAAAGAGGGAGACAGAGAGAAGGAAAGAGACACAGACCAAGAGAGAGAGAAAAAAAGAGAGACATTCAGACATTGAGTGAAAAACACAAAGAGCGAGAGAAACACAGAGAGAGACACACACACACCCACACACAGAAGAAGAGAGAGGCACTGAGAGGAAGAGAGAAAGAGGGAGAGAGACAGAGAGAGAGAGAGAGAGACAGAGGGAGAGAGTCAGGGAGAGACAGACATAAATAGAGAGACTGAGAGAAAGACAGAGAGAGACAGAGAGAGAGAGTGAGAAAGAGACGCAGAGCGATGGACAGAGAGAGAGATACGGAGAGAGAGAGAGACAGAAAGAGTGACACGCAGAGAGACAGAGAGAGTCATTAGCAAGAGAGAGGGAGACTCAGAGAGAGAGAGACAGAGAGAGACACAGACAGAGAGAGAGAGAGAGATAGGCACAGAGAGATAGTCACAGAGAAGGAAACATAGAACATAGAAAATAGGAACAGGAGTAGGCCATTCGGCCCTTCGAGCCTGCTCCACCATTCAATATGATCATGGCTGATCCTTTATCTTAATACGATATTCCCGCTCACTCTCCATACCCCTTGACGCCTTTTGTGTCTGGAAATCTATCTAGCTCCTTCTCAAATATATTCAGTGACATGGCCTCTACAGCCTCCTGTGGTAGAGAATTCTTCAGGTTCACCACACTCTGAGGGAAGAAATTTCTCCTCATCTCAGTCCTAAATGTCCTACCTCGTATCCTGAGGCCGTGACCCATTGTTCTGGACACCCCAGCCAGGGGAAACATCCTTCCTGCATCCAGTCTATCTAGTCCTGTCAGAATTTTATATGTTTCATTGAGATCCCCTCTCATTCTTCCAAACTCGAGTGAATACAGGCCGAGTCGACCGAATCTCTCCTTGCATGACAGTCCTGCCATCCCAGGGATCATTCTGGTGAACCTTCGCTGCACTCGCTCTTTGGCAAGTAGATTCTTTCTTAGCTAAGCAGACAAAAACTGCACACAATGCTCCAGGTGTGGTCTCATCAAGGTCCTGTATAACTGCAGTAAGACTTCCTTTTCCGACACTCAAATCCTCTTGCAATGAAGGCCAACATACCATTTGCCTTCCTAACTGCTTGCTGCACCTGCATGTTCGCTTTCAGTGACTGATGTACAAGGACCCACCCAGGTCCTGTTGTACATCAACATTCTCCAATCTATCACCATTTAAATAATACTCTGCCTTTCTGTTCTTCCTTCTGAATTGGATAACTTCACATTTATTCACTTAATACTGTATCTGCCATGTATTTGCTTACTCATTCAACTTGTCCAAATCACAATGAAGCCTCTTTTCATCCGCCTCACAATTTACGATCCCACCTCGTCCTGTGTCATCAGCAAACTTGGAAATATTACATTTGGCTCCCTCATCCAAATCATTGATATATATTGTGAATATCTGGGGCCCAAGCACTGATCCCCGCGGTGCCCCACTAGTCACTGCCTGCCACCCCGAAAAAGACGCATTTATTCCTACTCTCTATTTCCTGTCTGTTAACCAATTTTCAATCCATGCCATTTAAACTAATGTGGCAGGGGGATGGGAACCGATGCAGGAAGTCAGTGGGAAATAAAGTGGTGACAGAAACAAAAGGCAGTAAGGGAGAGTGTACAGAACATGACCGGACAGATGGTCTGAGAAAGCAGGGCAAAGACCAAGGGAAGTCTAGATTAAACTGCATTTATTTCAATGCAAGAAGTCTGATGGGCAAGGCAGATGAACTCAGGGCATGGATGGGTACATGGGACTGGGATGTTATAGCTATTACTGAAACATGGCTAAGGGAGGGGCAGGACTGGCAGCTCAATGTTCCAGGGTACAGATGCTATAGGAAAGATAGAGCAGGAGGTAAGAGAGGAGGGGGAGTTGCGTTCTTGATTAGGGAGAACATCACGGCAGTAGTGAGAGGGGATATATCCGAGGGTTCGCCCACTGAGTCCATATGGGTAGAACTGAAAAATAAGAAGGGAGAGATCACTTTGATAGGATTGTACTACAGACCCCCAAATAGTCAACGGGAAATTGAGGAGCAAATATGTAAGGAGATTACAGACAGCTGCAAGAAAAATAGGGTGGTAATAGTAGGGGACTTTAACTTTCCCAACATTGACTGGGACAACCATAGCATTAGGGGCTTGGATGGAGAGAAATTTGTTGAGTGTATTCAGGAGGAATTTCTCATTCAGTATGTGGATGGCCCGACTAGAGAGGGGGCAAAACTTGACCTCCTCTTGGGAAATAAGGAAGGGCAGGTGACAGAAGTGTTAGTGAGGGATCACTTTGGGACCAGTGATCATAATTCCATTAGTTTTAAGATAGCTATGGAGAAGGATAGGTCTGGCCCAAAAGTTAAAATTCTAAATTGGGGAAAGGCCAATTTTGATGGTATTAGACAGGAACTTTCAGAAGTTGATTGGGAGAGTCTGTTGGCAGGCAAAGGGACGTCTGGTAAGTGGGAGGCTTTCAAAAGTGTGTTAACCAGGGTTCAAGGTAAGCACATTCCTTATAAAGTGAAGGGCAAGGCTGGTAGAAGTAGGGAACCTTGGATGACTCGGGAGATTGAGGCACTAGTCAAAAATAAGAAGGAGGCATATGACATGCATAGGCAGCTGGGATCAAGTGGATCCCTTGAAGAGTATAGAGATTGCCGGAGTAGAGTTAAGAGAGAAATCAGGAGTGCAAAAAGGGGATATGAGATTGCTTTGGCAGATCAGGCAAAGGTGAATCCAAAGAGCTTCTACAAATACATAAAGGGCAAAAGGGTAACTAGGGAGAGAGTAGGGCCTCTTAAGGATCAACAAGGTCATCTATGTGCGGAACCACAAGAGATGGGTGAGATCCTGAATGAATATTTCACATCGGTATTTACGGTTGAGAAAGGCATGGATGTTAGGGAACTTGGGGAAATAAATAGTGATGTCTTGAGGAGTGTACATATTACAGAGAGGGAGGTGCTGGAAGTCTTAACGCGCATCAAGGTAGATAAATCTCCGGGACCTGATGAAATGTATCCCAGGACGTTATGGGAGGTTAGGGAGGAAATTGCGGGTCCCCTAGCAGAGATATTTGAATCATCCACCGCTACAGGTGAGGTGCCTGAAGATTGGAGGGTAGCAAATGTTGTGCCTTTGTTTGAGAAGGGAGGCAGGGAAAAGCCTGGGAACTATAGACCAGTGAGCCTGACATCTGTAGTGGGTAAGTTGTTAGAGGGTATTCTGAGGGATAGAATCTACAGGCATTTGGAGAGGCAGGGACTAATTAGGAACAGTCAGCATGGTTTTGTGAGAGGAAAATCATGTCTCACGAATTTGATTGAGTTTTTTGAAGGGGTAACCAAGAAGATAGATGAGGGCTGTGCAGTAGACGTGGTCTACATGGACTTCAGCAAAGCATTTGACAAGGTACCGCATGGTAGGTTGTTACATAAGGTTAAATCTCATGGGATCCAAGGTGAGGTAGCCAATTGGATACAAAATTGGCTTGACGACAGAAGACAGAGGGTGGTTGTCGAGGGTTGTTTTTCAAACTGGATGCCTGTGTCCAGCGGTGTGCCTCAGGGATCGGTGCTGGGTCCGCTGTTATTTGTTATTTATATTAATGATTTGGATGAGAATTTAGGAGGCATGGTTAGTAAGTTTGCAGATGACACCAAGATTGGTGGCATTGTGGACAGTGAAGAAGGTTATCTAGGATTGCAACGGGATCTTGATAAATTGGGCCAGTGGGCCGATGAATGGCAGATGGAGTTTAATTTAGATAAATGTGAGGTGATGCATTTTGGTAGATCGAATCGGGCCAGGACCTACTCCGTTAATGGTAGGGCGTTGGGGAGAGTTATAGAACAAAGAGATCTAGGAGTACAGATTCATAGCTCCTTGAAAGTGGAGTCACAGGTGGATAGGGTGGTGAAGAAGGCATTCAGCATGCTTGGTTTCATTGGTCAGAACATTGAATGCAGGAGTTGGGATGTCTTGTTGAAGTTGTACAGGGCATTGGTGAGGCCACACTTGGAGTACTGTGTACAGTTCTGGTCACCCTATTATAGAAAGGATATTATTAAACTAGAAAGAGTGCAGAAAAGATTTACTAGGATGCTACCGGGACTTGATGGTTTGACTTACAGGGAGAGGTTAGACAGACTGGGACTTTTTTCCCTGGAGAGTAGGAGGTTAAGGGGTGATCTTATAGAAGTCTATAAAATAACGAGGGGCATAGATAAGGTCGATAGTCAAAATCTTTTCCCAAAGGTAGGGGAGTCTATAACGAGGGGGCACAGATTTAAGGTGAGAGGGGAGAGATACAAAAGGATCCAGAGGGGCAATTTTTTCACTCAAAGGGTGGTGAGTGTCTGGAACGAGCTGCCAGAGGCAGTAGTAGAGGCGGGTACAATTTTGTCTTTTAAAAAGCATTTGGACAGTTACATGGGGAAGATGGGCATCGAGGGATATGGGCCAAGTGCAGGCAATTGGGACTAGCTTAGTGGTATAAACTGGGCGACATGGACATGTTGGGCCGAAGGGCCTGTTTCCATGTTGTAACTTCTATGATTCTATGATGATTCTAATACCACCAATCCGATTTGCTTTAATTTTCTGCACTAACCTCTGATGTGGGACTTTATCAAGGGCGTTCTGAAAATAAAATAAACCACATCAAGTGTTTCTCCCTTATTTATTCTACCAGTTACATCCTCAAAAGACACCAGTAGGTTTGTCAAACATGATTTCCCTTTCATAAATCCACATTGATTTCGTCTGATCCCGTTGATATTTTATAAATGTCCTGTGATCACATCCTTTATAATGGACTCCAGCATTTTCCCTACGACTGATGTTCGGCGAAACGGTCTGTAGTTCCCTCTTTTCTCTCTCCATCCTTTTTTATGATGTGGAGATGCCGGTGATGGACTGGGGTTGACAATTGTAAACAATTTTACAACACCAAGTTATAGTCCAGCAATTTTATTTTAAATTCACAAGCTTTCGGAGATTTTCTCCTTCCTCAGGCAAATGTTTCAAGATCTCCTTGAAGCCTACGCATTTATACAGTGGGATTACTTTTGCCACCCTCCAAACTGCAGGAACCGTTCCATAATCTATCGAATTTTGGAAGATGACAATTAATGCATTCATTATTTCCATGGCTACCTCTTTTATTACTCTTGGATGCAGATTATCAGGCCCTGGGGATTTATCAGCTTTCAGTCCCGTTAATTTCGCCAGCACCATTGATTTATTAATACTAATTTCCTTTAATTCCACCTTCTCACTAGTCCCTTGTCTCCCTAACTTTTCTGTGAAGTTATTTGTGTCCTCTTCCGTGAAGACAGAACCAAAGTATGTGTTTAATTGCTCAGCCATTTCCTTGTTCCCCATTATAAATTCTCCCGTTTCTGTCTGGAAGGAACCTACATTTGTCTTCACGAATCGTTTTCTTTTTACATACATGTAGAAGCTTTTACAGTGCACTTTTATGTTCCTTGCAAGTTTATTCTCCTATTCTATTTTCCCCTCTCATTCAATCTGTTGGTCCTTTTTGCTGAATTCTAAACGGCTCCCAATAATCAGGCTTGCCAATTTTACTCGCAAGTTGATATGACTCCTCTTTGGATCTGTAAATAGCCTTAATTTCTTTTGTTAGCCATGGTTGGGCCGCTTTTCCTTTTGTGTTTTTGCACCAGAAAGGAATGTATAAAATTGTTGCAATTCATGCATTCGTTCCTTAAATGTCAACCATTGCCTATCCACCATCATTCCTTTTGATGAAGCTTCCCAATCTATCATGGACAACTCACTCCTCATACCTTCGTAGTTTCCTTTTTTTCAGATTTTGGACCCTAATTTCGGATTGGACGACTTCACTCTCCATCTTCGTGAAGAATTCTATCATGTGATGGTCACTCTTCCCTGAAGGACCCCGCACTACAAGATTATTAATCAACCCTTTCTCATTGCATTATATTCAATAAGGGTACGGTGGTATAGTGGTTAACTTACTGGACTAATAATCTGGAGTTATGAATTCAAATCCCACCACTACAGCTGAGGAATTAACAAAAAACAATTAATTGAATAAAATCTGTAATTACAATTCCAGTATCAGTAACGGTGGCCTTGAAACTACTGGATTGTCGCAAAAACCTGCCGTCCGTGTCCCGTTTGGCCTACATGTGACTCCAGATCCAGAGCAATATGCTTGATTCTGAAATGACCGCAAGCCAGTCAGTTGTAAAATCTCGAACCGGACGGACCACTCGGTACCGGACACGACAAAGGCCAACTCATACACCATCTCGACATGGAAATATATCGCTGTAACTTCATCGTCGCTGGTTGAAAATCCTGGAGCTTCCTTACCAACAACACTCTGTGAGAACCTTCACCACACGGACGGCAGCGGTTCAAGAAGACGACTCGGCACCACCTTCTCAGGGGCAATTAGGAATGGGCACTAAACGCCGTCCTCGCCAGCGACGCCCACATCCCATGAATGGAAAAAAATCGAGAATCGGCTGTTCCCTGATTGAGAGAGAAATGGACGGAGAGGGTGGCAAAGAGTCACAACGAGGAATAAAAAGGCAGAGGGAGTGAAAAAAAGAGTAAGTTAAACGGAGAAGAGGTGAATAGAGAATCACCGAGAGATGAAGGAGACACAAAGAGAGAGAATGCAACAAAACTGGTGGAGGAGAAACAGCAGCACAAAGATGGAAATGTGGAGGGATAGAATAGGAGAATGGAAGGCAGTAAAACAGGATATTGAGAACAGCGCTGATGAAATCAGTAGCAGCAACATTTCAATGAAACTCTTTATTAGTTGGATCGTCGTGCTCAGAATTAGACTGATATTTGGGCAAGAGAAAACTTTCTATGGGAGGAGCAGAACAGAGGTTCAGTTGTACATCAACCTGAAACAGACAGGGCCAACATTTCTGGAGTAAAAGGGGAAACAAAATCATAAGCACATCGGAACCGCTCCATGTAACAATGTGGTGTGTTACGGTTGCTTTGTAAAGTGTCAGTGTGCAATATGCAAATTGTAATTCATTTCAATGACCGACTGTCCAGTTACATTACAAATAACGTTTATAAGAATGATCAGTTATTTCAAACAGTCTGACAACATTAAAACATTAAAGATCTGAACACAGGAGCAGCGCTGGGCTTCTGGGTTTTATCTGTTGGTGATCATCAAATAGTTTCACGAATTGAAACAGGGAATGTGGGAAAATAAAACATGAATTGAGTTTATGATTCATCGCAGTCCAGTAAGAATCGTGTGGTTACATATCCATATAATAAACAGGAAAAAATGAATTGAGGATTAGCAGGAGATGGTAGAAAATCAGCGTGAGACTAGCTGATAGATCCTTTAAACAATGTCAGACTGTTCTGGGACTAAATGGTTATTTCACAGCAATGATTGGCGATCGATCCACTGCAATATAATAAAATGAAGAATTGATCCTGATACATGTTGCACTTGCATTTCTGTCCTCAGCATCCGGGGGCAGTGACACTGGTGCAGTGAGGGAGATCGGGAGAAGTGAGGCAGCTGACGTGATCTGAATCATTCCTCCCACAACCTGAACCACATGGAGATAGAGTTAAAGTTCCCTGGCAAACTAATGCTAAGAATTTGTGAACTCACACAGGGTTCAGTGGAGACTAAAGCCTGGAATCTGATGACGGCAGGGAATCGTTCTCTGAAATTAATGATTTTGGAACCTCAAAGAGTATCTGAATCACGTGGAGCAAACAGCGGTAAATAAAGGAGGACAATTCATTCAGCTGATTCCAGTGAATGGGTGACTGTCCAAAAATTGATCGAGGAAGCGCGATATTATACCAAACATAGGAAGGGGAACGCTGTATGAGACCAATCCGCGAAAGAGGAGCACGGTATTATACCAAACGCAGTAAGAGCAGTGCGTTATTAAAGCGAAAACAGTCAGAGGAGGGCGGTAATATATCAATCACAAGAGGAGCACGGTATTACACCAATCAAAGCAAGAGGAGCGTGGTACGATAACAATCACGGTCAGAGGAAGGCAGTTTTATACCAAACACAGTAAGAGGAAGGCAGTTTTATACCAAACACAGTAAGAGGAGCGCAGTATTATACCAAACGCAGTAAGAGGAGCGCGGTATTATACTAAACACAGTAAGAGGAGCGCGGTATTATACCAAACACAGTAAGAGGAGCGCGGTATTATACCAAACACAGTAAGAGGAGAACGGTATTATACCAAACGCAGTAAGAGGAGCGCGGTATTATACCAAACACAGTAAGAGGAGCGCGGTATTATACCAAACACAGTAAGAGGAGCGCGGTATTATACCAAACACAGTAAGAGGAGCGCGGTATTATACCAAACACAGTAAGAGGAGCGCGGTATTATACCAAACACAGTAAGAGGAGCGCGGTATTATACCAAACGCAGTAAGAGGAGCGCGGTATTATACTAAACACAGTAAGAGGAGCGCGGTATTATACCAAACACAGTAAGAGGAGCGCGGTATTATACCAAACACAGTAAGAGGAGCGCGGTATTATACCAAACACAGTAAGAGGAGCGCGGTATTATACCAAACACAGTAAGAGGAGCGCGGTATTATACCAAACACAGTAAGAGGAGCGCGGTATTATACCAAACACAGTATGAGGAGAACGGTATTATACCAAACGCAGTATGAGGAGAACGGTATTATACAATCACAGTAAGAGGAGCGCGGTATTACACCAAACACAGTAAGAGGAGAACGGTATTATACAATCACAGTAAGAGGAGCGCGTTATTACACCAAAAGCAATAAGTGGAGCGCGGTATTATACAAAACACTGGAAGAGGGGCGAGGTATTATATCAAACACAGGAAGAGTAGCGCGGTATTATACCAAACACTGTGAGTGGATTGCGGTATTATACCAAAATAAAATGCCTTCCTCTTACCGTGATTGTTATCGTACCACGCTCCTCTTGCGTTTGGTATAATACCGCACTCCTCTTACTGTGTTTAGTATAATACTGCGCTCCTCATACTGTGTTTTGTATAATACCGCGTTCCTCTTACTGTGTTTGGTACAATACCGCGCTTATCTTGCGGTGTTTTGTAACATATCGCACTCCTGTTACTGTGATTGGTATAATACAGCGCTCCTCTTACTGCGTTTGGTATAATATCGCGCTCCTCTTACTGATTTTGGTAAAATACCGCGTTCATATTACTGTGTTTGGTGTCATATCGCACTCCTCTTACTGTGTTTTGGATTATACCGCGCTCCTCTTGCTGTGATTGGTATAAGACCGCGCTCTTCTTAATGTGATTGAAATAATACCGCGCTCCACTTACTATGTTTGTTCCTGGTAGAATAGTACTCATGCAGTCCTGGATCACGTCCATCATCTTCTCGCTTGCCACACAGCCTCGCTAATTCTTTCTCTTCTGATAGAATCTGTTGTAAAAGTAATAGTATTAATAATAAATCATCACCACACACATTTCGTGTAATGTGCTTAAAACTCCATGAAACAGGGTCAGTATCGCTTTTAATGCCTGGTGGAAAACGACCGGTATTGGATTGATCCACGATTTTGCACCCCACCTGATTTTCACCAATGGAAATGAAAATATTGAGGGGGGGGGGGGGCGGGGGGCGGAGGTGGGCTCTCCGCCACCACACGTTTACCGCCTGGCGGTAGAAGTGGAAATTCACCGCAACAAGACAAGAATGAACGTACAAAATACAGTTGTCGATGAACTCGACTCCTTTCAATGGCTATGGGTGTTTCGAAACACATCAAGAGGCCCAGATTGCTGTGCGAGATTAGTAAGGGACACTTTAATTGATTCTTCTCCTTGTTTAGGAAACTGTTAACCAATTTAAAATAAATGGAGTTAACTGTTCATAAATTGTCTGCTTAGGCTTTATTAAAATGGTTGTGCATACATGGAAAGCAAAATCGGTTGTGTGTAAAGGGAAGACTTTGGAACCACATGGAATTGGAATTTCCCTGCCACATTTCCCTGTTGGCTCCAAATCAACCATAAGACTTCAGCTAAATAGCCGCTCGCACGATATACACATCAGCTTACATAATTTGAGTCTTTGTGCGGTGGGAGGGTGAGTGGGGGAGGGAGCGGGGAGGGGGGGGGGGTGTGGGCTATTGGTCTTCTGTGGTATCACAGTCGAGCATGATCTTGATCTTACCCAATATGCTCATGGGCATTCTGGATGATTCAGTTATGTGAAGAGACTGGAGAAGCTGGGATTGTTCTCCTTAGAGCAGAGAAGGTTCAGGGGAGATTTAATTCAGGTGTTCAAAATCATGACGGGTTTTGATACAGTAAATAAGGAGAAATCGTTTCCACTGGCAGGAGGGTCGGTAACCAAAGGGCACAGATTTATGATAATTGGCAAGGTACCAGGACCTTTTGACCTGGTTCATAATTGCCGGTTAATTTACCAAAAGAGGATTGGGGGGAGGTCTTTTTTCGGGAGTGAACACTGGGTGACAGAACAATGAAAAGGCAGTTAGTTATGTTGCTTCTCACTACAATCCTTTCATCACGTAAAGTGTGTATGTGTGTGTGGACGTGTGTGTGTGTTTGTGTTTGTGTGTGTGTGTGTCCATGTGTGTTTATTTGTGTTTGTGTGTGTGTGTGTTTGTTCATGTGTGTGTGTGCAGATGATGGACGAGAACACGATTAAATCCACTTCTGGAGCCCCGGGGGCTCTTTGTCGTAATGGCACACGTTGTCCATACTCAGCCATGAAGATTAACGAGTTTCCAAAGCCCAGCCCGTGGGGTCGGGTATAGGTAGGGGACGTCCGTCTTCAGAAGAGCAAAGTAAAGAGAAATTCAAGGAAACCGAGTCGATACCACTGCTCCACAGATCGTTCATAATCTACTTCCTCAGCTGCAAGTCATTCCTTCCTCAAGAAACATCCTCTGATAGTCCAGTGTGTCCCACGCCTTCTGCACGAATAACAGCGATCACGAACGCAGTCATATTATCTTTACATGGTTTGTTTCACATCCTTCCAATCTTTCAATGTCAACGTTGGGTACATAAATTTTGATAATGTAAACTTGTGGTGCTGAGATGACCCAGGCCTCATTGCTGTTAGCTGGACATCGCAGGGGGTGGTTGGTAAAGGAGAGTTCTCCAAAAGGCTGATTGAGATGAATGGTACCGGATGCGGGAATCATTAGTAACACAAATACAGGTGGCCTGTGGCAAATCAATTGTATATCTCTGTTAGAATTGATCTTGGCAATTCTGCAGGAACATACCGAAAAAACATCACCAATGGATGCATACATAGACACAACAACCCGCATTAATATCGCGGCTTTAATGTCACTGTGTACTTGTATGGGTATGTATGTGTGTGTGTGTGTGTGTGTCTGTATTTGTTTGGGTCTGTGTGTGCCTGTGTCTCTGTGTATTTGTATGGGTCTGTGTGTGCCTGTGTCTCTGTGTATTTGTATGGGTCTCTGTGTGTGTGCGTCTGTGTGTGTGTGTCTGTTTATTTGTATGGGTCTGTGTGTGTGTGTATTTGTATGGGTCTGTGTGTGTGTCTCTCTATATTTGTATGGGTCTGTGTGTGTGTCTGTGTCTCTGTGTATTTGTATGGATCTGTGTGTGCCTGTGTCTCTGTGTATTTGTATGGATCTGTGTGTGCCTGTGTCTCTGTGTATTTCTATAGGTCTGTGTGTCTGTGTCTCTGTGTATTTGTATGGATCGATGCGTGTATGCCTGTATCTGTGTATTTTTATGGGTCTGTGTATGTGTACCTGTGTATTTGTATGGGTCAGTGTGTGTGTGTGTGTTTCCGGATGCTCACTTACATTTCGTTTCCTTGCACGGCTGATACAGCCCACATCAGTTCCTTAAAATAAACCAGCATATGAAAAAATGCAAATTAATATTGAATAGGTGATAAATAATTGGTTTAAATAGTTTTCTCTGTTCGCTAAAAGCTAAATTCAAGACGGTGAAATATTAGGAAATGTACATGATAAACCTTTATGTAAAAATGTATTTTATCAATTTAAATGTTCCCTGTGAACGCGGCTAATTTATTGAAGATCTTGAGATAACAACTACATTTTCGTTCAAATCAACGTTTCATTTGAATAAAACGCTACACCAGTGAAATGCTTATCGAACATTCATTACATTGGGGGTTTCGTTAACACTTACTGCATGTTTTCTTCGTCCAAAGTTGTCCGGAGCAAATGATTAATTTATATAAAACCGGGGCTCCTGAAATGTACGTTTCGCTGTGGGTTAATATTTTCCCTTATAAACAGGCAGCTGAGAGACCAGATTCGACCTTTACCTTCCCTTTGAACTTCAATATCTCGGTTGCAAATGTTTGGTTTGAGATTGGAGAATTATAATTTGCTAATTTACCTCGTGCTCATGCTTTAATATTGTATTTTTTGATAAAGATTAGAATGTTATTTGATCATCTTGAGTAATGAAGGAGGAGAGACAGAAAGAGATAGAGAAACAATAACAGAGAAAAGCGCAATAAACAGTTGAAGACAGAAACAGATTTAGAGAGATAGGGAGCTAAATGTAGAGAGATCGATAGATAGATAGATAGATGGAGTGATATGCAGACAGATAGTTGCTAGATATATAGATGGATCGATAGGTAGATAGATAGATAGATATAGATGGATATTTGGATCGATAGATAGATAGATAGATAGATAGATTGGGAGATAGAGAGATAGATAGATAGATAGGTAGATAGATAGATAGATTGGGAGATAGAGAGATAGATAGATAGATAGGTAGATAGATAGATAGATTTAAAGCAGTGGAGAGATAACGAAAGATACGAATCGGTCGAAGTAGATTTATATTGATTTGTAATAAGGTGAAAATAACAATGGATATAGTTGAATGAGATAAAGAAACATAAAATTAGTAGAAACAGAGCACGCTAGACAGATTGATAAATAGAGACAGAGTTAGAGATTGGCAGAAGTAGCGATGGAGAAGAGGAGTAAGTTGGAATATGGGGTGGGGGGGATGGTTGCGGGGAGTGGGTGCAGGAATAGTCCGTCTTTTTGTGTTAGTTTAATTGAGACAGTTGAAGATCAATTAACAATGGGCAGCTACAAGTTGCCCGGAACAAACTCAAATACCCCTCGCCCCAATAAAGCTATGCTGGTAAAGAAACAACTCAATTTATACCCATACTGAACTGCAACAAATCAGCAAAGATTACTTGAAAGGCAACGAGTGATGAGCTTCACACTGAATGGACTGGGGATGTTGTACTGAATTAGGCCGACCATGGAAGGCCCTGCGGTGACATTACGTGTCACGTGTTTCTCTGCTCCAATGTTGAGAAAAGACCCGAAATTAATTGAATACAACTGTAGTTCCTGAACGGTACTTTCTCCTGCAGCTTAATATCCTCTTAACAGACCCGCCGTCTGTTAAGGTTAAACTGCTTGTGCTTTCGCACTTTGACATTTCAGTTAATGATTAGTTTTGAGGTGCTGTATTAGTTTAAGATGCTGTACTAATTTGAGGTACTGTATTAGTTTGAGGTACTGTATTAGTTTGACGCACTGTATTAGTTTGAGGTAATGCATTAGTTTGAGGGACTGTATTATTTTGAGGTGCTGTATTATTTTGAGGTGCTGTGTTAGTTTGAGCTGCTCTAATAGTTTGTGGTATTATATTAGTTTCAGATTCTGTATCAGTTTGAGGTACCGTATTAGATTAAGGTGTTTTATTAGTTTGAAGTGCTTTATTAGTTTGAAATACTGTATTAGATGAAGCTGTTGTATTAGTTTGAGGTACTTTATTGGTTTGAAATACTGTATTAGATTGAGATGCTGTATTGGTTTGAGGTGTTATATTAGTTTCAGGTTCTGTATCGGTAGGAGGTACTGTATTTGTTTGAGGTGCTGTATTAGTTTGATGTACTTTATGAGTTTGAGATGATGTATTAGCTCGAGGTATTATATTAGTTTCAGATTCTCTATCCGTTTGAGGTACTGTATTAGTTTGACTTACTGTTTTTTTTGAGGTACTGCTTTAGTTTGAGAAGCTCTATCAGTTTGAGGCGTTGTATTAGTTTGGGGTATCAGTATGGTAAGTAAAGGGTTAATCTTTATATTGTAGTAATACTAACCTTTAGCTTTTGCCTCTTAAGTAAGGAAGTATAAATCTCTGTTGGGAGAATGAAACTGCAATCATAAGACAGATTTGCTTCATTTTATGTGCAAGCATATGTTTAATATAGAGACTAGTAGATTCTGAAGTCCAGAAACTCTTGGATTGTAGCTGATATCATAATACTCGTAAGTTTAATGATACTTTTGATAGAAACAATTCTCTGACAATCCTAACAAGGCTTTAAATCATTCAGAGCTGGTGTGTCTGTGTGCTATTCGTCTTCCCAGCTTCACAGGGAAGCAGGAGAGGTGTGAGATCTGTGTGATTGCTACGTATCATTCCAGCTGACGCAGCGGGAAAGGGCTGTATTGGTGAGAGATAAACACCATTCTGCTATCTGGTCAATCGGCAAGGCCATTTGTTTTAACTAACAAGTTCAAAAGTTACAGTTATAATTAATTCCTAAAGCAGAACACCTAGCTGTGCGGAAGGAGCAGGTTTGCACGACAAGGCTACATCTATTGGAGGAGTGTAGTTAGGTGCTAAGGGAAGTGATACTTGAATAACATAGAAAATGGTGGAAACACTCAGCAGGTCAGGCAGCATCTGTGGAGAGAGAAACCGAGTTCACGTTTCAGGTCAATGACCTTTCATCAGATTCAAGTCGGGCAGTTGTGTTTGGTAATAGTATGAAACCTAGGAATTGTTTCTTTCATGTGGGGTGATTTGGGTACTTTTCCCTCTTTGGAAGTTCAAGATCAAAAGTATAATAAGGGCTCGTCTGAGAACTCTCACATATTAGAACTTACAACCCCAAAGCGAGAATCATACCCCGAGACCAACGAGACCAACGAGCCCACTTAGACGGATCAGTTCACTCAAGAGCCAGCCATCGTAAAACCCTTTTTGGTAGCTATCCTTGATAAGCAATTATGAGGACAGGTTGCATCGAGGAGACTTGCATTCCCTTGAATATAGAATATTAAGGGGTGATCTAATTGAGTTGTTTCAGATGATTAATGGATTTCACAGGGCAAATAGAGACCATTTCCTCAGGTGGGGGAGTCCACTGCAAGGGGCGTAACCTTAAAATTAGAGCTCGGCCTTTCAGGGGTGATGTCAGGAAGCTCTTCTTCACACAAAGGGGAGTGGAAATCTGGAACTTTCTCCCCCAAAAAGCTGTTGAGGCTGGGGGTCAAATGAAAATTTCAAAACTGAGATCGGTAGATTTTGGGGCTAATTCGGGAGTTTAATGACTTTGAAATTTTTTCCCTGTGACTTGAGTAGTTTCAATCGAAGAAATGTTCGTGAAAAGAGTCAGTGTAAAGAGAGTCAGCAGTTCATGTTTTCCCGAGACACTTTTTTCAGACCTGAGACCGAAAGGTTTGTCGTTTCCGTAGTGTAGTGGTTATCATGTTCATCAGTTGCACGCAGAAAGTTCCCGATTTGATCTCGGAGGGAAGCATTTTGTTGGGATTTGCTCCCCACAAACCTCCAGGGTCGAGTTCCTTCCAACGTGAAAGGGGCGACAAACCTTTTTTAAATTTAACAGCGGCTGCACCAGATTCCTGGTAAAATAAGCACTAAACATTTTTCAGCAGACTCCTAAAATACAGTATGTAAAATGGGAAGGGATAAAAGTTCCTGACAAGCAAAGCAAAAAGATTTATTAACGGTTTAATTGTCACTTGGCAAACAAGTTAGCATTTCCTTCAGTGTGCAACAGAACGTTGCAGGTTTAATAATGGTGATTTAAAAAAAACATCAAGTGTCTCACAGACTTGAATTATTTTTGTGCAATGAACGATTTCCAACCACGAGGGAACACTGCATCAAACATATGTGGTTAAGTATCTAGAAGTATATATACAACGTAGACAGTTAGCAGTCCTCGTGGCGCAACGCTAGAGCGTCTGATTACAATATTAAAAAGTCTGTGTGTTTTAATCACGCTCGAGGTCGCTGTTCATCTTACCATTCATGAGAGCCTGGATAATTTCGGAATTAATGTTTTCTTTGCTTTTTAACAATAAACGGAACTTTGCTCACTTGTTCTGCGGTGTCAGCGAGGGAAGCGTCATTTAAAAAAAATAAACTATTGGTACCGGTGAGCAAGTTAAGGCACAGCAGGTGTTGGGACAAGTGAGTGAACCGTCTTCGTTCAGTTGGTTGGTGCTTAAACGCCCGGGTGCTTGATTCTGGCACATTTATGGGCCCGGGAGAATTTTACAAGTGATGTTCATTGCTCCCTGTCATTGATAATTGAAATGAAATGTTAATCTGGCAAAACCGGTGAACAAAATATTAAACATTCGCAACAAGTACTGAGCAAAATGAATTGCAATGTTTGGGGGGAAGTGCAGCTGAAAAGCAGAAGATTTGAATGGAATTATTAATGATTGAGCGGAATACATTGCTCGATTTGTTACTCGATTGTTTTCGACACCATGGAATTCAGGAGAACCTGTTTCATCGTTTGCAGAATAAAATGAACCATTGGAGCGGAGCCAACAGCCGGATCGCTGCAACAACAGACCAGGAAGCAGCAGTTTCCTCAGGCTTGGCTAGCTCAGTCGGTCGAGCATTCACTTCAGGATCGTGGGTGCCAGTTCCAACTTTTACGCTGCACTCGTGAGCGGACCCCAGCGCTCCATTTTCCCCGGCACTGTCGCCGCGTTGAAACGGAGAATATCTCCGCCACCTTTTTCTTGATATCACAATTGCTGGCGTGCGAGTGAAAACGGCCCTCCGCTTCACTGTGAGTGCAAGAGACAAGTCTGTAGGTGCCGCATGGCGTCCAATGATTGTCAAAACCTTGAAAGAAACCTTGAAAAATAAATTTGTTGGACTATAACCTGGTGTTGTAAGATTCCTTACATTTGAAAGAAGAGTTAGCGATTCAGGTACACAAACCTCGCTGGTAGGCAAGATATTTTTTTGTCAGAGTTTCCAGCCTTGCCTTCATCTCTTGCCCTTTGCGAGGCACTTGTTCCGGTTTAAATTTACAAACTGGGTGAGTTGGTGATCGGGGGGACTGCAGGAGATTCAGCGGCCCCGAGTGAGACACAGAAAAATCCGTCCAATCCCTGTCCCAATGTACGTTTGTGGAAGTAAACAAGGGAGGGGGCGGTGTGAGGTTCCAGTCAAACCCCCTGTCCGGGAAGGCGTCGGTTTTACAATTCTAATCCTTGCTTTCAAATTCCACCATGCCCTCGCCCCTCCCTATCTCTGTAACCCCTCCAGCCCTACAACCCTCCGAGATCATGTGGCGACAAGAGCAGGTCAGAGGCTGGTATTCTTCGGGGAGTGACTCACCTCCTGACTACCCAAAGCCTTTCCACAATCTACAAGGCGCAAGTCAGGAGTGTGCTGGAATACTCTCCACTTGCCTGGATGAGTGCAGCTCCAACAACACTCAAGAAGCTCGACACCATCCAGGACAAAGCAGCCCGCTTGATTGGCACCCCATCCACCACCCTAAACATTTACTCCCGTCATCAGCGGCGCACTGTGGCTGCAGTGTGCACCATCCACAGGATGCACTGCAGCAACTCGCCAAGGCTTCTTTGACAGCATCTCCCAAACCCGCGACCTCTAAAACCTAGAAGGACAAGAGCAGCAGGCACATGGGAACAACACCACCTGCACGTTCCCCTCCAAGTCACACACCACCCAGATTTGAAAAAATTTTGGCCGTTCCTTCATCGTCGCTGGGTCAAATTCCTAGAACCCCCGACTTAACAGCACTGTGGGAGAACCTTCAAGACACCGACTGCAGCGGTTCAAGAATGCAGCTCACCACCACCTTCTCAATGGCAATTAGGAATGGGCAATAAATCCTGGCCTTGCCAGCGACGCCCACATCCCATGAACAAATAAAAAAAAAGATCTCTGCGCTCCTCCAAATCTGGCCTCTTGCGCATCCCCGATTTTAATCACTCCACCATTAGCGGCCTTGCCTTCAGCTGCCTGGGCCCTAAGCTCTGGAATGCCCTCCCTAAACCTCTCCGCCTCTCTCTCCTTTAACACACACCTTAAAACCTACCTCTTCGGCTCAGCTTTTGGTCACCTGTCCCAAGACCTCCTTATGTGGCTTAGTGTCAAGTTTTGTTTGATAACGCTCCTGTGAAGCGCCTTGTGACATTTTACTACGTTAAAGGCGTTTTATAAATGCAGGTTGTTATTGATGTATCCTTTGGTTATCGACCCTCCTGCCAATGGAAACAGCTTCTCCCAATCCATTCTATCAAAATCCCCTCATAATTTTGAACACCTCTATTAAATCTCCCCTTAATTTTTTTTCTGCTCGAAGCAGAACAATCCCAGCTTCTCCAGTCTCTCCACATAACCCATCCCTGGACACGATGCAAGGCGGATGGTTGTAACTAGGTTTGCAAATTATTGCCAGTCGGGAGCTGGGCAAATCGAAAGGAACCGAAATGACAAATAGCTTTGTGTATCTGTAGATACGCTTTGGGAAACGGAATCTGAGGCGAATAAAGGATTGACCAGACAGGCGGCCAAGACGCAGCTGAGTCGGCATGTCCCCCTGGAACATTTACTCTGATGTTGTGGATGAAATTAAGAGGACGGAGGCATTTAAAGTGTTCCCCGTTGGTGCAGATCAGGGATCAAAACCTGACATCAGCATCAGAACGCTCAGAATACTTAGTAACAGACAAAGAACCGGTGGGCGCGTTGGTTGCAGGAGAGCTGGTTCGGGTGATATCGATACTGTGAGCGAGCCCAGACCGTTTCCATGTTTCCACAAACAATGCTCCATCCTTTATTTCTGGAAAAGTAACACTGATAGTGGACAATTGCATTTCTGTGGCTGCAACATTAAACTTTGGCTCGGTGACACGCTGCTTTAGCGTATCTTGCAAGAAAAGGCACAGGGTGGTCTCTGTGGCGCAATCGATTAGCGCGTTTTGCTATTAACCAAAAAGTTGATGATTTGAGCTCCCCCAGGGACACAAATTGCACCATTCTATTCCTCTTTAGGATTCATTGCCTCATTCTGATAGCCCTGAAACCAAAGCCAGGTTTTAATTCCTGATCTGCCGTAACTGGAAGTCTTTTAATGGCTCCGATCTCTTCATGTCATTTCAAGTTTTCTGATGTGTGATTTGGCTGCCAAAAAACACTCAGTGAACAATGTCATCTGAGCATGCCTGAGACGCCATCATTTACACTGCGGTCGGATATCAGGCACATGGTAAAAAAAGAGTGAAATATTTGTGTCGGCGCGATGCTCTGGGATTCCCTGCCGGACCATCGTCACTGATCCTTCTCTGCAGCGCTCCTAATACAGCGCAGTGAATGTCTCCCTGTGAATTGAGCTCCTTGACAGTAATACGGAAATTAGTTTGCCTGAGGGGTTGTGTCCCTTACAAGAAATACCAGCCATCAAGTTTCCGTTGTATAGTTGGTCATCACGTGCGCCTCGCACGCGAAAAGTCCACGGTTCGAAACCAAGCGGGAACATTTTGAAACCTTGTTCCATTTGAAATGCTTAAATATTTAACGATTCACATTGCTGATTAAATGTGAACAAAGTCTGTATCTCCCAGCCCTGGTATTGCAGTCCGCTGGGAGCAGGCGATGAAAGCCAGTGTGACAATGGGGGTGAAGGCTGCTTCCAACACTCTCCCACACCCGGTGGGACCTGGCGGAGATTTGATAAGCCCCATCTATTCAACCAAAGTAGGATAAATGTAACGGTATAAAAACATCCAGGATCCTGTCTTCAGAGTACGTGGCGCAAAGGTCTGACTCAAAATCAAAAGGCTGCGTGTTCACATCACATCGGCGTCACTGTTATTTTTCCCGCTCACATGAGACTGGATAATTCCCGAATGAAGGTTTTAATTGCTTTTTCACAAAAAAAAACAGAAGTTTGCTCTAAACCCTGACTCAGTACCTAACCAGTGGCAGGGAGGGGAGCGCCTGATACCCTCATTTATTTCATGCAACAAACAGACACGAACACTGTTATTGATTCAAAATCGACCTGCAGATGGACACACAGAAAAAAGACAACCACAGAAACAGACAGCAACGACTTGCATATATATATATCTATATATAGCGCATTTAACGTGGTCAGACCATTTAAGCTCGGTGAACGTGCTTCAGGTTTCTGAAATATACTTGTCCATCCTTCAGAGGTCACGGGAAATATATTTTTGCCTTTCGAAAAAAGACGCGAAAATCAGAGACATGTTTTGCTTTCAACAGGGCTGGTGAAATGGCCGGACTATCATAAATTAGGAGTCGCCTTTGAAACATTTAAAGGCGACTCCTAAAAATCACTTCATGCAAATTTAAAATCGCGGTTACTATTTATTTAGGTCAGCGCCCGCGGTGAAACAGTAACAAACTTGCGATGAAGTTGCTTGCTATGAAGTAACCGCTGGGCTAAAGCTGACGCCGTTCAAAGGACACGGACCCACTGAATGTAAAGGACAAGCTCATAACCAGCAGGTCCCGTCAACGTCAAACACCTCCTTTCTTGTTCAATAGAGGGAGCAGAGGCGTGTGCATCATCAGACGCCAGCAACTTTAAGAAATAGAACAGATAAAGGCACAGATGCAAGTTCCAAATCTTTTCAATGCAAAGTTATTTCACCTTACTTAAAGGGCGACTGCCGTGAGGCTGAAAACAGGTCCCAGATGATTTGTGTTCTCTCGTGACTTGTTTTCCAATGTTTGTCCGTCAGGTTTGCAATTCAATTTATATTGGATATTGAAGATATTCCAATTTCAGGATGATTGCACAACATACCACGTGTAAAGCAACCATCTCGATAACTTCAATCATCACACACTCTACATCGACGCTGCAGAGGCCCCAGCACCCCTTTCAATATTGTTTTTCTTAACTCACAGTTTTCTAAAGTGAATTGGATAAACGCTTGGATGGAAACATTTTCAGGGCGATGGGGAAACAGCAGGCGAATGGGATTAACTGGACAGCTCTTTCAGAGAGCTGGCACAGGCACGATTGGGCCGAATGGCATCCAAAAGGGTTATGATTCTATTAATAGATCAATTTCCGCCTTTCTCTGAGCTTCACTAAATGGAGCGTATTAATCGTATCCCTGAACAGTAATTCGGAAATTAGCGTGGCTGAGCGGTTTAAAACTGGTTATGCTCCGAACAGGAAATTTCCATTCTAAATTTGATTAGTTTATCAATTATCTGCCCCTTTTCGATCTTAAATGTCTTTACATATTTTTTTGATCTCTTCATTTACTGTCATGCCCACAATATTAGTGCACCTGGTAAATACTGAAGCAAAGTGATTATTTAATATTTCTGCCATTTCGCTGTCATTGCCTGTGAGTTTGTCGTGTGTATCCCTTGGTGGCCCTATTCCTATCCTAAATTTTCTTTGGCTGTTAATGTGTCCAGAATACTTTGCTTATTTGATATTCCTTTTTGCCTTTCTAACAGTTCGTTTGACTTCTTTCCCCAGTCTTCTCACATTCCCATTTGTCATCATCTCCTTTATTGTCCAGTGTGTGCCTTTTTCAATCGTTTCAATGTTGCCCGTATTTCTTTATTCATCCCTGGTGTGTCATTTCTGGATAGTTTGTTCTTGCATTTTAGTGGGATATATTTCTCCTGGACTTTATTGATCACCGTTTTAAATTTTTCCCACTGCTGTTCTATTTCTTTGTCCAGGTCATTAATATGCCAAACATTTCACCGTTCAAAATTTCTCAAGCCACATATCCATGACAAAGCCCGTTGCTTTTGTTGAAGAAGCAAATCGACTTGGTAGAAAAATCAGCTGCAGCCCAATCCACAAATAAAATATTTCCATGGAGGACCAAAAATGAGAAATGTCGGAAAGGGGATTCGAACCCACGCCTCCAGAAAAAACTGCGATACGAAAAGAGCAGTTTAGACCGCTCAGCCATCCGGACGAACATTTGCATTATTCATTCTCCATCATTTCTGCACTGCTCGCCAGTGAAGGCAGCATAAAAGTTAAAAATGGCACTCCTTCAACGTGGGGCTCCAACCCACGACTTTAAAATTAAAAGTCTCATGCTGTACCGACTGAGCTAGTCGGGCGCCGTATAGTTAGCTGCCTTATCTGTTATTGTAGCAAGCAGAAGACTCCATTTCCAAATTATTGGAATCAATTCTGAGGACGAGGATGAACTGTCACTGAGAAAGGAATGGACTCATCATGAACAGTCAGCACGGATTTGTTGAGGGGAGGTCGTGTCTGACTAACTTGATTGAATGTTTCGAGGAGGTGATAAGGAGGATCGATGAGGGGAGCGGAATTGATGTAGTCTGCATGGGTTTTCGCAAGTCTTTTGAAAAGTTCCCACATAGCAGATTGGTCAAAAAAGAAAAGGCCCATGCGATCCTTGGCAATGCAGCTTGTTGGATCCAAAATTGGCTCAGTGGCAGGAAGCAGAGGGTGATGGTCAACGGGTGTTTTTGCGGCTGGAAGGCTGTTTCCAGTGGGGTGCCGTAGGGCTCGGTACGAGGTCCTTTGCTTCTTGTGTTATGCATTAACGATTTGGACTTAAACGTCGGGGACATGATTAAGAAATTTGCGGGTGACACAAAAATAGGCCGTGTGGTTGATCGCGAGGAGGAAAGCTGTAGACTGTGGGGGTTCAGGCAATTTTCTGATAACAAAGCACTCAATCTATTACTCATTGAACGAATTTTGAACGAATCCGTGCGTTTGACCCGGTACAGGCACGATGGGCCGAATGATCTCCTCTTGTGGACGAACATAATACGATGATACCAAGTGTTGTCGGATGGAAAAGCAACACATTCCAAAAAAGGAAACTAGTCGAACAGCACAACAGCACGGTGAGATATTGTACTTGCGAAGGATGAGGAGGTGTAATTTATCATGGTTGAAGTCACATCGGGTATCATTTGTGACTTTGATAAGGACCATTTCATGCTGCGACAGGGGCGGAAACCGAATTGGCGAGATTCAGCACGGGCGTGGCCCCATCGTGTGCGGTGAGACGAGGCGGGGTGTGGGGTGATTCAGAGCTGGGGCTCACCGGTGGAAGCAGCATAAAAGTTTAAAACGGTACTCGGCCAACGTGGGGCTCAAACCCACCACCCTGAGATCTTATGCTCTCGCAATGAGAGTCGCTGTTGTTCAGTTTTCTCTTGCTCAACGTTATCTGTTTATTGAAGTAAAAGAAAGAATTCTTAAAGAAAAAGTGAAGCAGCCACTGTCTGTATTTCTTGCTGCACTTGAAACAACACCTGCCAAGTAAGAGCAGAGAGAAGATACCATTCAGTTACTCATTGTGTTGCGTGGGGTGCTTTCGGTTTCTGTAGTGTAGTGGTTATCACGTTTACTCTACATGCGAAAAGTGCCCTGTTCAATCCCGGGGGGAAACGTTATTTTGGAACTCGGCCTCCATAAACATCCAGATCGATTTTCTTCTCCTGCCAAAAAGGGAGATAGTGGTTCCTCCCTCATTCTTTAAAAGCTGCATCTTTTACTTCATTAAACAGATAACTTTGAGTGCGAGAAAATTGATTCACAATGACACTCATTTCAAGTTTTATTCCGCTTTCATCTGGAAGGATATATTGGCTTTAGACAGAGTGGCTTTTGAAAGGAGTTGGTCGGGTGGGATCAACAAACCTTTTCCGCTGGTGGGGGACAAGGGAACCTAACCAATCATCTTCCAAGTTCTCCTGAATTCGAAGGTGCAATGGGAAACCGACCAACAAAAGCCCTTTCATTGACCGTGGAGGTTCAGACAATGTTCTGATAACAAAGTGCTCAATCGATTTCTCTGGTCTCTTTCCGGTGTTTCCGGATACTGTCTGCATCTCTGCCCCATGTTTATCTCACTGTGTGTCCACCTGCAGGGTGGTTTTTGAACGATGACGTGTGTTTGTCTTCTGTTTGTCACATTAAATAAATGAGGGCATCAGGTGCTTCCCTACCTGACACGGGGGAACCAGCGGCACAACTGAGAGAAGGGTTCTGTTAATTGAGAAGAGGCAAAAAAAACAGGAAATGCGGAATTGCAAATACCAGCTCTAAGGAAAAAGTGGAACGGCGACGTGATTTAAACACGCCACCCAATGATTTGGAATCAAACGTGCAACCGTTGCGCTATGCGGCGGTGGTATTCTTATGGGTGTTTGTTTATATGAATGTTTATCAAGCACCGCTTTATTTCTCCAATATTGGTCGAATGGGTTGGCTTTCAAATCCCCGCACACATTTACCGGATGTCAGGCAGCATCAGACGTTGCCTTCACCTGTCAGCGGCAGCACGGCGCTCGCTTCCATCGCCTTCTGTCAGCGGACTGCAGCAAATCAATAACATTCATCCTGCACCCAAAATTATCACGTCACAAGCAAAGGATGTTGGAAACTACTCAAGATACATAACAGGACGGGAAACTTTTGAAAAAACTCTTAGACTTTTGATGTTTGGACTTTGGTCAGACCTGCAAAAAAATAACGTGTGAAAATATAAATTATGGATGTGATGTTTATAAATAAAGTGAATGTTTGTTGGCGGATTTCTCCCGTTACTGTCGCAACTATGGGTTGTTAATCCATCAACAATAACTTCCGCTTGATTTTAGCCCGAGTGGTTAAAAAATAGCAAGTTTAATAGATTGACTTGCAACAGAGTTGCACTCCAGCTCTCTTCAACGTTACATTCAACGGTATTATAGTTATAATACAACTGTCTCCTGATTACATTACTTACAAGCAATCAACACAACCTGACCTGTCTGCGAATCCAGCTCTATCAGACCTGACCTTTGCAGACTGCCTGTGGCAATGGACTTCCGACTGTCCCCTATTGAGAGCTTTAACATTTGAGAAGGGAGCATGCACTATCTTAATATGATTCGGCTGGATTGTTCTGTACGTAAGCACCACTGATCTTAACTCATGGTCGTAAACCATCCCACTTTGCTGACTCTCAGAAAACAATCAGGATTGTTTAATGTTTTAATGTTTATTTCGCCTTTCTCTGTCATCAGGTTATGTATGTTATATTAGGTTAGCACAACCTGGAGTTCAGGTGACCAGGACACCCAAGTCTCTCTGGACATCAACATTTAATAGTTTCTCACCATTTAAAAAATATTCTGTTTTTCTGTTCTTTCGACCAAAGTGAATAACATCACATTTCCCCACATTATACTCCATCTGCCACCTTCTTGCCCACTCACTTAACCTGTATATATCGCTTTGCAGACTCTTTGTGTCCTCCTCACAGCTGCCTTTCCCACCGAGCTTTGTATCATCAGCAAACTTGGATAAATTGCACTCGATCCCTTCATCAAGTCATTAAAAGTCTTCTACAGGCATATAAATAGTAAACGGGTAGTAAGAGGAAAGGTAAGACCGATTAGGGACCCAAAAGGATATCAACGCATGGAGGCAGATGTACTAAATAAATACTTTGCATCTGTCTTTTGCGAGGAAGAAAATGCTGCCAAAGTCACAGCAAAAGGGGAGATAGCTGAGATACTGGATGGGGTGAAAATTGATAAAGAGGTACTAGAAAGGCTAGCTGTACTTAAAGTAGATAAGTCACCTGGTCCGAATGGGATGCATCCTAGGTTGCTGAGGGAAGTAAGGATGTAAATTGCAGAGGCCCTGGCCATAGTCTTTCAATCCTCCTTCAATACAGGGTTTGGTGCCAGAGGGCTGGAGAATTGCAGATGTTGCACCCTTGTTCAAAAAAGGGTGTCAGGATGAACCCAGCAACGACAGGCCAGTCAGTTTAACCATGGAGGTGGGAAGCTTTTGGAAATGATAATCTGTGACAAAATTAATGGTCATTTGAACAAGTGTGTATTGATAATAGAAAGCCACTATGGATTTGTTAAAGGCAAATCATGATTGAGTTTTGTGATGAGGGCAATGTAGTAAATGTTGTGTATATGGCCTTTCAAAAGGCGTTTCACAAAGTGCCACAAAATAGGCTTGTCAAAAGGCTGCTTCCTTATTCTTTAAAAGCTATTTCTTTTATTTCAATCAACAGATAACTTTGAGTGAGCGAAAACTGATCCACAGTGAGGCTTATTTCAAGTTTATCCCCTTTTAATCTGAAAGGATATATTGGCCTTGGAAAGAGTGCAGGACAGATTCACCAGATTGTTACCAGGGTGCAATGCGTTAAATTATGAGAAGAGGTTACATAAACTAGGCTAAAATCACACAAGTCACAATGCAAAATTTTTCATCTTTGATACATATATTAATGACCTAGACTTGGGTATACAGGGTATAATTTCAAAGCTTGCAGAGGAACTGAAACTCAGGAATGTAGTAAACAATGTGATGGTTAGTATCACACTTCAGGAGGACATAGACAGACTGGTGAAATGGACTTTATTAATAGAGGCATCGTACAAAAGCAACAAAATTATGATAAACATATAAAACACTGGTTAGGCTACTGTTGGAGTATTGTGTTCAATTCTTGGCACCACACTTTAGGAAAGATGTCAAGGCCTTGGAGAGGGTGCAGAGGAGATTTACTAGAATGGTACGACGAATGAGGGACTTCAGTTATGTGGCAAGAATGGAGAAGCTGGGATTATCCCCTTAGAGTAGAAAAGGTTAAGGGGAGATTTGATAGAGGTGTTCAAAATCATGAAGGGGTATTGATAGAGTAAATAAGAAGAAAATGTTTTCCGTGGCAGAAGAGTCGGTAACTGGAGGACACAGATTTGGCAAAAGAGCCAGAGGGGACATGAGGGAACATAATTTATGCAGCGAGTTGTTATGATCTGGAATGCGCTGCCTGAAAGGGCGGTGGAAACAGATTCAATAGTAACTTTCAAAAGGGGATTGGATAAATACTTGAAGGAGAAAAATTTGCAGGGCTTATGAGGAAAGAGCTTTTGGGTGGTTAGACTACTTGGATAGCTCTTTCAAAGAGCTAGCACAGGCACGATGGGCCGAATGACCTCCTTCTGTGTTGTAACATATTAAGTGTTGCTGAACGGAGAAGCAACACATTCAAAATCAGAACAGAGACAGGAGACTAAGTCAGTTCCCCATTGTTTTTAACAAAATAGCAGCGGTTTCCGTCGTGTTGCGGTTGTCAGGTTTGCTTCACACGCGAAAGGTTCCCGAGCGGAAACATTATGTTGGAACTTGCTCTCCATAAACATCCAAGGAGGAGATTTTTTCTCCTGCCAAAAAGGGCGACAGTGGCTGCTCCCTTGTTTTTCAAAAGCTGCGTCTTTTACTTCACTAAACAGGGTGAGAGAAAACTGATCCTCAGTGACGCTCATTTCAAGTTTTATTCCCTTTTACTCGAAAAGGGTGCATTGGCCTTGGAAGGAGCGCAGCCCAGATTTACCAGAATGTTAGCAGGGATCGAAGGGTTAAATTATGAGGAGCCGTTCCATACTTGTATTCCCTGGAATATAGAAGACTTTTAAGGATTTTGAAAGGTAGATCGACAAGCTGGTGAGAGAGTCCAGGACAATATCACAATATCACAGTCGCTGGTTTACGAGTGAAAACGGCCCTACGCATCACTGTGAGTGTAAGAGACTATCGGTGCCGTGTCCTGTACAGTGAATGTCAAGAATTTTAAAAGGAGCAGAAAATGTTGGGGGTACAGATACACAAACCTCTCTGAAGGGAATGAGATTTTGTCAGAGGTTGCAGCCTTCCCTCCTTCTCTTGCCCTTTGCGAGGCACCTGTTCAGGTTTAAATTTACAAACTGCGTGATTTGGTGATCGCGGTACAGCAGACTCAGCGGTCCCGGGTGAGACAGAGAGAAATCAGCCCGGGCGCGGCCACAATGTGCGCGTGACACTGCACGGGGGTGGGGGAAGTCAGAGGTGGGGTTCACCCATGAAAGCAATATAAAAAGTTTAAAACGGAAATCACCCGATGTGGGGCTCGAACTCACGACGCTGAAAAAAAGAGTCTCATGTGTTTTTGATTAAACTAGTGGAACCTGAAGAACCGAGCCACTCTTGTCTGTCATTGCAAAAACCTCGTCCCTGGGTGTCCATGTGCAACAATCCCAGCATTCCGTCTGTATCTTTGGCTGTGTTTCTCTGTGTCTGTGCATCCACCTGCATGTTGATTTTGAACGAATACGAGTGTTTGTCTTCTATTTGTGACATCAAATAAAAGAGGGTATCAGACGCTTCCCTCCCTGACACTGGGGAACCAGTGAGACAGATTGTTATTGTGAAAACGCAAATAAAGCATTAATTGCGGAATTTTTCAGACTCTTATCAGCGCCAAAAGTAGCTTTACAATATGTACACCCCAATAAATAAATGCATAATACAGATACATGTAAATACATTTGCAACTAACAGAGTCACGAAACCAGAAATATTATTTGTACCTAATACAAACACTCCCAGATACATTTAGAAATCTTGCATGCCTTCCCTGGTGAACGCTCTCTCCGCCGCGGCGCGGGAATTTGCTCTGACAAAAAAAACAAGTGCCAATTTTGTAGAATTATTGCAAATTAACGGCAAAGAAGGAGGCCATTCGGTCCATCGCCTCCGGGCCGTCCGAAAATGAGCCACCCAGCCTAATCCCACTTTCCAGCACTTGGTCCGTAGACTTGTCGGTTACGGCAATTCAGGTGAACAACCAAGTATTCTTTAAAAGAAACGAGGGATTCTGCCTCTACCACCCTTTCAGGCAGTAAGTTCCAGACCCCCACCACTCTCTGGGTGAAAAAATTGCGCCTCAGCTCCCCTCTAATCCTTCTACCAATCAATTTAAATCTATGCCCCCTGGTTATTGAACTCTCTGCTAGGGTACATAGGTCCTTCCTGTCCACTCTATCCAGGCCCCTCATAATTTTGAACAACTCATCAGTCACCCCTTCAGCCTCCTCTGTTCCAAAGAAAACAACCCCAGCCTATCCAATCTTTCCTCACAGCCAAAATTCTCCAGCCCTGGCAACCTCCTCGTAAATCTCTTCTGTACCCTCTCGAGTGCAAACACATCTTTTTTGACCGGTCTGCCATGCGGGACCTTGTCAAAAGCGTTGCTAAAATCCGTGTACACTACATCAAAGTACTCCAGGTGTGTTCTCACCAAAGCCCTATTTAATTGCAACAAGACATACATACTCTTTACTCCAACCTGCTTGCTGTACCTGCATGTTAACTTTCTGTGATTCGTTTACAAGCACACCCAATTCCCTCTGAAGACCAAAATTTATTCGACTCTCACCTTTTAAAAAATATTCTGCTTTTCTATTCTTCCTACCAAAGTGGACAATTTCACATTTTCCCACCTTATACTCCAACTGCCACCTTCTTACCCAATCACTTAACGTCTCCACCTCCCTTTGCGTCCTCCTCACGGCTTACTTTCCCACTTACCTTTGTACCATCAGCAAACTTAGATACGTTGCACTCGGTCCCCTCATCTAAGTCATTAATATAGAATGTAAACAGCAATTGCAACATAAATTGTCCGCCCAGGATCGAAAGCAGTGCCGTTCGCGTGTAAAGCGAACTGCTAACCACTGCCCCACAAAAAACCGCTGGTGACGTATACTGGAGAGAGGGGAACTGACCAGTCACCTCTCTCTGCTCTGTTTGGGACAGTTTTACCTCTCTTTAAACAACATCTGTCCTGTCCCACACTGAAATCATGGAATAGAATCATAGAATATTACAGCACAGAAGAAGGCCATTCGGCCGTGTTGCCCTGCCTACTTTTTGAAAGAGCTATACCAATTTAATCCAAAAAACCCAGCCTTTTCCCCGTAACCATGCAAATCAGTCCTCTGCAAGTACCTGTCCAATTGCCTTTTGAAAGTTCCTATGAAAGCTGCTTCCACCACCCTTTCAAGGTAACAACCCTCTGTGTGAAAAAAAATCTCCTCATTTCCCCTCGAGTCCTAAGAGCTCTCAATCCTTCTCCACGGATGCCTTTTTACAAACATTTCATTCATCAAAAAACACACAGGAAAAAGTCTTCATTTTCAAGTAATAAACGTTCAGAAGGAGCTCCCGAATTTCGTTCCCATAACCTTATGAATCAGATCATTCTCGTCCGGATCGTTTTCTACGTGAACCGTCCGCCCTCACCCTAGGAAGTCGCCATTCCGATTCTGTGACTGTGGTCAGTTTTGTTCGCACCCACTCTCCCTTGTTTTCTTCCACATCCGCAGATTGGGGAGGGGCCCGTACTGATTTGTTTTTCTCTGTCTCACCCGGGGCCGCTGAGTCTCCAACTGAGATCATCAACCTAGTCTCCTGCACCCGATCACCAACTCACCCAGTTTGTAAATTGAAACCGGAGCAAGTGCCTCGTAAGAGGGCAAGGGATGTCGGGGAGGCAGCAACTTCTGACAAAATCTCAGGCTCATCAGAGAGGTTTGTGTATCTGAACCCCAAACACCTTCTTTCTCCTTTTAAAGTTTTGACCATTGCACACCACGCGGCACTTACAGACTCGTCTCTTGCTCTGACAGTCAAGCAAGCGGAGGGTTCACACGTCCATTTCCCGGTGTTTGCCGATACCGCCTCTCTCTCTGGCTTTGTTTATCTCTGTGCGTTTGGAGCTGCAGGCTGATTTTGAATTAATAAGTGTGTTTGTGTATGTTTCTTACAATAAATAAATGTGGGAATCAGACGCTTCTCTCCCTGACACGAGGGAACTCGTGAGTCAGAATTGAGATCAGGGTTTTGTTTATTGTGAAAAAGTGAATGCGATATGAATTCTGGAATTATTCAGCCTCCGACCAGCGCTAAAAACATCTCTGAGCCGGACGTGATTTGAGCACGCAGCCTATCAGACGCGCTATTGTTGCGCCTCGAGATAGGATGACAGCGACGTGGATGTTTACCTTGATGAAATTATCTCATATACACCGTTTCATTTATTTCAGATGACCAAATCCCCGCCCACTCCCACCGGGTGTCAGGCAGCCTCCGAAGCAGCCTTCACCTGTCCGCGGCAGCATGACTGCAGCAAATCCAGTTACACACACCCGAAACCCAGAATCATCACATCACAGGAAAATATCTGCTCAAAATGCATAACAAGACGGGCAGTATCTGAAAAAACGTTGAGACTTTCGGTGTGTGGACTTTGTTCAGGACTGCTGACAGGACGGTGTGAAAATATAACCTTTGGGTGTGTATAAATGGATATCATGCTTCTTTATAACGTGAGTGTTTATGTCATGTGTGCCATTGAAAACATTATTTTGATTATTTTTATAATATGATATATCTTGTTATAAATATACATGTTGCATCTGTGACACTTATAAAAGCATTTGTTTATAACTGCGTGGTGATTATCATTGTACCTGTGTATATCTGTGTTATGTATTTGTGTGTATTTGAAAAAAAAGACAAAGAGAAATAAATATCCAGAAAATACATTTGCAATATATACACCCCAATAAATGAATAAATAATAGAGATACATGTAAATACATTTGTAAGCAGCAGTCATGAAATGCATTTGCATCTCACAAATCAGAAATATATTTTTAATCTAACACGGCTGCAGCCCAATATATTTATAACTATAGCAAATCACATTGCAGCGTTCCCTGGTGGTCTAGTGGTGAGGATACAGTGCTTTCATTATCTCGAACTAGGATCGATGCTCAATCAGGAAATTTGTTTTTACAAAACAGTTCGTTAATTACACAAAATAATTCAAGTCTCTGACACGTCGAATGATTCTTTTATTTACCATTAATAAACCCACAACTTTCTGTTTCGCATTGAACGAAATGTTAACAAATTTTCCGAGTGACTGTCGAATCGACGCTAACTTTTCTGACTTTCATCCCTTCTCATTTTACGCACTTTATTTTAGGAGTCTGCTTCAAAGTGTTCAGTGGTTATGAGACCAGGAATCTGGTGCAGCCGTTGTTGAATGTGAAAGGATTGCTGCCCAATTTATACGAGAGAAAGCTCGAGCCTGAAAGTTTGTGAGGAGCAAGTTCCAGCAAATTGTTTCTGACGCGGGGATTTTTCGCGTGTGAGGCCAACATGATCACCATTACACCACGAAAACATCCACTTAGTCCAGCCCAGGTCAGATGGAAGTGTTAAGAGAGAAAGTGAACTGCTCATCCCACTTCTGGGGGATGTCCCAAAGCGCTTCATAGAGATGTAATAAAAAACATAGAATCATAGAATCACATGAGGCCATTCGGCCCATCGTGCCTGAGCCAGCTCTTTGGACGAAATGGTGCAATTTTAAAGGGGGTGAAGGAACAGAGAGACCTGGGGGTGTACGTACACAGATCTTTGAATGTGGCAGGACAAGTTGAATAGATTGTAAAAAAAAGTATTCGGAGTCGTTGACTTTATACATAGAGGCATAGAGTACACAAGCAAGGAAGGTATGCTGAACCTTTATAAAACATTGGTTAGGCGCCAGCTGTCCACCACACAATTCTGCCCACCACACTTTACGAAAGATGTGAAGGCCTTAGAGAGGATGCAGAAAATATTCACTGGATTGGCTCCAGGGATGAGGGACTTCAGTTCCGTGGATCGACTGGTGCAGCTGGTGTTGTTCTCCTTAGAGCAGAGAAGGTAAAGAGGAGATTTGATAGACGTGTTCAAAACCATGACGGGTTTAGATAAAGTAAATAAAGAGAAATTGGTCCCATTGGCGGAAGGGTGGGAGAGAAGGAAAGAGGGAGACAGAGAGAAGGGAAGAGACACAGAGCAAGAGAGAGAAAAAAAAGAGAGACATTCAGACATTGATTGATAAACACACAGAGCGAGCGAAACACAGAGAGAGACACTGAGAGAGAGAGACACTGAGAGGAAAAGAGACAGAGGGAGAGAGACAGAGGGTGAGAGTCAGGGAGAGACAGACATGGACAGAGAGACTGAGAGAAAGAGAGAGAGAGAGTGAGAAAGTGGCGCAGAGCGATGGACACAAGAGGAAACAGATTTAAGGTGATTGGCAAAACAACCAAAGGGGACATGAGGGAAAAGGTTTTTATGCAGTCAGTAATTGTGATCTGGAATGCGCTGCCTTAAATGGTGATGGAAGCAGATTCAATTGTGGCTTTCAAAAAAGAATTTGATGAATAATTGAAGGGAATAAAATGGCTGTGCTGTAACAAATCTGTCATTGTCGACAGAGAGAGAGAGAGAGAGAGAGGGAGAGAGAGAGATTGACCCAGGGCGATAGAGACAGGGGGAGAGAGATAGGCACAGAGAGAGAGAGAGAGATGGAGCCAAAGAGAGAGAGGTGGTGAGAAAGAAAGAGGCACAGTGAGCGAGACAGAGGCAGAGGGACGGAGATAGAGAGAACAAGGGAGAGAGAGAGAGAGAAAGAGAAAGAGAGAGAGGCACAGAGACAGAGAGAGACAAAGAAAGTCAGAGAGAGAGAAGGAAAGAGGGACACAGAGAGAGCGTGGGAGACACGGACCAATAGAGAGAGAGGGAAACCGAGAGAGAGGCGGACAGAGAGAGAGACACACACAGAGCGAAAGAAACAGAGAGAGAGAGAGACGGAGACACACACGAAGAGAAAGGGAGAAAGAAACAGAGAGGGAGAGAGAGAAAGAGACGCAGAGCAAGGGGCAGAGTGGGAGACACTGATAGAGAGATAGACAGAGAAAGTGACACGCAGAGATAGAGACAGAGAGAGTCATAGACAGAGAGAGGGAGACTCGCCGAGAGAGACAGAGGGAGGGGCAGAGAAAGAGATACAGAGATGGAGATAAAAATAGAGAGAAATAGACAGAGACAGAGAGAGAGAGAGATAGGCAGAGAGAGAGAGAGAGAGG